>NC_057796.1:52695855-53013750 GCF_018294505.1 Triticum aestivum
CATCCAATCGATCGGCTTCAGTTAGCAGCAGTAGCGAAGGAATCGCTCGATCGGGTTCAGTTAACAGCCATCGATCGATCGCTCGAGTTCAGTAACGCGTAGCCTGCAGTGCAATCGCTCGGGTTCAGTTAGAGCCCAACGCCTCGCTCAGGTTCAGTTAGAGCCAACGCCTCGCACACACGCGCGTACGTGTACGAGAGAAACGTGCATCGCTCGGCCCCCGACCTCCCACCGTAACCGGGAACTCCCCGAAATTTTCCTCCCCCTCGCTTCTACCACGGTTTTTTCCGTCATGGACGGCCCAAAGAATGTCATGCAGCTAAGCCCATTTTCTGTCATGATTTTTTGTCATAGAAGTAGGAGCCCACCACATCTATGATGATACCGGGTTTTGTCACAATTATCGTCATAGAAGTGTCATATGTATGACAGAAAAAAAAAATTCGTTCGGCCCAAAATGTCACGGATGTGTCTTTTTTTTGTAGTGCTCAGCTGTAGACAGTGCAGTCACCACCTCCATAGCCTGACCGGATAGCGCCGGCGTCTGACCGGGATCGGCCACCTCCGCGGAACCCGTCTGCTCAACGACGACAGGCGGAGGAGGCTGACGGTGCCGGTACCGGCCACCTCGACCACCACGATGACCACGGTAACCACCTCGCTGCCAGTAGTCTGGGCCAGATGCCCCCTCAACAAAGCCACCCGGAGGTCCGTAAAAAGGTCTCTCAACTATACCATCGCTCTGCCAAGCATAACCACGGCCGCCACCCATCGACGACGAACCTCGGTGTTGGCCATAACCATACGCATTGTAACCAGCGTCGCCCCATTGTCCCCGGGGCGGTCCGTTAGCACCACTGTTGGCCGGGCCACGGGGCAAACCCGCACCTCCAGCACCCTTGTCAGACTGAGGCGGCGGTGTATGCGTCTGCGCTGGCCCAGGCCGCTTTTGTGGCGGCCTCGCGATGTAGTGTGGCGGCGGCGCAGCCTGAGGCTGATGGCCTGGCGTCTGAACATGGTTGCGGGGAGGCACGACGGCAGGCCCAGGCGGTGGCGGCCTTGGACATTGCGCAGCGCCGCCCCGTCCCGCCGCAACCACCGCAACCGGTCCCTGCGGCGGTGGCCGAGGCGCATGAGCAGCCCTGCCCCGACCCGCGGCAGCCACCGCAGACGGTCCCTGCGCCGGCGACCTCAGCCCTAGCTGGCCTCCCCCGCGTCCCGCAGCGGCCGTCGCTGCACGGCGCTGCTGGGTCGAGGCCCCCGCACCCGGCGGAAGCAGCTGTTGGACCGGCGGACGAGGCGCCACAGAAGACCCGGGCGCCGCCGGCTTAGGCCCCGGCGGTCTGGCTCCGCGACCCGCCATGCACGCCGCTAAGGGTGGGATGCGCGCCGCACGGCCTGCCGGGCACGACGGGAATCCAGGGACGGCACAATGTCGAACCCTAGGCGGCGACGGAGCTTCACGATGCGAGGAGTCGCTCGTGCATGCAGGAAAGACGTCGTCTACAGTAGGAGTCGGTTTTGCCTGGGCCTCATGCCCAGCTAGTCCCGGTCCACACTGCAACGACTCCCACTGGACCGAAAGCCCAATCGACGGCCCACCCGAACCTCGCTCCACAGCCGCCAGCACCTCAGGGCCCAACAGCGTTTTCAAACGCGCGATCTGCGCTTCATGGATCACAGCTGGTCGGTCGACCGCCGGCGCCGGCGCCGGCGCCTGCGCCGCTGGCGGCCACCGCCTCTTCTTTCTCTTCATGACTTTCCACGAATGTTCCGTAACGAAATCAGACAAAGTCGGTTTCGGAAGACTAACCTTAGGTAACGGCCCCTTCCAAGGCTGGATCGCCGTCGCCGCTGTTCGCCGATGGACTATTCGCCGGACGATCTCGATCTTGTCCTCCGCCCGCAGCCCTAGCCTCGCCGGATCATCGGGAGGGATCGCCTGATCCACAAGCTGAGCCACCTCATCCTCAGGGTATCCAATTCTAAGGGCTTCGCAGATCGCGTCGGAAGGGGTGGGAGACGGCACGCCTGCCGGCCCACCGTCCGAGTCGCCGTCGTCGTCGTCCGAGTCGCCGGCGCATTCGGCCAACCCCCAGAACCGGCCTCCTACGTGCCTCCTCCCGCCGGACAGGGTAGCGCCGGTGATCACCGGAGGCGGCCCTGAAGCCGCCCCCAGAGTCGCCCCACTAGTCGCCCCTCTCATCATACAACCTTCACCACCCGCGCATGGTTGGAATGATCTTTTTTGCGGACGTGAAAATGGTTAATATAAAAGAGAGTTTCTTAATTTATCGTGTCTTCGATTTGCCAAAGACTAGCAAATGATTCAGGTCTAGCACAATTTTCATGGTTGGTCGAAGGGGTCGAGGAGGAGAGGATTCTGCCGATGCCACTGCCGCCAGACGCATGGTACAAAGGAGGGAATATATGGACATGCGTGGAGTAGAGGAAGAACAAGGAGCGTCATGGTAACTGCCGTTGCAATAATCGGCCCAGGCGAGTGGTGTGCATCGATCGACATTAAAGCTGAATTGCTCTTCAATCGCCGGTGAGTGGAACCAAATCAATATGTGGCGATTGGCGGCCCCCACCGCTCTCCTTACCGATGCATCGCCTCTCCCTGAATCGACTGGTGAGGTCCACACTACGTCGGCTCTT
Organism: Triticum aestivum; assembly: GCF_018294505.1. Classification (NCBI taxonomy): domain Eukaryota; kingdom Viridiplantae; phylum Streptophyta; class Magnoliopsida; order Poales; family Poaceae; genus Triticum; species Triticum aestivum. The sequence goes on from NC_057796.1 coordinate 52,698,517, forward strand.
GTACACGCTCGATAGGATCGAGGCCCAGTTTTGTTTCCACTCCAAGAAGAATGATGTGGATAGGATTTTATCCTTTCTCTGTGGTTTTTTAGGGATAACCAAGTTTTATTCATCATAAGCCATAAAATATGTGTTAGCTAATCTAGTCACTAAGAATAAACTCGTACTCCCTCCGTTCCAAAATAGATGACTCAACTTTATACTAAAATAGCAGTTAGCTTGTTTCTAGCTTAGTTTGTTTGGCAAGAGCCCGCGACTTGTGCGTGCCTTGCATGTAGGCTGCATAGGCCTGTAGCATGATGTGACCACGTCACATCAGCCCATGCGTTTAGCTCAGGTGGTTTAGCAAGACGCGAACTCATGGGATGGCACGAGTGGTCAGGGTCGTGGTGGATAGGTAGGAAACTACCGGTCACTCTGTTTCCCTTCTGTACCCAATAAATAGAGGAAGAAAAAAGAGAAAAGTCGCAAGTTTTGCACGCGACGCAAAATCCACGGAGTCATTCCTTGTGTGATCGAGTGATTAGCGCAGACTAGACTCTGACAATTGGCATCAGAGCCGCTTGCGATCCCGGCGATCATGTCGACGTCGGTGGAGCGGGCAAAGGCAGAAGCCGTGGCGGCTGCGGCGGAGCGCGCGCCGGTCGTACCAGGCGCCGGCATGACCTTCCCCATGCTCACTCCGACCAACTACATCGAGTGGGCCTTGTTGATGCAGGTTCACATGGAGTCTTGGGGACTCTGGGACTCCGTCAAGGGCAACCCCGCAACAGTGCGCGACGACAAGAGCGCCCTGGGCGTGATCCTTCGGGCGGTGCCACCGGAGGTGCTCAGCGTGCTCGTGGTGAAGAAGACAGCGAAGGACGCCTGGGACACGCTGAAGGTGATGGGCGTGCACCGCATCCGCGAGGCCACCGCGCAACGCCTGCGCGCGGAGTTCGAGCAGATCACCTTCCGCGACGGCGAAACTCTCGACGCCTTCGGCATGAGGATCACCGCCCTGGTCAACCAGCTGCGCACGCTGGGGGACAACGTGGAGGAGGTACGCGTGGTCCAGAAGGTGCTCCGCGTCGTTCCCTCACGCTACGCACAGATCGCTCTCGCGATCGAGACGCTCCTTGACCTGACCACGATCTCGGTCGAGGAGCTGATCGGGCGGCTGCGGACTGCTGAGGAGCGCTGCGGTAACGGCCCGGCGTAGACCAGCAGCGGCCAGCTACTCATGACGGAGCAGCAGTGGTATGCGCGGCATCGGGAGCGCGAGCAAGGCCAGAGCTCGGGCTCCTTCGGCGGTGGCGGCAACGGCGGCGGAGGGAACCGCCGTCGTGGCAAGCCGCAGAACCAGAAGCGCGGCAATGACAACCAAGGTAACGGCGCCGGCGCTAGCCGCGAGTGCGCCAGCAACGGCGGCCGCGACATGAGCAAGGTGAAGTGCTACAACTGCAACAAAAACGGGCACTTCTCTCGCGACTGCACCGAGCCGCGGCGTGAGCGCAAGGAGCAGGGTGCACCTGGCTCAGGAGGGCACGCATGAGTCCGCGCTCCTCCTCGCAAACGCACACGAGCTCGCGGTGACCACGGTCGGCGCTGGTGAGCACGTGCTTCTCAACGAGGAGCATTCCCAGGCGCGCGCAGCGGCGGATGGCCAGCTGTGCGACATGTCATGGTACCTGGACAACGGCGCCAGCAACCACATGTCCGAGCGGCGAGACATCTTCTCCGAGCTGGACACCGGGTTGCGCGGCACAGTCAAGCTCGGCGACGGATCGGCCGTGCACATCGAAGGGAAGGGAAGGGCACGATACTGTTCCAGTGCCGCAATGGTGAGCATCTTGTATTATCCGAGGTGTGTTTCATTCCGCGACTATGTAGCAACATAGTTAGCATCGGGCAATTAGATGAGATTGCCTACGAGACGACCATACACCACGGCGTACTCCAGCTTCGTGACCGGGAGGGCGACTTCTCGCCCATGTGGAGCGCAACCCTGGCCGGCTCTACATCCTGCAGCTCACCCCGGCACGGCCGGTGTGCCTTGCCGTACACGGCGGCGAGGACGCGTGGCGGTGGCATGCGCGCTACGGCCATGTCAACTTCCGGGCTCTACGTCAACTTGCCCGGGACGGCATGGTGCATGGCCTACCACTCGTCGACGAGGATGATCGGGTGTGCGAGGCCTGCCTCGCCGGCAAGCATCGACGCGCACCCTTCCCCGACAGGGCGCACAACCGAGCCACGGCATCGCTGGAGCTGGTCCACGCCGACTTGTGTGGACCGATCAGCCCGCCAACGCCGGGCGGGAAGAGGTACTTCCTCCTGTTGGTCGATGACCATAGCAGGCATATGTAGCTGGTACTACTCGCCGCCAAGGACAAGGTGTCGGCGGCGCTGAAGTAGTTCTAGGCCATGACGGAGCTCGAGTCCAGGCACAAGCTCAAGGTGCTGCGCACAGACCGAGGGGGTGAATTCACCTCCCACAGCCTCGGCGAGTACTTCGCCGACCAGGGGGCGCGACGGCAGCTCACCGCGCCCTACACGCCCCAGCCAAACGATCGTCGGCATGGCACGCATCCTTCTGAAGGCCAAGGGCATGCCGGGACGCTTCTGGGGCGAGACCGTAACAACGGCCGTGTATCTCCTCAACGGATCCACGACAAAGAGCATTGAGAAGATGACCCCACACGAGGCGTGGTGTGGGCGTCGTCCAAGCGTTCAGCACCTGCGCACTTTTGGGTGCATCGCACACGTCAAGGTAACGAAACCAAGCCTGAAGAAACTTGATGACGGGAGTGTGCCCATGGAGTTCCTGGGGTACGAGCCCGGCTTGGCGGCGTACCACGTTCTGCATCCCTCGACGAACCGCGTGCATGTCTCGAGGGACGTCGTCTTCGACGAGGACGACGCGTGGGATTGGGACGCCAACGCGGGTGGAGAGAACCACTCGTCGGCGCTAGAGACGTTCACCGTCGAGCTCGAGCACGACCTGCGGGCCGACCCCTACGACGCACATGATGCCGCATCGACGGCAACTTCTCCACCTCTGTCACCTCCCGGGGTCGGCGCCGGAGGCGCTACACCATCCACTCCCACGACGACGGCTCCCACGACGCCAGTCCCAGAAACGTCCAACATTGAGTTCGCTTCCCCGCCCACCGGTGTGTCTGTGCCATCTGTCGATGTGGAGGCGCCACAGCGGTACCGCACATTGGAGAATTTGTGGGACACCACGGATGAGGTTGAGACGGTGTACAGTCCTCTCTGCCTGTTTGCAGGGGAGGAGCCAGCCTTGTATCTTGAGGCGGAGAAGGAACCAGGGTGGCGGAGCGCCATGGACGAAGAGATGCAGAGCATCATCGACAACTGCACTTGGGAACTCACCGAGCTCCCGCCTGGACACCGCGCCATAGGCCTCAAGTGGGTCTATAAGCTCAAGAAGGACGCCCACAGCACGGTGGTGAAGCGCAAGGCGAGGTTGGTGGAGAAGGGATACGTCCAAGTTCAGGGAGTAGACTTCGAGAACGTGTTCACGCCGGCGGCCCGGATGGACTCCGTGCGCGTCCTCATCGCCCTCGCAGCGCACCACGCCTGGCCGGTTCATCACATGGACATCAGGTCCGCCTTCTTGAACGGCAACCTACTCGAGGAGGTATACGTCGTCCAGACACCGGGGTACGCCGTGCCCGGCAAGGAGGAGAAGGTGCTGCGCCTACGGAAGGCGTTGTACGGGCTTCGTCAGCCGCCAAGGGCATGGAACGTCAAAACCGGCGGATCTCGGGTAGGGGGTCCCGAACTGTGCGTCTAGGATCGATGGTAACAGGAGACGGGGGACACAATGTTTACCCAGGTTCGGGCCCTCTCTATGGAGGTAATACCCTACTTCTTGCTTGATTGATCTTGATGAATATGAGTCTTACAAGAGTTGATCTACCACGAGATCGTAATGGCTAAACCCTAGAAGTCTAGCCTATGAGTATATGGTCATGAATCTGTCCTATCCGGACTATGCTCTCCGGTTTATATAGACACCGGAGATATCTAGGGTTACATGAGGTCGGTTACATAGGAGGAAATCTTCATAATAGGTCGCCTAGCTTGCCTTCCACGCCAAGTAGATTCCAATCCGGTCACGGGTATTGTCTTCGGCCTTCGTATCTTCACAGCCCATCAGTCCGGCCCATGGATAATAGGCCGGACGCTCGAGGACCCCTTAGTCCAGGACTCCCTCAGTAGCCCCTGAACCTGGCTTCAATGACGAGGAGTCCGGCGCGCAAATTGTCTTCGGCATTGCAAGGCGGGTTCCCTTGTTCCGAACTCCAGGATAGTCTTCAGATGTGATCATTGTATCCGGACCTGTAACGCACTCCACACACAACCGTAGAGAGAATATAATATTTGCACGAGTCTGATCTGCTGACAGCTTTTTACAACACGACGTACGCCTGTCCGGCCATAATCGAACCGTTTCTTTTTATCTGCCATCCCACGTTTCAAAACGCGGTTGCTACTGGCACGTCTTGTCGAAGCAGAGATCGTGTCCCCCTATCGCGGGATTCTCATCAATGCGGGCATGGGTAACCCAACCGCGCCGTTTGCACGACCCTTGGGAATAGGCGAGTTTAAGGCAAGCGGGGAGGCGCTTGACATTCGCGGCCTCTATAAGGGGGTAATGATTCCCCTCTTTTACCCACGCCCCTTTTATTTCTCAGCCCTTCCATCCTCGAGCTCCAGCGCCCAAGCTTTAGCTTTTCCCTCATTCGAGAAAGAACTCCAAAGATGTCCGGATCTGGAGCTGGAGGTAAGTGGATGGCCTCTTCCATCAAGAAGAAGGATATCAGGGAGCTCCGGGAGGCTGGATATCTGGCCAAAGAGATCGCTCATCGACTCCCGGCCAAGGGAGGTCGTCCCCACTCCCGAGCCCCACGAGAGGGTTGTGTTTCTCACACACTTCGTCCGCGGGCTTGGGTTCCCTCTTCACCCATTCGTCCGCGGGTTAATGTTTTACTACAGGCTGGATTTCCATGACCTAGCCCCTAACTTCATCCTCAATATTTCGGCATTTATCGTCGTTTGTGGGGCTTTTCTCCGCATCCCGCCTCACTTCGTCCTGTGGCTGAAGACCTTCAATGTGAGGCCGAAAGTAGTGCGCGGTCAACAAGCAGAATGCGGAGGCGCTATGGTGGGCAAGATGCCCAACGTCACCTGGCCCGAAGGTTCATTTGCGGAGACGGTAAAGGGGTGGCAATCGGGGTGGTTCTACATCACCGAGCCGTGCAACGCTGACTGGTTGGCGGCTCCCGAATTCCGATCCGGAATCCCGATGCGGCTCACCTCCTGGCAAGAGAGGGGCCTAACCTGGGGTCCCTCGGACGAGCTGACTGGGCTCCAGACGTGCATCCAAAACATGATAGTAAGGAAAATCAAGCTCGTCAATGTGGTCTAGGTCATGCTTGTTAGTCGGGTCCTTCCATGCCAACGCCGAACTTGTAATTTGTGGGAGTTCGAGCCGGCCAAGCACCAGACGCTACTGGAGCTCTTCGGCACGACGCACGAAGAAATCTGGAAGGTGCTCTTCAAGGCCGGCGAGGCGCCACCGCCTACGACCGAAGACCGCGGGCTTAGCTTGAAGCGCCAGCCCAACCCGGTAAGCTCCTTTAAAGTTTTGAAGGAGTATCCCCTATTAGCATATTTTGAGAGGAATTTTAAGCTTCCTTCCCCTATTTTCAGGCCTGGATTAAGTTGGCCGAGGAGATTAACTGTCCGGCTCCGCTGCCCAAGGACCAAGAATTTCCATTATTGGAGAAGATGTTGTTCCCTGCACCTTATGAGGTGCCGGAGAAGACGGCTAAGAAGGCGGCCCAAGGGGCCAAGAAGAGCCTTCGCCGAAGACGCACTCCGGACGCGACGTCCGAAAGCGAGACTTCCTCTTCGTCCACTGATGACGATGATGAAGAGGAAGAGGAAAACGACTCCCCACCTGAAGCGGGGAGGAAGAAGAGAGCGGCCCCCACAAGCCCGGAGGCGATAGCGCCTAAGAGGGTTAAAGGCTCCCTCGCAGATAACTCCGCGTGGGATGTTGACAGCAGTCCGGAACGACCTCGCCGGACCAAGGCTCGGGCCGCTTCGTAAGCACCAGAATTTGCAAATGTCTGGATTTTCCGGTTTGTAATATTGACATATTGTAAACCTTGTCCTTGCAGTCCGGCGCGCGATAACTCCTCGCGATCCTCGACAGAGGATTCGCTGGACACAGAGGAGATGGCTAGCATATCTCCGCCGCCTGCTCATTCCGTCTCACCCAGGGGTGATGATGAGGTGGTGTCCAAAAAGGCCTTCCTGGGCCGGGGGGAGGTTATCATTGGGGTGACACCCCAGGATGACCCCTCGGACGCCGGACACCTGGGGGAAAAAGCCCCCATGGGGACTGGTGATGGGGCCTGATACATCTCCGTCGTATCTATAATTTTTGATTGTTCCATGCCAATATTATTCAACTTTCATATACTTTTGGCAACTTTTTATATTATTTTTGGGACTAACATATTGATCCAGTGCCCAGTGCCAGTTCCTGTTTGTTGCATGTTTTTGTTTCGCAGAATATCCATGTCAAACGGAGTCAGAACGGGATAAAAACGGACGGAGAATTATTTTGGAATATTTATGATTTTTGGGAAGTAAAATCAACGCGAGACGGTGCCCGAGGGGGCCACGAGGCAGGGGGGCGCGCCCTGGACCCTCGTGGGCACCCTGTAAGGCGGTTGACGCTCTTCTTTTGTCGCAAGAAAGCTAATTTTATGAGAAAAATCTGGGCGAAAGATTCAACCCAATCGGAGTTACGGATCTCTGGATATAAAAGAAACGGTGAAAGGGCAGCAGAAAAGAACACAGAAACAGAGAGTGACAGAGAGACAGATCCAATCTCGGAGGGGCTCTCGCCCCTCCCACGCCATGGAGACCATGGACCAGAGGGGAAACCCTTCTCCCATCTAGGGAGAAGGTCAAGGAAGAAGAAGAAGGAGGGGGGCTCTCTCCCCCTCGCTTTCGGTGGCGCCGGAACGCCGCCGGGGGCCATCATCATCACCGCGATCTACACCAACACCTCCTCCCTCTTCACCAACATCTCCATCACCTCCCCCCTATCTACAGCGGTCCAGTCTCCCACAACCCGCTGTACCCTCTACTTGAACATGGTGCTTTATGCTTCATATTATTATCCAATGATGTGTTGCCATCCTATGATGTCTGAGTAGATTTTCGTTGTCCTATCGGTGGTTGATGAATTGCTATGATTGATTTAATTTGCTTGTGGTTATGTTGTTGTCCTTTGGTGCCCATCATATGAGCGCGCGCGTGGATCACACCATAGGGTTAGTTGTATGTTGATAGGACTATGTATTGGAGGGCAAGAGTGACAGAAGCTTCAACCTAGCATAGAAATTGATGCATACAGGATTGAAGGGGGACCAATATAACTTAATGCTATGGTTGGGTTTTACCTTAATGAATGTTAGTAGTTGCGGATGCTTGCTAATAGTTCCAATCATAAGTGCACAGAATTCCAAGTAAGGGATGACATGCTAGCAGTGGCCTCTCCCACATAAAACTTGCTATCGATCTAGTAAAGTAGTCAATTGCTTAGGGACAATTTCGCAACTCCTACCACCACTTTTCCACACTCGCTATATTTACTTTATTGTGTTTTTATCTAATCAGCCCCTAGCTTTTATTTACGCGCTCTTTATTATCTTGCAAACCTATCCAAAAACACCTACAAAGTACTTCTAGTTTCATACTCGTTCTAGGTAAAGCAAACGTCAAGCGTGCGTAGAGTTGTATCGGTGGTCGATAGAACTTGAGGAAATATTTGTTCTACCTTTAGCTCCTCGTTGGGTTCGACACTCTTACTTATCGAAAGAGGCTACAATTGATCACCTATACTTGTGGGTTATCAGGGCCCGAATTCCCTTCGGCCCTCAGCCGGATACCATCCCGGAAACCTATACGGCTCCGGGGTCCAGCGAACGGCATTCCCCACCAGGAGGGGGTGTGCCTGTTCCACCGGTGACCTCTCTCCAACCAGAGGCACTGGATAATCTGCTGGAGGCGCTACGAGGCGCCTCTATCATGGATGAACATCGTGTCCTTATGGACACGGTAATAGAGAAGGTTCAGTCTGTTAAAAGCGGACTGACCGAAGCCTGCACTAGCCTTCTAACGGGCTTTGAGTTAAGTAATGTGATTATGGGAAAAATATCACAGTATAGACAGTAGCCCCTGATGCTCTGTTTGGTGTTCAGGAAGAAAAGCCGAACAGAGGATAAAAAAATCGCAGGAGTCTAACATAAGTTGTCTATGTGAATAAGCAGGTATCGCTGCAGGCTGCCACTGCTCATGCTGCAGAGGTTTCCGGACTAAAGCAGAAATTGGAGCGGGCCGAGAAGGAGCTCGGCCGCGTGAAGAAGCAGTTGGAGGATAGCCGAGGTATGCGATAACCTGTGTGTCAATTTCCAAAAGAAATGAATAGTCCAACTGGATTAAAGTGTCATAAACTTTATTAGGGGCCACGGCCGAGGTGGTAGCCCTGAAGAAGGCGCTAGCCGAGGCCGAGGATAAAGCGGCCAAAGAGCGTGTCTCACGCGAGAAACACGAGGCCCGGGTTGGCGAGGCGCAGCAACAGCTCCAGGGCGCGATAGAGAGATTTGAGGCCCTGGAGCGCGATTGTAAGGCGCAAGAGTCCGAATTGGTGAAGGCTCGCCAGAGCGCTCAGGATGCGCGCCCGAAGCCCAGAGCGCCATCCAGGAAATCGAGATGGCCAAGAGGATTGTGGCAGGTAAGTTCTTCACCATGCAGAGCAAGCGTGTAGAGGCAACGTCCCTTGTACTTATCCTGAATTTTGGTTTTTGAGGGGCATTTACAGGTCTACCGCACAGTGTGTCGGATGCGGCCGAGCATTATAGAGCCGAGGAAGGGATATCTACGGAGAAGCTGTTCTGGTCCCAATATCTGGGATCCGAACATCCGGTGCCCTTCAGCGACCAGCTGAAGCAGTTGGTCGAGCTGCACAGGTTGGCAGAGTTAGCCATGAAGGACTTTATAGTCCGGCTATGGCCTGCCGATCCTATATCGAGCAGCTACTTCGGACTTGTGCAGCGGCTTGTGAGTGCCTGTCCGCGGCTCGAAGCCGTGAAGCGGTCGGTCTGTATTGAAGGTGCGCGTATGGCCTTTGCCCGCGTCAAGACGCATTGGGCGAAGCTGGATGCCAAGAAGCTGATGACCGAGGGACCGCTGGAGGGCAAGGAGCATCGTCGACCCGAACACTATTTTGATGGTGTCCTGGAGGGGTCCCGTCTTGAGGTGGAGCAATGTTCAAAGGATATTATATTCCCATAAGAACATGTGTACTATCTTGCCCTGTAATATGGAACAAAGATGTTATGTAGTATAATATTTATGATTTTAAATTTTACCTCCTGTGCGGCCGTTTATTAAATCTGACGGATCCAGTCGTCGGCTTCTGCCCCCACGTAGATAGTACGGGGGTGTTCGGGATAAATCTAAACACTCTTTACTCCACATTCTGGTCCTTAAAGGAGGTGTTTAGCACAACAAACGAGGCAATCAGACTATGCGGCCTTTACCGCCCCCACTTAGCCATAGGAGTTTGACAATTAATAAAGTTGGCGAAGCCCCTGGTTTTCGGAAGGCCGAATTAGGGGCGCTATACACGCCTAATCGGAAGAACCGATTCTTCGCAAGAAGCGGGAAAAATCTCCAACGATTTAGAACCTCACGAACAGCTGACCGGCTCTCGCCGCATCATGACAGTCAGTTTTCGGCTTTCTCTACTGAGGTGCTCGTCCGGAAGAACCGGGACACAATCGCAGTAGTTCTCCCTTTACTACCCTAGCCGATATAGTGGAACGTAATGTAGTAAGCACAGGAGCCGGGCAACCCAACTATTGACCAAAGACATGATTCGGAGCCGATGCATATAATGCTATAAGTTCGGGGTGCCGAACTATACTGTAAAAGTGTTCGGACTTTTATTGTCGTGATGCGGGGTGTTATTAAGCCCCTGGCATATTAGTACGTACCATGGTGTACGTGTGCAATGAGTAATAGATACTGAGGTGAGGAAACGGAAAAAATAAAGTAATGGGCTGAAGCCACCATTTATTCACCGTTGTGGTGTAATCAGTACGTCAAGGCGTACTTTGTACAAGTAATGCGATAAGCAAGTAAGGCTATTGAAAATGCCGTAACCAAGGGCGAGCTGCGTGCGGGTATGTAAGTATAGTAATCGTTTATTAGAAACCACCTGGGGGGTTTCCTTGTACGCCAGAGCTCCTTGCCTCCTTGGTGTGTTCTGCCAGCAGGTTGTCCATATAGCCCTTGAAAAGAGAGGAAGACATGTACAAAGAAAAAGCAGAAACGTGCGAATCCCAGGGTCTATCAAGCCGTACTGTGGATTGCGAGCGAGTTGTGCCTCCGTCAACACCCCATGAGTGCATAGTTTAAATGCGCGCGGTACTAATACCATTGCCTCGTCGGGGCTGGGACGGAGGCCGAATTTGCTAGACTGGCTCGTGACGAGCCGAGCTATCCTTCTGCAGTGTAGTCCGGACCCTCTTAATGATGTTCAGGGGCTCAGCAACCGGATTATAGTGTTGCTTGAGAAGGCCACTCTGTACTTCTGCTGCTAGGGCGGTGGTGCGTTCCTCTGTACGGAGGGAGCATTCTGTGTTTCCATTTACTGTGATGACTCCCCGTGGACCGGGCATTTTTAGCTTGAGATAAGCATAATGTGGCACCGCGTTGAATCTAGCGAATGCGGTTCGTCCGAGCAGCGCATGATAGCCGCTGCGGAATGGGACGATATCGAAGATTAGTTCTTCACTTCGGAAGTTATCCGGGGAACCGAATACTACCTCCAGCGTTATTGAGCCCGTACAACGGGCCTCTACGCCTGGTATGACTCCTTTAAAGGTAGTCTTCGTGGGCTTAACTCGTGAGGGGTCAATGCTCATTTTACATACTGTATCCTGATAGAGCAGGTTGAGGCTGCTACCGCCGTCCATTAGGTCTTGAGTCAGGTGGAATCCGTCGATGATTGGGTCGAGGACCAGTGCGGCTGAACCGCCATGTCGGATGCTAATTGGATGGTCTCGGCGGTCGAATGTGATCGGGAATGATGACCATGGATTAAATTTCGGGGCGACGGGCTCTACCGCATAGACGTCCCTGAGTGTGTGCTTGCGCTCCCTTTTGGGAATATGTGTAGCGTATATCATGTTTACCGTTTTGACTTGAGGGGGAAATTTCTTTTGCCCCCCGGTGTCCGGCTGCCGGGGCTCTTCGTCATCGTCCTCGCTCTGTGATTCCCCTTCTTTGTTTCTGCTATTTACCTTGCTGGCTTGTTTAAAGACCCGGCAATCTCTGTTAGTATGGTTGGCCGGTTTGTCTGGGGTGCCATGTATTTGGCAAGGACGGTCGAGTATGCGGTCCAAGCTGGATGGTTTTCCACTGCTCCTTTTATAGGGCTTCTTTCGCTAGCCGGACTTGGAGCCACTGAATCCGGCATGAACTGTTGTGTCATCGGTGTTATCGTCATTGCTTGGGCGTTTGTTTCTGTTGCGCCGGAGCTTGCCGGTGCTATTTTTGGCCTTGGAGGGGCTTGTTTCGTTGGCCGTGTTTATACTTCGAGCCAGCCAACTATCTTCTCCCGCGCAAAAGCGGGTCATAAGTGTCGTGAGGGCTGCCATGGACCTCGGCTTTTCTTGGCCGAGGTTGCGGGCGAGCCATTCGTCCCGGATGCTATGCTTGAAGGTTGCCAAGGCCTCGGCATCCGGACAGTCAACGATCTGGTTCTTTTTGGTTAGGAACCGAGTCCAGAATTTTCTGGCTGATTCTCCAGGTTGTTGAACTATGTGGCTTAGATCATCGGCGTCTGGTGGCCGGACATAAGTTCCTTGGAAGTTGTCTAGGAAAGCTTCTTCCAAGTCTTCCTAGCTGCCAATAGAATTTTCAGGCAGGCTGTTAAGCCAGTGCTGAGCTGGCCCTTTGAGCTTGAGTGGGAGGTATTTAATGGCGTGGAGGTCATCTCCTCGAGCCATGTGGATGTGGAGGATGAAATCCTCGATCCACACTGCGGGATCGGTTGTGCCGTCGTATGATTCGATATTGACGGGCTTGAATCCCTCGAGGAATTCGTGATCCAGTACCTCGTCCATGAAGCAGAGAGGGTGTGCGGCACCTCTGTATCGGGCCGCGTCGCGGTGTAGCTCTGATGGAGTCCGTCTACGGCATTTGGCCCGGGCGTGGTTAGGTTTGTCATGTCCGAATAGGTAGCCATCGTCGTGCCTTGAGGTACGTCCGCGCGATCCGTAGATCGATCTTGTATGCCCTGCTTTATTGTCCAGGGTCTGCCGAAAGTTGTATGTGTGACCCCGAACTCTTTCTTTATTTTTTCGGGGTGGTGGGGTAGGCTGCTGTTCGGCCCGAGTTGCCGCTTTATTCCGACCGCGGGGTGGCCGGTCGGCCACCCTGTCTCGACCACGCGGTGGTCGTTCCGCATTACACGAGGGAGATGTATGCTCCGGTGCTTCCTCGTTGAATTGAGGTAGCAGTCTGCGTTTCGGGTAGCTCTTAGCTGGGCGCTTGAGGCCGTATTCTTCGGCAGTCAGGACATCAGTCCATCTGTCTACGAGCAGATCTTGTTCGGCTTGAAGCTACTGTTGTTTCTTTTTCAGGCTCCTTGCAGTGGCTATGAGCTGAAGCTTAAAGCGCTCCTGCTCCACAGGGTCCTCCGGCACGATGAAGTCTTCGTTGCCAAGGCTTGTCTCTTCCCCGGAGGGTGGATGGTAACTATCGTCCTCCGAGTTATCTTCTATGGCCTGTTCATCAGGGTTGTCTTGCCTGTTGTCATGTTCCTCCTGTTCGGATGCCGCACTGACGGGGTCTTCATTGTTTTCGGCGTCACCCAGACTGCTATTTTCTCCGGTACCAGTGTTGCCATCCTTTGAGCGATGAGGCTTAGAACGGCGTTTGGGGCGCCGATGCTTGAACTGCGTCTCAGAGGGTTTGTTCATATTCGGCTCTTCTTTGTCGTCGTCAGATCCTTTGGGTGTATCAACCATGTACACGTCGTACGAGGAGGTGGCCGTCCAACGTCCAGTGAATGGCGGGTCTTGGCCTTGCTCATTGTTGGCATCGTCATCCATACCTGTGATGTCTTCGGAGCCGTAGTTAAGCACGTCGGTTAAGTCGTCGACGGTGGCTATGAAGTGGGTGACGGGTGGGAAGCAAAATTTCTCGTCGTCCGCCTGTAGCTCAAACCGAATATAGGTCGGCTGTGAGTCTTCCTCCAGGGTCAAGTTCTTCAAAGAATTTAGTACGTCACCCAAAGGCGAATGCTGGAAGATGTCTGCGGCGCTAAATTCGAAAATCGACAACCGATCCAGCTCGGTGTCCACAGGTGTATCCGATCCGGAACGTGTAGCCGGAGACGAGTCCGGGGTTCCGTTGACGCAAGCATTGCAGGATGTCGAGTCCGCGTGCGGCTCCAACGCCACGGACTTTATGGCCTCGGAGGGCGCGATCTGCTTTGGCTCCAAGGCCGTTGTAGCAACAAGATCCATCTCCTCGATGTGATCCGATGACAGATTGAAGTCAAGCTCATCGGAGAGAGGGCGAGTGATCGCCGCGGTCTCAAATCCATCAAAGATCAAGTCTCCACGGATATCCGCGACGTAATTCAAGCTTCCAAATCTGACCTGATGGCCAGGGGCGTAGCTATCGACCTGCTCCAGGCGGCCAAGCGAGTTGGCCCGCGGTACGAAGCCGCCGAACACAAAGATTTGTCCGGGGAAAAGGATTTCTCCCTGAACGACGCCATTACCGGCGATTGGAGGGGCCATAGAGCCTTACGTCGACGGCACAGTGGAACTCTCAATGAAAGCACCAATGTCGGTGTCAAAACCGGCGGATCTCGGGTAGGGGGTCCCGAACTGTGCGTCTAGGATCGATGGTAACAGGAGACGGGGGACACAATGTTTACCCAGGTTCGGGCCCTCTCTATGGAGGTAATACCCTACTTCCTGCTTGATTGATCTTGATGAATATGAGTGTTACAAGAGTTGATCTACCACGAGATCGTAATGGCTAAACCCTAGAAGTCTAGCCTATGAGTATATGGTCATGAATTTGTCCTATCCGGACTATCACTAGTAGAAAAAGGATCATCTGTCCCGGTTGGTAAGGGCCTTTTGTCCCGGTTGTTGAACCGGGACTAAAGGGTCGTTACTAATGCCCTAGCCCTTTAGTCCCGGTTCTTACACGAACCGGGACAGATGGGCCTCCACGTGGCCGGTGCGGCGAGCCCAGGAAGGAGGGCCTTTGGTCCCGGTTGGTGGCACTAACCAGGACCAATAGGCATCCACGCGTCAGCATTTCAGGGGCTGGGGTTTTTGTTTTTTTAAAGGGGGGGGGTTGGGGGTTTTGGGGGGTTAATTTAGGTGTTTCATATATTGTGTTAGCTAGCTAATTAATAAAGAGAAGTGTCCTCTCTTATCTCCGTGCTTGGTCGACGCTACGTACTATATACATATAGAGAGGACTAGACACGCTAGCTAGTAAGCAAATGAAGGAAACAGAAGATCGTCATGAACATATATATGCATACAGAGAGAAGTGATATCGACCACCTCTCCTTCTCCGAGAGATTGGTCGAACAACAAGTTCTCGTATATCTATCCGACACTACCGGCTACATATATACAATAATTATCTCTTACAATATAATCTCCTAATTATATATGTACACAGGGTCCACATAGTATTCTCCGTTTTCAGCGATCACGTGGTCAAGAAAGAATGCCGCCAATTCCTCTTGAATTGCTCGCATACGATCTGGTGGTAGGAGTTCATCCCGCATCCGAAAGATCTAATTTGAAGAAGGGGTCAATACATATATATATATATATATATATGAATAAATGAAACTCAACACAAATGATGGTAATAAAATAAAATTGTGAATATTATTGCTTACGCACTTCATATTGTTCGTCAGAGTAGCCCCGCTCACAGGTCGTGTAGCGGATGGACTCGCAAATGTAGTATCCACAGAAATCATTCCCGTGTTCCTGCCACAACCACTTTACAAGAAATAGAGGTCAATCAAACTGATAAGCAAGCATGCTAAATGGTATTGATGAAACTAGCGCTTGAATCACTAGGAGATGCACGGAACATGCTACTATAGTACTTACTTTCGGGTGTCTAAATTGCAGCTTCTTCGGCAGTCCCGGAGCTTTTTTGGTGAATTTTCTCCAAACCCTGCCAGACAAAGAAAACAATTACTTGATATCTGGAAATGAACAAAGTTGCTGATATGGTGGATAATGATCGATTTAACTTACTTCTCGAGCATTTGAGTCATGTCCGCATAGTCCTGGGGATCTTTTCGTCTCGAGTCTAAGACGGTTACTAGTCCCTGCTCAAGCTTAATCTCTAGGAGAATATAGTGGAAGCTGCGCACGCATGCATAAGTCATCAATTACATTACTATAACCTGGACTAATAAGGGAAACCGAATATGCACAAGACAGTAACACTCACTTGAAGTTGTAAGGAAAGAGTATTATATCTTTGTTTTCATTTATTACCAACGATCGTAGCAAGTTGGCCTCGGTATTTTCGGCATGATATTTAACCTCAGTTGCATCTATGAGATTTGTGTTAATGAATCCAATATCACCGATTTGTCTTTTCTTCAATTCGGCGATCTTCAATTTGCATAATATAGCGAGGATAATTATAAATACATGCAATGAAAGAGCTGACCTATATAGAGAGACTTAATGACAGAAGTAGTACTACTTACAGACAGTAGCAAGTGATCGTTGATTTATCGAGGGCCTTTTGATTGAAAAACTGGAAGAACTCCTCAAATGGAACATTCAACATTTCAATTCCAACGAGGTCATGCTCCTCTTTAACTCTCAGCGTCAAAGTATTCCTCCCCCCAGACTCTCTGCAGGTTTTCATGTACCAATCATGTAATCTTCGCATCATCATTGTTAGAGATCTTTCATCTTTGATGAGAGGCTTCCCATAATGGTATTTGTGTTCGTCCACCTCCAAGAAATCATAATGTACATCATCGGGTAGGTAATCTCCAAGATTGCTATAACCGGGCACCATCCTCGGATCATTAGCGACGATGTCGCTAGACACCTTGAGCGGGGGGCACGATTAGTTCGCTTGTTCGCCGAGCTGGGCAATTTTTTTCCCAGCTCGTCGTTCTTTTAACCTTTGATCACTGACAGTACTTCCCGACCGCTCCGCTTCGACAAATGTCTTTGCAATAATGCGCTCATAGTTGCCTTTCGGCGGAGACTTTGGTGGTTTTGTCAGGGCAGCCAGAGTGCGCTTCTCTTTCATCGGATCTACCTTCTCCTCCGGAGGTGGATGTTTCTTTGCTTTCACCCTTTCAAAGAAGTTCGTCACTTTGGCTCGCACGATCTTCGTGGTTTCCTCCTCGGTCCTCTCGTATGGTAACTTCTCTGGAGTCTTCAGAGAAGGACCGAATCTGTATTGCCTCCCGCCTCTGGCTGTACTGCTAGATGCCGACAGAGCAGACGGAGCGGCTGTGGCTGTCTTCTTTTCTTGCTTACGAGGCGGAGGAGAAGGACTACGACGCGCCGGAGCAGCCGGAGCGGCGGCAGGTCTCTTCCGCCCTTGCTGACGAGGCCGAGAAGGAGGAGGCTGGCTGCTCGGGCGCGCCGGCACAGGCGGAGAAGGAGGCGGAGTGCCACCACGCGCCGGAGAAGGAGGCTGAGTGTCCTGATCACTCGCCGGAGGAGGAGGAGGCGGAGTGCCGCCACGCGCCGGAGAAGGAGGCTGAGTGCCCTGATCACTAGCCGGAGGAGGAGGCGGAGGAAGAGGCGGAGTGCCATTACTCGCTGGAGGAGGAGGAGGAGGCGGAGGCGTCCAGTTCGGAAGGTTGATGAGCTCCTTCCGCCATAGGCATGGAGTCTTCAGAGCAGAACCCAGCCGAGTCTCCCCTTCACCGGTAGGGTGGTCAAGCTGGAGGTCCTCAAATCCCTCCGTTATTTCGTCCACCGTCACCCTAGCATATCCTTCTAGAATCGGACGACAGTGAAAAGTTGCGCCGGATTCAGGAGGTCGAACAGAGCCGACAGCCGCCTTGACTTTGAAGTTCTGCCATTGCGTCATAAGGTGGCAATGTTGAGACTTCGTGATAGCATCCACGGGGTAGCTAGCAGGAGCCGTCAAGACATGCTCCGCCTGAAGCAGCTCGGTGGAAGCCACGCTGCTTCTCCGCTGAGATGGCGGGGTAGTTTCGGCAGGTCGCTTGCTGCGAGCTATGTCTCGTTCCTCTAGCGCTTGAACCCTTTCGTGCAGCTTCTGAATTTGGGTCCGCTCCACTTTTTTCCTCCTCTCCTGGCATTTGTAACCTCCTGCGTCCGGAAAACCAACCTTCCACGGAACGGAGCCTGGCGTGCCTCGTGTCCGTCCAGGGTGCTCAGGATTCCCGAGGGCCATTGAGAGCTCGTCGTTCTCTCTGTCTGGAACGAACATCCCTTGCTGCGCTGCATCGATATAGTGATGAAGCCTCTTGACTGGTATTCTCAAAAGCTCGTCCATCCAAACGCACTTCCCTGATACAGGGTCCAAGGTTCCGCCAGCCCCGAAGAACCAAGTCCGGCAACGGTCTGACCAGTTCATTGTCTCTGGTTCGATCCCTTTATCAAGCAGATCATTCTCAACCTTGGCCCACTTAGGCCAGGCTTTGAGGTAGCCACCTGACCCCGTGCGATGGTGAAGCTTCTTCTTCGCGGCATTTTTCTTGTTTGTCGCTAACAACTTCTTACTCTTTTCCGATGTCTTGTGGGCCACAAATGCGGGCCAGTGATCTCTGATCTTCTCATATTTCCCGATGAATTCTGGTGTCTCTTCTTTGTCGACAAACGTTTTCAGCTCATTCTTCCACCTCCTGAATAGGTCTGCCATCTTCTTAAGAGCATGAGACTTGATTAATTTCTCTTTAACTGGCTTCTCCGGATCCTCCTCTGGCGGTAGGGTGAAATTTGCCTTCAGCTCAGTCCAAAGATCATCTTTCTGCATATCATTGACATAAGACACCTCAGGGTCTTCCTTCTTAGGCTTATACCATTGGTGGATGCTGATCGGGATCTTGTCCCTAACAAGAACCCCGCACTGAGCAGCAAATGCTTCCTTTGTCCGGATGGGTTCAATCGGTTGGCCGTCGCGCGCGATTGCTGTGATCTCAAACCTTTCATCCGAGCGCAACTTTCTCTTCGGGCCTCGTCTCTTTACCGAAGTTGTGCTCGATCCGGAGGGCTAGAAAAAAGAAGAAAGACGAGAGTTAATTAATATGTGTACATACCAAAACAATGAATGCATCAATTAGCTAGTCAGCACAGGCTTAACTAATATATTTACCTGGCCGGACTCTGTTCGGTCACCGGAGCCGTCACCACGGGCTCCTTCTTGCACCAGCATTGGGTCACCGGAGCCATCATAATCATGTCTTTCCTCCTCCACTCTTCGATCACCGTAGCCTGCTTCTTCACCCTGTTCTTCCAGACCATCATTGTCGTTAAGATACGACAAGACATCACCTCCGGCTAAGATTATGTCCCCCAACACCTCTTCTGCTTCCTCGTCTCGTCCGTGCTCCATTGTTTCTGCAAATATTACAACATGGCAATTATTACACAAACATGACAGCAGGTGGATATATTAGTGCAAACGTAGACCTAGCTTATTCCGGGTTTGGGGTGGCCTCGGCAACGCTTCAAGGGTAGGGGCGCGGCGGGAGGGGGTAGGAGACCGACATCGTTTTTTTCTAGGGTTTGGGTGTCCTCGAGAGTTTTGGTCGAGCGAGAGGGCCGGGGGGTGCTCCCGTGGTATAAGTTATGACGGTCGAAGTTATCCGGGAGGGGGTTATATCGACAACGACGACATACATACATGGGAAAATAATGTTATCGGGGAGGGGGTAGGTCGAACCCCCCCCCCTCGTGTTGAAGTTATCGGGACACGGGGTATATCGACAACGACATATCCGATAAAAAATAAGAAGACGAAGAAGAAATAAAAAGAGGAGAAGAAGATATTAATAGAGGAGAAGATTGAAGAAAAAAAAGAGGAGAAGAAGAGAAATGGAATATTTTCTCTTCTTCTCCTCTATTCCTTTCTTCTTCTCCTCTTCTTTTTCTTCTTTTTCTTCTTCTTATTTATTTCTCATCTTCTTCCTCTCCTCTTCTTCTCCTTTCTTCTTCTTCTTATTTTCCTTTTTCCTCTCATTCTTTTTCTTCTTCTTCCTTTCCTAGCTAGATATATAAAACTTTTCTAAAAATGTCACTTTTGCATATATAAAACTTTTTCTTCTTCCTTCTTCTTCCTTCTATTCCTTCTTCCTAAATATATAAAACTTTTCTAAAAATGAAACTAACCTAAAATGTACTAAATCAGAGAACATATATAGATAAAACTTTTCTAAAAATCTAAATTTGCATATATGTATTTTTAAAACATCATTACAATTGAAAAAATACATACATACATACAAAAAACATGTAAAAAGTACATACATACATATATGAACATACATATATCTAAAAAATACATACATACATATATGAAAATCTAAAAACATGTAAAAAAATAGCACGGCGGCGGGGCCGGCAGAGGCGCGGTGCTCACAGAGGGAGGAGCGCGTGGCGGGCGGCGTCGGGGCAAGCAGGGGCGCGGGGAGTGGCGCGGAGACGGCGTCGGGGCAGGAGCGGCACGCGGCGGGGCAGGGCAGCACGCGTCGGGGCAGGGCGGCGCGCGTCGGGGCAGGGACGGCGCGCGGCGACGACGTCGGGCGAGGGCGCGGGCGACGGCGACGGCGGGGCGGGTCGGGGCGCGGCAGAGGCACGGCGAGGGCGCGCGGCGTGGTCGGGGGGCAAGGCGACGGCGGCGTGGTCGGGGCGCGGCAGAGGCACGGCGAGCTCGGGCAGCCTGGCGGCGTCGTCGGAGGGATCGAAGAACTGACGAAATTTTCACAAGTGCTGGCTTATATAGCAAACCCATTGGTACCGGTTGGTGGCACAAACCGGTACCAATGCCACCTTTAGTCCCGGTTGGTGTCACCAACCGGGACCAAAGGCCTCTTTTCAGCAGCCCAAAGGGCGGGAAGCGGCGGCCTTTGGTCCCGGTTGGTGGCACCAACCGGGACTAAAGGGGGGGCATTGGTACCGGTTAGTGCCACGAACCGGTACCAATGCACCCCTTTAGTATCGGTTGGTGCCACCAACCGGGACCAAAGGCCTTGTGCTGCTGCGCCCGCGTCGAAAGTTTAGTCCCACCTCGCTAGTTGAGAGGGGCGCGCAGTGGTTTATAAGCCCCACTGCCGCTCCCCTCTCGAGCTCCTCTCCATTGCAGGCTTACGGGCCTAATTGTCACTGCTATGCCTGATGGGCCTACTGGGCCTTCTGCGGGCCTGAATCCTGGCCCATCGATGGGTTTCTAGTCGTATTCAGGCCGTGGTGGCCCAGTAGGTGGCATATTTTTTATTTTTTGCCTGTTTTTTGTTTTCTTTTTTTCTTTATTTATTTTGTTTTATTTCTACTTACAACAAAAAACTTATTTATTTTATTTTATTTTGTTTCTAATTACTTATTTATTTTACTTTATGATAATTCTTTTTGCTATTAAAGTTTCTAACAAAAAAAGTTCTTTATGAAAATTCTTTTTGCTTTCAATGATTTTGAACAGAAAATACTTCGATAATTTTAGTTGCATCAATTTTATATAATTTTAGTTTCAATAATACTAGAGGTTGCTTATAATGTTTTGAACAGAAAATACTTTGATAATTTTAGTTTCATAAATTTTATTTATGTTATTAAAGTTTATTTTATTTTGTTTCTACTTATATATTTTATTAAAGTTTATATTATTTTGTTTCTAATTACTTATTTTATTTGTTATTTTCATGCACCATTTTTCATGCATTTACTGATTATTTTGAGCTATAAGACCCTAAAATTGAAAAGCATTTCAAATGAACTCTGAAAAGGTTGAAAGTTGGCATGGTATCATCATTTCATCCACATAGCATGTGCAAGAAAGTTGAGAGGGTTACGGCAAAAACTGGATGCACTTCGTGTACAAAACGGACAATCTCTTTCGAAGTATCAGGATTTCATACGGAAACTCGTCTGTTACAAAGGGATTTCATTTTTTAAAACTTATTTGAACTCCTGACTTTTTGTGTGTTCAAAATGCACCATTCAAAGCCACATCATCAATTTTCAACCCTTTCTGACTTCATTTGTTATTTTTCATGCATTTATTGATTATTTTGAGCTATAAGACCCTGAAATTGAAAAGCATTTCAAATGAACTCTGAAAAGGTTGAAAGTTGGCATGGTATCATCATTTCATCCACATAGCATGTGCAAGAAAGTTGAGAGGGTTACGGCAAAAACTGGATGCACTTCGTGTACAAAACGGACAATGGTATCATACTCGTCTGTTACAAAGTTGGCATGGTATCATCATAATAGTTGCGGGAGAAAGTCTTCACTTTTTCTTCGCTTGTGTCATTTGCTTATTGCGCCGTAACCATGGATAATCTTCATCGTTTATCAGGATGCTTGGGTCAGCCTTGACTTTGAAGGGAGGAATTTCATGAAACTTTTCATAATCTTCAGACATGTCTGTCTTGCCCTCCACTCCCACGATGTCCCTTTTTCCTGAAAGAACTATGTGGCGCTTTGGCTCATCGTATGATGTATTCGCTTCCTTATCTTTTCTTTTTCTCGGTTTGGTAGACATGTCCTTCACATAGATAACCTGTGCCACATCATTGGCTAGGACGAACGGTTCGTCAGTGTACCCAAGATTTTTCAGATCCACTGTTGTCATTCCGTACTGTGGGTCTACCTGTACCCCGCCTCCTGACAGATTGACCCATTTGCACTTAAACAAAGGGACCTTAAAATCATGTCCGTAGTCAAGTTCCCATATGTCCACTATGTAACCATAATATGTGTCCTTTCCCCTCTCGGTTGCTGCATCAAAGCGGACACCGCTGTTTTGGTTGGTGCTCTTTTGATCTTGGGCGATCGTGTAAAATGTATTCCCATTTATCTCGTATCCTTTGTAAGTCAATACAGTCAAAGATGGTCCCCTGGACAACGAGTACAGCTCATCACAAACAGTGTTGTCACCTCTGAGACGTGTTTCCAACCAACTGCTGAAAGTCCTGATGTGTTCACATGTAATCCAGTCGTCGCACTGCTCCGGGTGTTTGGAGCGCAGACTGTTCTTGTGTTCATCGACATACGGGGTCACCAAGGTAGAGTTCTGTAGAACTGTGTAGTGTGCTTGAGACCAAGAATGCCCGTCCCTGCATATTATTGAGTCCGCTCCTAGCGTGCCTTTTCCAGTCAGTCTCCCCTCATACCGCGATTTAGGGAGACCTATCTTCTTAAGGCCAGGAATGAAGTCAACACAAAACCCAATGACATCCTCTGTTTGATGGCCCATGGAGATGCTTCCTTCTGGCCTAGCGCGGTTACGGACATATTTCTTTAGGACTCCCATGAACCTCTCAAAGGGGAACATATTGTGTAGAAATACGGGCCCCAGAATGACAATCTCGTCGACTAGATGAACTAGGACGTGCGTCATGATATTGAAGAAGGATGGTGGGAACACCAGCTCGAAACTGACAAGACATTGCGCCACATCACTCCTTAGCCTTGGTATGATTTCTGGATCGATCACCTTCTGAGAGATTGCATTGAGGAATGCACATAGCTTCACAATGGCTAATCGGACGTTTTCCGGTAGAAGCCCCCTCAATGCAACCGGAAGCAGTTGCGTCATAATCACGTGGCAGTCATGAGACTTTAGGTTCTGGAACTTTTTCTCTGGCATATTTATTATTCCCTTTATATTCGACGAGAAGCCAGTCGGGACCTTCATACTGAGCAGGCATTCAAAGAAGATTTCTTTCTCTTCTTTCGTAAGAGCGTAGCTGGCAGGACCTTCATACTGCTTCGGAGGCATGCCGTCTTTTTCGTGCAAACGTTGCAGGTCCTCCCGTGCCTCAGGTGTATCTTTTGTCTTCCCATACACGCCCAAGAAGCCTAGCAGGTTCACGCAAAGGTTCTTCGTCACGTGCATCACGTCGATTGAAGAGCGGACCTCTAGGTCTTTCCAGTAGGGTAGGTCCCAAAATATAGATTTCTTCTTCCACATGGGTGCGTGTCCCTCAGCGTCATTCGGAACAGCTAGTCCGCCGGGACCCTTTCCAAAGATTACGTGTAAATCATTGACCATAGCAAGTACGTGATCACCGGTACGCATGGCGGGCTTCTTCCGGTGATCTGCCTCGCCTTTGAAATGCTTGCCTTTCTTTCGACATTGATGGTTGGTCGGAAGAAATCGACGATGGCCCAGGTACACATTCTTCCTGCATTTGTCCAGGTATATACTTTCAGTGTCATCTAAACAGTGCGTGCATGCGTGGTATCCCTTGTTTGTCTGTCCTGAAAGGTTACTGAGAGCGGGCCAATCGTTGATGGTTACAAACAGCAACGCGTGCAGGTTAAATTCCTCCTGTTTGTGCTCATCCCACGTACGTACACCGTTTCCATTCCACAGCTGTAAAAGTTCTTCAACTAATGGCCTTAGGTACACATCAATGTCGTTGCCGGGTTGCTTAGGGCCTTGGATGAGAACTGGCATCATAATGAACTTCCGCTTCATGCACATCCAAGGAGGAAGGTTATACATACATAGAGTCACGGGCCAGGTGCTGTGATTGCTGCTCTGCTCCCCGAAAGGATTAATGCCATCCGCGCTTAAACCAAACCATACGTTCCTTGGGTCACCTGCAAACTCAGCCCAGTACTTTCTCTCGATTTTTCTCCACTGCGACCCGTCAGCGGGTGCTCTCAACTTCCCGTCTTTCTTACGGTCCTCACTGTGCCATCGCATCAACTTGGCATGCTCTTCGTTTCTGAACAGACGTTTCAACCGTGGTATTATAGGAGCATACCACATCACCTTCGCAGGAACCCTCTTCCTGGGGGGCTCGCCGTCAACATCACCAGGGTCATCTCGTCTGATCTTATACCGCAATGCACCGCATACCGGGCATGCGTTCAGATCCTTGTACGCACCGCGGTAGAGGATGCAGTCATTAGGGCATGCATGTATCTTCTGCACCTCCAATCCTAGAGGGCATACGACCTTCTTTGCTGCGTATGTACTGTCGGGCAATTCGTTATCCTTTGGAAGCTTCTTCTTCAATATTTTCAATAGCTTCTCAAATCCTTTGTCAGGCACAGCATTCTCTGCCTTCCACTGCAGCAATTCCAGTACGGTACCGAGCTTTGTGTTGCCATCTTCGCAATTGGGGTACAACCCTTTTTTGTGATCCTCTAACATGCGATCGAACTTCAGCTTCTCCTTTTGACTTTCGCATTGCGTCCTTGCATCGACAATGACCCGGCGGAGATCATCATCATCGGGCACTGGTTCCTCTTGATCTTCAGCAGCTTCCCCCGTTGCAGCATCATTGGGCACATCGTCTGGTTCCTCTTGATCTTCAGCAGCTTCCCCCGTTGCAGCATCACCGTATTCAGGGGGCACATAGTTGTCATCGTCCTCTTCTTCTTCGCCGTCTTCCATCATAACCCCTATTTCTCCGTGCCTCGTCCAAACATTATAGTGTGGCATGAAACCCTTGTAAAGCAGGTGGGTGTGAAGGATTTTCCGGTCAGAGTAAGACTTCGTATTCCCACATTTAGGGCATGGACAACACATAAAACCATTCTGCTTGTTTGCCTCAGCCACTTCGAGAAAATCATGCACGCCCTTAATGTACTCGGAGGTGTGTCTGTCACCGTACATCCATTGCCGGTTCATCTGCGTGCATTATATATAATTAAGTGTGTCAAAAACCATTACAGAACATCATGAATAGATAATTAAGTGACCAAATTAATAGAAGTTCATCATCACATTAAAACCAAAGTACATACATAGTTCTCATCTAACAACATATAGCTCTCCAGAGCATCTAATTAATTAAACCATACATTGAAACTATGTAAAACATTTCAATGCGAAAACAAATGCGATCATAATCGCAACCAAGGTAACAATTGATCCAACGGCATAATGATACCAAGCCTCGGTATGAATGGCATATTTTCTAATCTTTCTAATCTTCAAGCGCATTGCATCCATCTTGATCTTGTGATCATCGACGACATCCGCAACATGCAACTCCAATATCATCTTCTCCTCCTCAATTTTTTTATTTTTTCCTTCAAGAAATTGTTTTCTTCTTCAACTAAATTTAACCTCTCGACAATAGGGTCGGTTGGAATTTCCGGTTCACATACCTCCTAGATAAATAAAATCTATGTCACGTTGGTCGGCATAATTTTCATAAACAATAAATGAACCAATAGTTATAAAGATAATATATACCACATCCGAATCATAGACAGGACGAGGGCCGACGGGGGCGGATACCAAAACCATCGCACTATATAATAACAAGCAATAAAATAGTAAGAAAATTAGACAAGTATCTATCTAAAGTAAGAATTTTTTTCTTTCAGAAAGAAGATAAGAACAAGAGGCTCACCACGGTGGTGCCGGCGACGAGATCGGCGCGGGCGATCGACGGCGGTGAAGACGGGAATGGGACGTGACGGGCCGCTAAACCTAGACAAATCTCGAGGAAAATGGAGCTTTGAGGTCGAGCTTCGAGACGAGAAAGCTTAACTAGTGTGGCTCGGGCATTTCATCGAACACCTCATGTGCATAGGAGGTGAGGTAGAGCACCACAAAGCCCTCCCCTCGCCGGCCAGAGAAAAACAGAGCACTGGAGTGCTCTGCTCGCGGGCGAGGGGTATATATAGGCACCTCATTGATCCCGGTTCGACGTTCGTGGTATGAACCGGGACTAAAGGGCAGCCTGTGGTCCCGGTTCAAGCCACCAACCGGGACCAATGGTGGTGGGCCAGGAGCGAGGCCCATTGGTCCCGGTTCGTCCCACCAACCGGTACCAAAGGGGCCAGACGAACCGGGACCAATGCCCCCACGAGGCCCGGCAGGCCCCTGGCCTCACGAACCGGGACCAGTGCCCCCATGGGTCTCGGTTCTGGACTGAACCGGGACTAATGGGCTGACCTGGCCTGATCCATAGCCCTCTTTTCTACTAGTGTATGCTCTCCAGTTTATATAGACACCGAAGAGATCTAGGGTTACATGAGGTCGGTTACATAGGAGGAAATCTTCATAATAGGTCGCCTAGCTTGCCTTCCACGCCAAGTAGAGTCCCATCCGGACACGGGTATTGTCTTCGGCCTTCGTATCTTCACAGCCCATCAGCCCGGCCCATGATAACAGGCTGGACGCCCGAGGACCCCTTAGTCCAGGACTCCCTCAGCGGTGAAGAGGCTGCTGAAGTACATCGCCGGCACGATTGACTACGGCTATGCCTACGTCCGCGGGAAGGGCACGCCGGAGCTGTTGGGATACAGCGACGCGGATCACGCCGGCGACATCGACGACAGGAGGAGCACGACGGGAGTCCTCTTCTTCCTTGGCAGCAGCCCGGTAAGCTGGCAGTCCCAGAAGCAGCGCGTGGTGGTGATCTCCTCATGCGAGGCCGAGTACATGGCCGCCACTACTGCTGCCTGCCAAGGCATTTGGCTAGCCCGGCTGGTTGGAGAGATGCTGGACGCCCAAGTCAAGCAGCCGAAGCTACTGGTCGATAACAAGTCGGCCATCTCTCTCTCAAATAACTCCGTCTTCCATGATTGAAGTAAGCACATCGAGCTGCGGTATCACTTCATTCACGAGTGCGTGGAAGAGGGGCACATCAACATCGACTACATCAGCACCAACGATCAGCTCGCCGACACTCTCACAAAGGCACTCGGACGCATCAGGTTCCTGGAGCTGAGGAGGAAAATCGGCATGACAGAAATAAGCAGGCAGCGACAAGATTAGGGAGGTGTTCTGTTAGCTAATCTAGTCGCTAAGAATAAACTCGTAGTAGTTAGCTTGTTTCTAGCTTAGTTTGTTTGGCAAGAGCCCGCGACTTGTGCGTGCCTTGCATGTAGGCTGCATGGGCCCGTAGCACGATGTGACCACGTCACATCAGCCCATGCGTTTAGCTCAGGTGGTTTAGCACGACGCGAACTCGTGGGATGGCACGAGTGGTCAGGGTCGTGGCGCATAGGTAGGAAACTACCGGCCACTCCGTTTCCCTTCTGTACCCAATAAATAAAGGGAGAAAAAACTAGAAAAGTCGCAAATTTTGCACGCGACGCAAAATCCACGGAGTCATTCCTTGTGTGATCGAGTGATTAGCGCAGACTAGACTCTGAGAATATGGAATAAACCTCGGATCATGAGGTTGATCAAGCCACACATGACCCCTCTGACCTAAAGAATGAGCAAACTTGGCTTCTTTTCTCGGTGGTAAGATGGAAGTTGGAGCAAGGATTGTTTGGTGGGCTTCATCGAGGGCCCAATCACCTACAGGCCTCCAGTTTTGTTGCCGGACTACCAAGTCCAATCGCAAGGAAGCAGCACGCCCGAGTTTCATCGGACGGCCAAAAACGTCTGAAACTGAAGATTCGACGATAAAAAATGTTGATGGCCTGAGAGGACCGGAAAAGTGGACGGTTATAATGTCTTTAAATAAGAAATGCAAACCAAATCTACAAGCCATGTCTGCTGTTTATTGAATCAATGCTGCCTAGCTCCTACTCCATTTTCTCCTCTCTTTCTGTTCTAGTATACCTGCACCTGTGTACCTGTGTATCAAGAAATAGTTATTACCATTATCACGCTTGTTCAATTCAAGATCCAAAGGCAAGGTATACAACAAGGAAGAAATCATTTCACTTAATTTTTCACCACATTCGGCAAGCTTCCCCAACATTTCACAATACTAGATGACCCGTTGCGCCAATGGCGCAAAGGCCGAGTGCGAGCCAAGTATTGAAAGAGTGTGCATTAAAATATGTAGCACAGAATGAAACATATGGAAATAAGTACGGATTGATGATAGATAGATGGTTCATGATGATACATGTTTTCTAAGACGAAAAAAAACTGATCCAAACCAAGAGTAATCTGCAAACAAAATTTTAAAATAGTTTGACAAGTCTTAAGTCATACTCCATGCTATATCTCGGAGCTGTGTGTTATTTACAAACTCTAGTAAAAGATTAATGAATTTTGGAATTTCATATCACCGGCTTACAATTCAAACCCAAACTCGGGGCATATTTGAATTCAAATCTGAAAAAAGGCAGTCAAATACTCCTGAAAAGTCTTGGACATTTTCACAGTTATATAAGTAGTAGCATAGGTGAAATTTTTCAAGATATTTCTGATGAGTTTTGAGCACTGAAATTAATACTGAGTAGATTATGAGGGAGTAGAGGAGGAAGAGATATTACAGTCATTTTCATTTTTTTATTTTGTTATTTTTCTTTCAACCTTACTGACCAATGGGTCCCTCTCGTGAACCCACCAGTCAGGCTGGCGACTCCCTGCCCCTTCACGTTTTACTCCTACTCCACTACCTCCCTCCTCGATCCATTTCGTCTTCCTCCTGGATCCTCTTTCTGGTCGAGCTCGCCGGGGACACTGCGGCTCGCCGCAGCAACGCCAGCCATAGGAACGGGCGGGATCCACCGGCCCTCCGTCCGGCTCGACGTCCACGCCCCAGGGTCCAACATGCAGGCCCGCTGGACAACGCCGTGAATTGCCTCATTTTTCCAGTGAGTCCTTGATCCTAGGTACTTTCCCTAACTCTGTTCAGCTCCGGCCGTCGTTTTGATGCTATTCGTGGACATCGAGCATGCAGCAAACTTTTGGACCGAGGCCGCCTTCCTCTGTTCCGTCAGCCGCCGTTGCGACGCTGTCACGGTCGTCCTCCTCCCCGAGCAACTCCAGGGACCGTGACGGGCCCCGCGTCTCCTCTGGACCAAGAATTCGAAGCAGCGGGTCTCTCTCTCCTACTTCTTCCTTGAAGCTGACTGCCGTTGCTGCCGTCCTGAATTCGCTGTCGTTCGTGTTGAGTAAATAGGCAATTTCTCGATTAAATTAATCCACGAGTAAATCACTAGCATGACATTGACACATATAATCGCATACTGATATTCAGTCAAACTAGCACATACTACGCTAATTGCAGAAAGATCTATGTATAACGCTAGCATGGCTAAAACAGAAAACAGTAGGAGCGGGATAAACGAGTTATACCCTCCAGTAGGCCATGCAGAGGCCGCGGCTTTGGTGGCAGCAGCGGCGTCCTCGGCGGCCTTCTTGTCAGCTTCAGCTTTCTCGGCGGCGGCACTTTCGGCGTCGGTGGACATGGTGATGATGAAGGCGACACGGACGTAGAGGAAGTAGACGATCGGAAGTGAGCAGTCGCGTAATCGCTGCCCAAAAACCTATTCGCCCCTCACCCTGTACAGGAACCAGAAGGGCGTGGTTTCGGAGACCTGATCTCCCGTCGTGGCGGCTAGGGTTAGGCACTTATATAGGACGTCTCAGATCGTGGCCCAGCTGTCAGAGAACTCTCCATTAATGACTGGCAAAAATAAGCGCGTAGGCACCGCGCCGCGGAGGAGGAGTGCGCGAGGGCCTCTTCTCTTCTCAAGCTCCAATAGCATGTAGAAGAGAAACCCTTATAAGGAGGTCCAACTCCTCTTCCACTTTCGGAATGGGACTAAACTACACCTAGTGCCATATAACCCACATGGGCCCTTAAAGATTTTTCAGAAATTGCTACATGGGCCTAGAGCCCATCTCAAATTTCAGCAGTTCGTCCCCGTGCCGTCCAGCCTCGCTACAAACAGTAGGGTGAGAAGCCGCCCTGCCTTCTCGTGCCCTCTTTTCTTGGTCAACGTCGTTTTTTTCTCATTCAGACCGTCGCTGGAGATGGTTGTGGCGCTGCCTCCTATGACCATTTTTGTCTGGGCCAACATGTTTAGGCCACGAGGTTGTTGCCCCTCGCTTTTGCTGCTTACTGCTGCTTGCCGCTGCTACTTCTGCTGTTTCTTGTTGTTGTTTGTTGGCTGCTCGCTATTGCTCTGCTTGCTGCTGCTCGTGGGCTGCCTGTACTTGAGAAAGAGAGAGCCTTTTGCTATATGCATCCATCTCCTCTTTTATTGCTGGGTGGGCCCACTAACATCCTCAGTGTTTTGTCTACTCACTCAGTTTCATTCAAATAAATAGACACCTCATGTATGTTGAAGTAAAATTTTGATTTACAATCTGTTTGCACAATTGTATATATTTTTCCTTACAAGATTTTTAAAACAAGACTAATATTGAGTATATTTTTAGAAATTAACTTTTAAACAACTAAATAACCATGCTCAAACTTGTTTCGTAATTTTTAATTACATGCGAAAAAATAAAAAATGTTTCATTCTATTTCTTAAAAATATATTACTGTTTCACTATGGCTCGCCATGTTTCGTATCATAATTTTACGTTGTGTACCAATGTGTATCAAACTGATTCTTATTAATTAACACTGTTTACCATGTTTTAGAGCTTCCATTTTAAAATTGTTGAAATATATTAAAAATTGGTCTCATATTAAAGTTCTTGTTGTCATAAACACAAATATGCAAACCGGTCATAAATTGTACTTTGGTTTAAAAGATAAAATAGATTTTTACTTGGAAATAAAATGCAAAAGTATGGGATGGTGGAGCCTAACCAGAACAGTGTGCTTTCATGTGGTCAGAGAAAGACGTAACCAACTATCAGCCGTATCAAACAATCAATGCATTGCATGGCATCGGATCTCCAAATTAAATCAACGGCTCCCACATGCACGGGACATCCCGTGCATGGGAGAATTGCTTTTCTCGTACTATATTATGTTTAACTCTACTGTTCATCAATCGAGCAGTTTCCTTGTGTGCTTGTCTAGCTAGCTTGCACACACGTAGCTTTCCTGGCTGATTTGATCTACCAAGTTCAGAAACCAACATATATTAGGCTAAGTCAAGTTGTCGCTGAGTATGAAAGTTTACTCTAATATTTGATTTATCAAGAAAATCATAGGAAAATGCTCAACCTGCTGAATTTGTAAAATCAATAAAAAATATATAATCATTCCAGTTCTGCTTGGAGTAGTACTGCTATGGAGTTGGGATGGTTTAACTTGTACTGTAGCCATAGGAATGAGCATATTCAGCATTGCTATTTAGAAATAAAAGATGATGCAATACTGGTAAAATTAACTCATGATCAACTGTTAGAATTTGCTGCTATAAATAAAGGTCCCTTGAATTGCATGCCCAGTTCACATAATGAGTCCTTTGTGCAGGGAGTTCTAGCGACACATTATACAAGGAGCTATGGCATGCTTGCGCTAGGCCGTTGATCACAGTGCCTCGCCAAGGTGAAAGGATTTACCACTTTCCGCATGTTTACATGGAATAGGTATGTCTCGCCACATTGGTGTTTGCTCTTCTTGATGCCCGATAACTGATAAATGAATTTGCTACTCAGCACAAACAGTACCTATTTGTGTTATGGGACACCGCTTTGTTCTTGTGTTAAAAATGACAATATGACTTTGTTTATGCAGAATAATCATTCAGGTATTTAAATGATTATCATCCAGGTATTTAAAGATCGTCCACATACATATATACAACCTGTTAGGGTCCTTGTGTGTGCGTGGTGTGTGCTTCTCTAGTATGGTCATGTATTAGTTGACAAATGAATATCCAACAGACAGTGTTCCAGCCTTGTAGGCCTCACCACAAGTCCCTTGGGCCCATTTAAATTATCCGCTTCCTTTCACAGAATATACATTTGTAAGTGGTACTACAACATAAAGAGAACTATCCTTGGGCCCATGCAAATATAAGTGCATACGGAATCTATCTGCAGTAGAACAGAATTCAGTTGTTATCACCTCAGCCCACCTGGGATGCAACTGCAATCAGAAATAACAATTCCTTGAGGTGCTTTTCAAGTTGTAGAATCTGCATCAGCTAATCATGTGAGTCTACTATAAAATAAGGAAAATTCAGCAACATGGTTAACGAAGCCTAGTTAGAGACTTGATAACGGAAGAAGCACTTCGAACAAAGTTCAGAGAACCAAAGTATGTTCAGGAATTTGTCACTAATATAAAGTAACAATGCAATGCCATTTCACATTCATAAATAAAGCAGGCTGGGTCTAGAATGTGAAGTTCAGGGGGGTGGGTCTAAATTGTTTAAGACTGCCTACTGTCCAGCTAAAAATGAAATATAAAATATGGTGTTTAGCAGGTATGTTGATAAAAGAAGACCAATAAAACATTAGGCAGGTCTTCTTTTATCCACGTAAAACTGTTGAGTTCCTTTCTGAAGCATTAAAAGACCTCATATGCGAGTTCCACCATAAAACAGTGAAATATATCACTTATTATAGTGATTACCTCTTTTCTTCAGTAGTTCTGCGCACCTCTCCCAGGTTGAATCTCCCACTAAAATCATTTTTTACCTTAGCCTTTGTACCTTCCTGGAAAACAGAAAAAGAACATGATTACTCAAAAATAAGTTTACTGCATTTAAATAAAATACTTTCTTGTGATTCTTTTTCGTGCATTTGACTAATCTTCGCTGCCATCAGGATGCTAGAGCACCTTCACTTCCCAAACATAATAAAGGCTGGCACTGCAAAAAATCAGGGCGTCTCAAGAAGTACTGTGAATGCTTTCAAGCAAATATTCTTTGCTCCAAGAATTGTAAATGTATGGATTGCAAGAACTTCGAAGGAAGTGAGGAACTATAGGCTATAACTCAAGGGGATAATGCATCTGATAAAAATAACATTCAGCAAACAGCTAATGTCACTCTGAATGGTGCCATTGGATCCTCTGGATATAAATATTCACCTGTACGTAGAGAAAGACACCCAGAAGACCCCCTTGGTCCTGAGGTAATTTCAAGTTAGCTAGTTTTGCAACTTCAAGCAATCTGCCATTTTAAGTCAGATCTCGTGTAACACATCTATTTTGTTGCTAGTTTCCTTTTATTTCTGCTTCAGCTATAAATCCAGTTGGGTGTACATCCACTTGATCACTGTTACTAATTTTTTTATCTAACTTCAGCTGTAAATTTTGATGAGCTGGTAATTGTTTCATGTGCTCTAGGCTAACCACTTGGATGCTTCACAAGCTGCTTCTTCTAGTGGACTTGAAGGCCGTATTGGTTGTCAGAGTAGATCTAAAATGGTCTATAGGTAAGTAAAAAATGGTCTGGTTAATTTGAATACTAGATAGCCACCTCGCAGAAATAAATAAATGAATAAAACCTTAGAACAAAACTGATCTATTCTAATATATGAGGAGCATGATACAAGCGCATGTGTAGATTAAGAAAAACATCAATGACACAAACTACTGTGAGCGAATGTGCCGAGAGATTGCTGGCTATTAGATCATAATCTATTTACAACATGTAAACTTAGCATATTCACCTCAAAAAATTCAGGCTAATAAACTTACCAAGCTAGGAAAGCAATAGGCATACCGGGCAGATAATCTATGGAATACCGAGGCAAGCAATAGGATGAACATGTCTTTGGTGAGGTCTGAATCTATACCTATTTACAGTGTTACTGCATCAAGTCTGTAAATCTCGCAAACTTGGCTGCACAAATATTATAAGTGCCATTATTTTTTCCTCAGCCAACGTATGGCAGCAGATTCACAACTCGAGCGTGCCACTCTTCAAAATAAGAATCGCATCCTACCATACCTCAGAGCCTGTGGTAAGCAACACCAGCTGGGACGGCGCCATCGGCTGCTGGTATCTGTCTTCTTCAGCTGCAAGTAACGGTGAAGCTGACGACGAGCCAGTGTGTGAGGCCACGCCCTGTTCCTTCCCTCTCTGGTCTCGCTTGCCCATTTCCTTGCCCCTGCTTGGCTTGCTGTCAGAGGTTTATTCAAAAAAAAAGGAACCACACACACTTGCATAGATGAGCAGAAAAAGAGAGGGATAAAGACCAGGAGCAAAGGGGGGTCAGGACGCAGAGAAGCTCACCTTGGCATCACCGACAGCGCTGCCACTTCGACCCGGCCGAGGGCGCCTCTTCTGTCCGTCGGCGGCAGCAACAGCACACCGACCGGATCCTTGCACCCCCGCCTGGGGCCGTCGCCCTGCAGTCTTGCCAGCCCAAACTCGATCTGAGAGCGGCTCCTCCATCCGCTGGCACCGCCGCCGCCTCAGCCGTCACCTTGCAACCTCGCCCGCCCCCACTGCCGTTGCCAGGAGATGCAGCCGCTCCGTTCTCCTCTGGCCAGATGCGCCATTGCATCCCGCACTGGCCACCTGATTCGTTGGGTGGGCACGCGTGATGATGGTGATGAGGAGAGAGGAGGAGAGACAGGGGTGGCGGCGGCGGCGTCTGGAGAGGATGAGCGGGGAAGGAGAGGTGGCGGCGAGGCATGGCTATTGTTGTGCCCTGGCCTCGAGGAGGACGGGCGATTGGTGGGGAGGAGGACACGGGATTGGTGGGTGAATCATCCACGATGGCCGCGGTTAATGTATTTTTCACGCAAGGCGCGGGCGACGAACACACAGCACGCGCACTTCCAAGCTAGGCCCGTGAGAGACGAAGGCCCACTTGTCATCCGCCTGAGCAAGAAAGAGTGGTGTGGAAAGAAACAAGCCGTGGGATTTTTGACACCGGGGTGAAAAACCTCCAGCAAGGCAGATCGAGCGAACGAGATCAAAAGCGGGATGCAAGTGCCCTCGCTAGGCGAGTTGCCTAGCGTGGTTTATATGTTCGATACCTTGGTGGCCTTTGGAGAGATTGAAGGCAAGGCCATCGCGAGGGGTAAGAGAATCAAAGCAGCGAATAGAGTAGCAAAATGTGAACTAGCTAGAGGCCACCGGATGTAGAAATGGCCGGGGAACTCGTCCATGCATACTTGGCAGACATCAGCAGGATGGCGGTGAGGACTTGGTTTTTCCCTATCTTTGAGAGTTGAGACTATGTTCTATGTGTGAGAAGAATATCTGAGGGGGCGCATGTTGTTGTGGCATAAAGGGTAGACCTGCTCGGCCCAAAGGACCTTTGGGTGATTGCCCAATTCATCTATTGTACTTTAAGGGTCGCTACTGTAGCCCTTTTGCTATTTTACGAGATTGTTAAGCGCGGCGATGGGCCAACCCTCCCCATCGCGAGGCTTATGATTGTATTTTTCTTCGTTGGGGAATAATTGGAGAATGCTAGATTCAGTGGGGTTTTTTTTTTTTGCTTTAAGATGCGGATCTTAACATTGTCTTCTAATTAGAGCTGAGAATCAGTGGTATTTAGAGATATATTTAATATTTTGGGAACCATGTGTATATACACTTGTTGCCTGAAGTGATCCTTTCATTACCCTGAACTGCTGACAGCATCGGCATTGCACATGCTAACCGATTAGGTCAGTATGCAGCATGTACGTAGCTGGGACGTGGTCTAAGCACGATCCCATTTTTCCCTTTGTTGGTTTTTTCTGTAAACCCGGTCAGCGTGGCACGTTTGTGAGAAGGAGGTCGTGGGATGGCGCGATCA
The DNA here is from genome assembly GCF_018294505.1 of Triticum aestivum. NCBI lineage: Eukaryota > Viridiplantae > Streptophyta > Magnoliopsida > Poales > Poaceae > Triticum > Triticum aestivum. Next base: position 52,734,193 of record NC_057796.1, read on the forward strand.
ATCTGGATCACGACGGGCTGGTCAGGGTTTGTTAGATAGGCTTTTGGTTGTACCAGGAATAAGGGAAAAGGAATGAAACAGAAAACGCTGCGCTGTTAGCTGCGGCACAAAAGGACTTTCCTCTCTCTCTCACGTGCGTGTGTTCTTCAGCTCAGGTTCTTCGCTCGATCGGCTATTCGGCAACGACACTCCTAATGTTTTTTGGGTATACTTCAAACTTCGATGGCATGCTGGAAATTAGTCAAATTTAGAATACAGCCCCCTGTAGCTAATTGTTTTTTTTCCTTCTCATGAACAGATGGTAACTGACGACGACGATGATAGCTCAGACGACAACGACAATGATGAAGCGTCAGTGATGGACAATGAAGCGGCAGCCAGAGCAAACGATATGTCGGTGGGCGAGCCGAGGCCTTCCAAGCCTACCCCTGACGCTGATGGGTGGACAGTTGTGCCACCGAAGCGCGGTGGCCGGGGCAAGAACTAAGCGCAGAAAGGAAACCATGGCAACAAACTTGCCACTTGAGAGGCCGTTTTGGTCTGAAGGCTTTGAAGTGCGACTAGCAATACCTTGGCAACCACTTGTGCCATTCTGGCCTAGAGGTTTTCAAGTGTTGCACTCTGCCTGTATCGCTTGGATTTTGTCAGGAATGTTGCTTGTGCAGCATGTTTTTCTTTCTTGCTCTCTAGGTGTTCGACCGATCCCCAGTCTGTCGACGGATGCGGTGTCCGGTTTGTGAGATGTAGGTCTTCTGCATGGTTTGAAAAAAATAAAATGGGAGTGTCTAGGTCTCAGTCGACTGAGACTTCGCGAAGTCTCAGTCGGCTGACGTCATCGCATGCAGATTAGGCCTGTTAAGTAGCTCTGTTTCTGCTGGGTTGAAACGGCTTAGCACGTGGGCTTATTTCGTTTTCCCCCTGTTTGTTTGTTTGTTACTTTGGGCTGGGCTTCTCACTTTGTTTGTCGTGGTTGAGGCTGGACCAACAAGCTGCTACTGTTGTATGGGCTTTCTGCTGGGTTTTTGCTGTTTGTCAGGCCTGTTGTACCTGTGTCCCCATCCCTGGACGCACCAAACACAAAAACAAAAAAGCAGAAAGCCCATGTATAGCTAAAAGACAGGAAAACTTTTGCTCCTCTGTCAAAACCCTGAACCCCCACCCTCCCACGCTGAGAGAACACGCCAGTCCTCACCCCTCCCACCTTTCCCCTCCTTCCTCCCCGTCCCTGCCTCCCCTACCCAACCCTAGTGTAGGTGGCGGCTGTTCTTGGACATGAAAGAAGCAGATGATGAAGATAAGAACAGGGATAAGGGGAAACAAACTCACCAGGGTGAGTTTGTGCGTCCATGGATCCATCTGCAACTCCTTTCTTTTCCAATTCTCCTGATCTTGTTCCCTTCTTCTTTTTGGATCTGAAAACCTCAACTTTCCGATGTTCTTTCCTTTGAGCACTCTTAGTCAGCTAGCAAAAAGCAAAAAAAGAGAAAAAATTCATTAGGGTGGAGCAAAGAAAAAAAGAGGCAACACAAATCATTCATTAGCTATTTTTTTAAACATCAAAAAAGAAAAAAATCATAGCCTCTCTTTCAACATGTGTTGCCTAGTTAAAAACTTCCTATATGAACTAATAACCTTGGAAAAAGAAAAAGTGCGTATTTGTATATAAAGAGTTACACACCACCGTCAGAACTTCTTCATACAGCAAATCGTCTGATGCTTCAGTGTCGGTGATCTCGACATCATAGCCTCTCTCATCTAAATCAGTATCTTCCACACACTGATGTCTCCCTTCTTCATTCCTATCACTACCAGGGTTCCCTTCTTCATCTTCAATATATGTACCTGGGTGTGGCTGTGTTCACAAAAAAAGTGCATATGATACATTAGTGTTGCATAGTAACATGTATCTTTTGCGAACATACTCTAGGCCAAAAAAAGATAAATAGCAAAAACAACACACATATGTTGCAGGGTAACTTCCCTTGTTTGCTAATGCTTAACGAAAAACCAAGCAGTAGACATTGTAAAAAGCATACAAAATGGGTGATAGCATTTAACAAAAAGAGAGGCAGTTAGCTAAAAAGAAAAAGTGGATTTAACACAAACACAAAAAAGAGAAAGATAAATGATCACTTGATTCCCTCTCAAAACTTTACTGTGCAGTTAGCTAAAGAAAAAAATACTGCACCAAAATCATTCAAAAAAGTTATGCATCAGAGACAAGGATTATGATCTTGGAGTCTAAATTCAGATAAGGGAAAGTGAAAAACACAGCGATTATGATTGATTCGGTTAGTAGTGTAGGCTTGAGAAAGGTGTTGCTGAGTGAGATGCAGTTAGGCAAAAACAATACTTAATAAAAGTAGCAGGTTTATTTTTTCGTGTGTGAGGAAAAAGAAGAAGGACAACTAGCAGGTGGTCAAAGTCACAGCCTGGTTCGCGGTGTGGACATCCGATCCCAACCACAATGCTTGTCGCGCCACGCGAAGCACGCACGCACGCATACCCCACATTGGCTGCTGCCGCCCACCCACGTGTCCCTCCGTTGCAAGTACTAGCTCAGCCTAGATTTGTGTGAGGGAATGGAGTCTGGCTAGAATTGCCTAGAAACAGAACTATGTATAACACAACACTGGCCCAGCTTGGTGTAGAACACACACATTGTCTCAAAACAAAAAATCAACTACCTCAGTATGCCAAATGCCTTAGAAAAAAATTCAAAACAGGCATTGCCAAAAACTCCATCCCAGAATCTATATTCACACTATATACTCCATCTCCACAAACTCCATCTCCACAAACTTCATGCCCAAAAAAAATGATGATGAGATTCATAATAAAATGTACAAAAAAGGGGTTAAATCAAAACACATAAAAAAATGATGATGAGATTCGAGTGCGTACAGTTTTAAGCTCTTGACCTAACCATTCTTTCAAGGACGCCTTGGCTTTACTTTCGATCTCGTGTTCAATCTTCTTGCGGGCATCCATCAGACACTGCTCCATAAAAAAAAAGAGGCGCATTAATTTAAAAAATATAGATCACAAAAATGGATTTACACACAAAAGACAAAAAATAAAAATGATCACTGGATTCCCTCTCAAAAACTTTACTGTGCCACTTAGCTAAGAAAATAAGATACAGAGCCGGGATATGGTTTAGAATTGGTTAAGAGGAATTTACGCATAGGAAAATAAACCGAGCATTGTCCTTAAAGAGGAATATGGCCTAATATATACTTGATTTCTCAAAAAGAGTTGCAAGTAGCAGAAAGAGAATCACAAATAGTATCTTTTTTCGGTTTGAAACAGCGACAAAAAATTACCCCAAAAAAGACACCTGCCATCTTGGAGCATGCTGCATTCTTTCACAAAAAAAAATGGTTTCATCCGGCTGAATGTTTTGCTTCTAAACTCAGGGAGGATGTTTGCAACAAAATTGTGCAGACCTAAATTGTAAAACGTTCTTAGGTGCGTACATTCTCCTAAGACGCAATCTCAACAAAATACAAAATCCCTCCCATGCTCACAACTAGACAAGGGGACTAGACGCAACATATTGCAGTTAGCGAATTCAGCCAGGGGACAAGACGCAAAACATATTCCAGTTTGCGTGAATTCAGCGAGGGGACTACAAAACTGCTAAATTCTGCTATATACTAGCAGTTCTGGTGCCATCATTTACTTGTGAATCACAGATATATCTTGTTCAAAACATAAGTACAGATAAAAACATGTTCAAGTACACAAACTCTGAATTTTCAGGCAACAGAGTGCACAAACATTGTTCAAGTACAGGAATCATTCGCTCCAATTCCAATTGGCAAATTCTGCAAGGGGACTAGACTTGACGCCGCATATCAAGATGGCAAAACTAAAAAACAAGCAGCAAACTGCAAAAACATGCATACATATCTGTCCATGATTCGTGACCCCGCTCTCTAAATTGATTAGTTGCCGTTGTATCTGAGCAGCTCCCACATGTTAAGTTCAGAAAAAACACAAACAAACAGAATGCCTTCTGACAGTGAACAGAATTAGACTGACGCTCTCATAGAGCACATAATAAAATTCAGACATAGTCCTACTAAGTTCCCCATCCTGCTGACCGGGCGTGGCGCTGGCCGGGGTGCCGCCGGAGAACGATGGAGAAGACGGCCACGCTGCCCCTGACACCTTCTCGTCGGGCAGCACCACCGGCGCCCATTTCACCTCACGGCCGACCATGCTAGTTCCCCCCTGTAACACCCCGAGAATCATGCTACAGTAACTCTCTGTGATTAAGCTAATCATGTAGCTAAACAGGGCTTGATCACATTGGAATCACATTTCTTTTCAAACTCCTAATTCAAACTTCAATTAAATTTAAAATGGAAAATAAAATGGTCAAAATTGAAAACTAAAATGTTCATTAAATAACAAATAATTCTGAAGCAATTATAAAATTGTAACTAAACTTAAATGGATTAGTTAAGTGACCCTAACAATCTCAAACTTTGGCGAGCAACAACATTTAATAACCTTTTAATTAATCTAAATTCAATATGAATTAGTATTTCACCCAAACTAGTTTTTGGTGCAAGGATCTGATGCACTGCAACTTATAAGCTAGCTCCCATATTTTATAAATACCATTTAGGTGCTAAACATTTTTGCAAACAGAAAAAAAATTAATAAAAAAAAAGGGAAAGGCATCAATAGGACCCCTCCCCCACCCGCTGGGCCAACCGGCCCAGCTGGCCACCAGGTCATCCAGGCCGGCCCAGACCCAGGCCATTAACCCCTCCCGGGGGGCACCGAAACCCTAACCCCCATTCCCCACGATCCCCACTCTCCTCCCCCCCCCCCCCGCGCGATCTGGATCAGGGGCGCCCCAACGCATCGCAGCCCCGATCCCGTTGCCCCAGAGCCCGACGCCGGGGCCCGACGCCGCCCCGCCGTCGCCGGGCTGCCCCGCCCCACCACTCCGTCGCCGGAACGCCATCGCCGCCGCCTCGCTCCACCAATCCTCCCCGAACGACCTCCACGCGCCCGACGCCGCCGATCTCTTCCCTCGACGCCGTCGCCGGAGACCACCTCGCCGGACTGCCTCCCCTACGTCGCCAGCGTCCCCGTCTTCCTCCTCGTGCCCCGCTGCCCAGTCCCCTGCAACCCCTTGTGAGCGCCACCCCCATCTCCCTCTCTGACCCCGCGCCGAAGTCGTCCTCGATAGGACTCGCTCGCCCGCGTGCTCCCGCAGCTCCGCCCGACCCCTGCCCCGTAGCCTTCCCCGCGGCCTGGTGCCCGCGGCCACCCCGCCGTGCACAGCGCCTGCACCGTGGCCTTCCCGCCCGGCAGCCTCTTCGCCCGTAGCACCGCGCCCCACCTCTGCTCCGCCTGCCGCTGCGGCCCTCACCTCACACTGCTGCTAGTCTGTCTGCTGCCGCGCTTACCCTCCACCGCGACCCTCCGCTCCCGCGTTGAGCTCCGGCGGCCCCCAAGCCGCGCTGCACCGCAGCGCTGCTGCTGCTGCTCACCACGGCCTCGCCCCGTCTGCGCCCCGACTCGCCTCCCGCCCTTGGCCTCGCGTGGCCGCGCCTGCCTACGCGTGGCCGCGCCCGTCGTCTCCCGCGGCCAGCCACCACCGCCGCTGCCTGCCGCCCGAGTACCGCCGGCACCAGCGCCTCTGTGCGTGCGTGCACAGCCGCGGCCAGAGCCGGCTGTGTCACCGCCACATGGGGCCGGCCCTAATTAGTTTAGGGGCTAATTCCCCCTCTTAAAAAAATGATGAAAACAAAACCCCCTTGAGTATGACTAGTGGGCCCCGCCCTATAAAAGAATTAAAAAGGGATTACAAAAATAATAATTATTTAATTAACTAATTAATTAAGTAATAAGTTAGTGGTTTAATTAAATTAACTTAATTGACTAACAGGTTAGACTAATCGGTCAATGACACCGGGCCCCACTGCCAGATTTGACTAGTCAACATTCAACACTTTGACTGTTGACTGCTTAGTCAGCACCCCTCTGGTCCCACATGTCATGGACCCTGGCTAGAGTAGTAATAGGTGACAATAGTATTCTGTCTTTATTTTGAATTGAAATAATTCCAGAAATTCAATAAAACTTTGACAAATCATATAAAATAATCCGTAACTCGGATAAAAATACTTTGTACATGAAAGTTGCTCAGAACGACGAGACGAATCCAGATACGCACCCCGTTCGTCCGCCACACATCCCTAACCTATCGAACTCGCAACTTTCCCCCTCCGTTTCATTGTCCGAAAACGTGGAACACCGGGGATACTTTCCCGGATGTTTCCCCCCTTCAGCGGTATCACCTCATACCGCGTTAGAACACGTCTAGCTCTGCCTGTTGTCCTGTTATGCACTTGCTTGCTATGTATTTACTGTTTCTCCCCCCTCTTCTCTTCGGTAGACCCCGTGACGATGCTGATGCCCCTGTGGTCGACTACGTCACCGACGATCCCTCCTTCTTGTCTGAGCAACCAGGCAAGCCCCCCCCCCCTTGATCACCAGATATCGCCTATTCCTTCTCTATACTGCTTGCATTAGAGTAGTGTAGCATGTTACTGCTTTCGGTTAATCCTATACTGATGCATAGCCTGTCATTGTTGCTACAGTTGTTACCCTTACCTGCTATCCTACTGCTTAGTATAGGAAGCTAGTGTTCCATCAGTGGCCATACACTCTTGTCCGTATGCCATGCTATACTACTGGGCCCTGATCACTTTGGGAGGTGATCACGGGTATATACTATATACATTATATACATGACACATGTGGTGACTAAAGTCGGGTCGGCTCGAGGAGTACCCGCAAGAGATTCTGATGAGGGGGCTGAAAGGACAGGTGGCTCCACCCCGGTAGAGGTGGGCCTGGGTTCCTGACGGCCCCCGACTGTTACTTTGTGGCGGAGCGACAGGGCAGGTTGAGACCACCTAGGAGAGAGGTGGGCCTGGCCCTAGTCGGCGTTCGCAGATACTTAACACGCTTAACGAGATCTTGGTATTTGATCTGAGTCTGGCCATTTGGTCTATACGCACTAACCATCTACGCGGGAGTAGTTATGGGTATCCCGGCGTCGTGGTATCAGCCGAAGCTCTTTTTGACGTCAGCGACTGAGTGGCGCGTGCCGCATTGGACCGTAAGCTCGCGCTTGTATTAAGGGGGCTAGGTCTGCTTCCGGCCGCGTACGCAACGTGCAGGTGTGCATAGGGCGATGGGCCCAGTCCCCTGCGCGCATAGGGTTAGACCGGCGTGCTGACCTCTCTGTTGAGCCTAGGTGGGGCTGCGACGTGTTGATCTTACGAGGCCGGGCATGACCCAGAAAAGTGTGTCCGGCCAAATGGGATCGAGCGTGTTGGGTTATGTGGTGCACCCCTGCAGGGAAGTTTATCTATTCGAATAGCCGTGTCCCTCGGAAAAAGGACGACCCGGAGTTGTACCTTGACCTTATGACAACTAGAACCGGATACTGAATAAAACACACCCTTCCAAGTGCCAGATATAACCCGGTGATCGCTCTCTAACAGGGCGACGAGGAGGGGATCGCCGGGTAGGATTATGCTATGCGATGCTACTTGGAGGACTTCAATCTACTCTCTTCTACATGCTGCAAGATGGAGATGGCCAGAAGCGTAGTCTTCGACAGGATTAGCTATCCCCCTCTTATTCTGGCATTCTGCAGTTCAGTCCACCGATATGGCCCCTTTACACATATACTCATGCATATGTAGTGTAGCTCCTTGCTTGTGAGTACTTTGGATGAGTACTCACGGTTGCTTTTCTCCCTCTTTTCCCCTTTCTATACCTGATTGTCGCAACCAGATGCTGGAGTCCAGGAGCTAGAGATCCCGAGGATGATGCTACTTGGAGTTCGGCTTCGAGGAGTAGTTAGGAGGTCCCAGGCAGGAGGCCTTGCCTTTTTGACCGTTGCTACTTTTGTGCTAGCCTTCTTAAGGCAAACTTGTTTAACTTATGTCTGTACTCAGATATTGTTGCTTCCGCTGACTCGTCTATGATCGAGCAATTGTATTCGAGCCCTCGAGGCCCCTGGCTTGTATTATGATGCTTGTATGACTTATTTATGTTGTAGAGTTGTGTTGTGATATCTTCCCGTGAGTCCCTGATCTTGATCGTACACATTTGCGTGCATGATTAGTGTACGGTCAAATCGGGGGCGTCACAAGTTGGTATCAGAGCCGACTGCCTGTAGGAATTCCCCTTTCCACACTCCTTGGCCGAAGTCGAGTCTAGACATTACAAAAACTTTTACTAACATGGTTGTGTGTCTTACGGGCCCACGTCGCCATTGGGTGGTACTAGGATCTTTTACTCCTCGACCTTTACTCTGGGACTCTAAACTCTCTTCTACTCGGGTTAAGTGAATTTTGCTAAATCTAACATCAGGATCTCGTTATCACTTTCACCCGGAGAGCCCCTTATTGCTGATGATCGTCTGCTGCACGTGAAGACCCTGAAGATACTCTCCGCTGATAACCCGAGAACTTGTGTTCATTGCTTTTGCAATTCCCTTTCATCGATAAACTCCTATGGATAACCACGTATACTCGCCACTCATACAATGTTTCCCAGTTGATCTTGTTATTACAAGATACCCCGAAATTCTCCCTGTTGTTCCGAAAATCCTTTGAGCTTACTGCCTTGCTGTTCTTGTCACCTGCATACCCCTACGGATAATTCTCGCACTTACCGAGTATCCGGTCATCCCCAGTTGATTCAAGTATTTCACAATAGTCTTCAAAATACTATTCGATCTTCCGAAAATCCTCAGGAGCCTATTGCTCTTGAAATTCTTGTTTGCTTGCATTATGGTTAGTCCCATAAGTCTCGTAATCTTATTGGCATCTCTTGTCATTATCATTTTGAGTCCGTTGATTCAATTTGTTGCGAATGCTCGCAATCCTCAATCATATCCTAGAATTCATTCTTCCGGCTCAGACGTCATTTTAAATGTGAGCTGGATCTCGACCTATCAAATTGCCATCGATTGTACCCCTAAGCCTACTCAACTTATCCATCCTTGATCAGAGTGTTGCTTCTGACCCCCTGAGTTGGAAATCATAATTCTTTTGCATTTGAACTTTGAGTTAGCCAGTTGTTTCTATAATCAGATCTCCTGGCATTCTTCTTCCTCTGGTTGAGTACCGATGCTCACATCAGATCCCTTGTGGACCATCGGTTCCTTTGTTGGATTTTATCCAACAGTGTCCTTCCTATTGAATAACCTTGTGAGCCTTTCCATGGGTATATAATGCCTTTGGTAAATTGTATCATCTGCTTTTGAACAATGCTCTTCTTTCGAGCTTGTAATATTTACTCCGAAGTTTGTGGTATATGTTCCTAAGATGCCCTGATGGGTTGAACCTATGCCTTCCTTAATCTGTGTGAACCCGAAAGTTTTCCAAGGTTCATACTCCTCTGGTAATTCACCAGGTAGATCTTCGCACTCAAATTATTTTTAATAGAGCAGTGAATGAAAGGTTATGCATTGCAGAAGTGGGAGTCGACCTTGAACTTTGTGTTCATGCCCATGGACACGAGGTAGATCTTATCATTAAAAGCTTCTCTTAAATTAATTATTACCTTGGTATAAGTTCATCTTATATCTGGGATCTGGCCTTTTGCAATCGTGGTTCCGACCATGTTCTCCTTTAAACACCATTTCTCGTGCAAGTTTAAGCACTTGACTTCTGCAAAGCAATACCCAATCCAACCTCTATTTTGATTTGTCGTCGAGTATTACCCCCTGGTATCTCGAGATTATCATGGAACTGCATAACTTCTTATGAGTTCTTCATCAAGTGCTACATTCTCACTGATTCCAATTTTCCACGGGCTCTGGGTTATTAATCACGCAAAGACACCGATAACTGAACCGAGTCCGCACTACGGTTCAACAACTCTTAGTAATCTTCTTTAAGTATGAGTTTGTACCCGATCACGCCATTCCTAGCCTGTTTGGCTATATCATTATCTTGATGATTTTAACTGTGCTACCTGGTCTTTATTCCCGGAGCACCACTCTCGACGCTGAGCTAAGCTTACGTCGATTTTCCTCGTCATATCATTTCGCCTTGAACAGCAAGCTTGATTTCGAGTTTGTGTCGTACCCCTGGTTCCAGTAACCTTTCGCTTTCATCATTCCTTTGACTTGATGTCATCGTCGATCAATTACATCTTCTTGAAAACCTCTCGCCAAATTTGTCGTGATCATTGACAACAATTTGACTTCTTCCAAGTTGTGAGTCGAAATTCAGGATGAGAAATACCATCCTTGCCCCTCGATGAATTGTGTTATCATCGACAACATTCTTGCCTCCCCCCCAACACAAACTTGTTCATATTTTGTGTTGTATCTTGATTTCCCTGCTATCCAACTTATGTTAAGTTCTACCGCGGAATATTACCATCTTTGATGTCAAGGATGTTATGAGGATTGCTCCACCTCTTAAGAATTCTTGCTATAATGATACTTCTCACCATCACCATTCTTTCTTGGTCCTCGTGTTGATTCCAACCGAGGTACCCACAAGTGAATTGTGTTGTTTGGATTCTGCCCTTCTAGCAACCCTATTCCTTTGAAGTTAATGGTCGGACGTTCATTCTTAGACTATTGATTATTGAATCACCATTCCGACGTTGGTCGTGCAACCCAGCCCATATTTCGGGTGCACCTTTCCACCAATGTTTAATTATGTATGTTTTCCTCGAGCATACCTCATTATATCATTTGATCTGACAAATGTTATCTCCTTGTTCACATAAGTGTGGAAATCCCTCTTTTTGGAAATCTCGAGGAATTGTCGCTGAGTCCATCAGCCACCCCCTCATCCTCTCCTTGGTTTAATGATGAACTCTTGTTTCGGAACTTGCTTCCATAGTTCTATTCTCGAGAATCTTACAATGTCATCTCGACAATTTGTGTTGCACCTTTCTTCTCAGGCATCCTGAGTCTGAGTTATCCTGACACCAATCAGATCTGAATCTCGGTTAGATATGATGGTTGGGACATATTTTTGAGAGTTATAACATTGGTCTTTGTGTGACCCGGTAACATGATGTCATGCCTAGCACCCCCCTGGCTGGAGGACCTATCATTACAATTCCTTTTGAAAGGATAACCATTCTTCCTGGAGGAAATTGTGAGACTTATTCTATAAGTTGTTCCTGATGGATCCTTTGTGTATCCAAAGTCCGACCTTGCTTGAAGACCATGCCAATGTTATCTCGAAGCATGTCTGTGGTACTCCGATTTTCAATAAGAGCATTTGAAGAACAATGCAAAATTTTCTTTGTCCATTATCCAAACACCGTTGTATGGGTGATGTCATGAAATTTCTCTCACCTTACCTAAAGAGTTTTCTACATTATATCCTGTCCTGGATATCATGCTCTGCTTGTCCTTGGGAAGGATACACCCTTGAAATATGTGTTTAAACACATTTTCCTTTCCATTCTTCTGTTTAATCTGATAATCATATTTTCCTTTCCATTGTTTGGTTTAACATTTCTGGTGGTCTATATGATCTAAGCAGTAATATTCTCCTGCTTATGTAAACACCTCGGTGTACAATTCTGTCAGCAAGACCCTGTTACTATTGTTGATGACATCACGGTAACCACCAATGGACGAGAACTTTGCCTATTGGTCCGCCTCGTTTCAACGAGCAGGAAAATGGTTCTCTTCGTCCCTTGCCCTTGGTATCGATGTTGTTGCCGACATAATCGACAGGCTTCCTCTGACACGCCTTGCTATCATGACCATGCAAGATGTCACCGCTCCTCCTACTTTTATCCCACATGGTGGGCCCATAACACACAGTTCCACAGGATCGAAACCTGACTCTCCTGTACACCCCCGGTTTCCAAAGTTATTCCTCGCGCTTGACTTCTTATGTAACTCACGGGCCACCTGCCAAGTGATCTATTCGGGTGTCAGACGCAATACTTATTCTCGTTGCTCTGAACCCCTTTCACCTTCTGATTAGGCATCGAATGCTTGCCTATCCGTTTGAAATTTCTCACGGTACCTTCTTACCTTGCTCTCGATATTTCTTAGTTTCAATTCGAGAGTTACCTTCCCCCACCTCCCCGGATGTTATCTACCAGATAAGCAACCTTGTAGGGCCTATTCTTCCGAAGTTACCCCTTGTCCTTCGTAGGTTCGATGAAGACTCCGAAGAAGGATGATGACTTCATCATGACGACCTGAAGCAGAGAAATGAAGACATCAACGTAGTGGATAGACCTCTTCGAGAAGAGAAACCAACACCGAGAAGACCAATTAGAATTTCGTAACCAAATCCCTTCCCCCTTACTCCCGCTCCAAAATCTCGGGACGAGATTTCTTGTAGTGGAGGAGATTTGTAACACCCCGAGAATCATGCTACAGTAACTCTCTGTGATTAAGCTAATCATGTTGCTAAACAGGGCTTGATCACATTGGAATCACATTTCTTTTCAAACTCCTAATTCAAACTTCAATTAAATTTAAAGTGGAAAATAAAAGTTGTCAAAATTGAAAACTAAAATGTTCATTAAATAACAAATAATTCTGAAGCAATTATAAAATTGTAACTAAACTTAAATGGATTAGTTAAGTGACCCTAACAATCTCAAACTTTGGCGAGCAACAACATTTAATAACCTTTTAATTAATCTAAATTCAATATGAATTAGTATTTCACCCAAACTAGTTTTTGGTGCAAGGATCTGATGCACTGCAACTTATAAGCTAGCTCCCATATTTTATAAATACCATTTAGGTGCTAAACATTTTTGCAAACAGAAAAAAAATTAATAAAAAAAAGGGAAAGGCATCAATAGGACCCCTCCCCCACCCGCTGGGCCAACCGGCCCAGCTGGCCACCAGGTCATCCAGGCCGGCCCAGACCCGGGCCATTAACCCCTCCCGGGGGGCACCGAAACCCTAACCCCCATTCCCCACGATCCCCACTCTCCTTCCCCCACCCCCCGCGCGATCTGGATCAGGGGCGCCCCAACGCATCGCCGCCCCGATCTCGTTGCCCCCGAGCCCGACGCCGGGGCCCGACGCCGCCCCGCCGTCGCCGGGCTGCCCCGCCCCACCACTCCGTCCCCAGAACGCCATCGCCGCCGCCTCGCTCCACCAATCCTCCCCGAACGACCTCCACGCGCCCGACGCCGCCGATCTCTTCCCTCGACGCCGTCGCCGGAGACCACCTCGCCGGACTGCCTCCCCTACGTCGCCAGCGTCCCCGTCTTCCTCCTCGTGCCCCGCTGCCCAGTCCCCTGCAATCCCTTGTGAGCGCCACCCCCATCTCCCTCTCTGACCCCGCGCCGAAGTCGTCCTCGATGGGACTCGCTCGCCCGCGTGCTCCCGCAGCTCCGCCCGACCCCTGCCCCGTAGCCTTCCCCGCGGCCTGGTGCCCGCGGCCACCCCGCCGTGCACAGCGCCTGCACCGTGGCCTTCCCGCCCGGCGGCCTCTTCGCCCGTAGCACCGCGCCCCACCTCTGCTCCGCCTGCCGCTGCGGCCCTCACCTCACACTGCTGCTAGTCTGTCTGCTGCCGCGCTTACCCTCCACCGCGACCCTCCGCTCCCGCGTTGAGCTCCGGCGGCCCCCGAGCCGCGCTGCACCGCAGCGCTGCTGCTGCTGCTCACCACGGCCTCGCCCCGTCTGCGCCCCGACTCGCCTCCCGCCCTTGGCCTCGCGTGGCCGCGCCTGCCTACGCGTGGCCGCGCCCGTCGTCTCCCGCGGCCGGCCACCACCGCCGCTGCCTGCCGCCCGAGTACCGCCGGCACCAGCGCCTCTGTGCGTGCGTGCACAGCCGCGGCCAGAGCCGGCTGTGTCACCGCCACATGGGGCCGGCCCTAATTAGTTTAGGGGCTAATTCCCCCTCTTAAAAAAATGATGAAAACAAAACCCCCTTGAGTATGACTAGTGGGCCCCGCCCTATAAAAGAATTAAAAAGGGATTACAAAAATAATAATTATTTACTTAACTAATTAATTAAGTAATAAGTTAGTAGTTTAATTAAATTAACTTAATTGACTAACAGGTTAGACTAATCGGTCAATGACACCGGGCCCCACTGCCAGATTTGACTAGTCAACATTCAACACTTTGACTGTTGACTGCTGAGTCAGCACCCCTCTGGTTCCACATGTCATGGACCCTGGCTAGAGTAGTAATAGGTGACAATAGTATTCTGTCTTTATTTCGAATTGAAATAATTCCAGAAATTCAATAAAACTTTGACAAATCATATAAAATAATTCGTAACTCGGATGAAAATACTTTGTACATGAAAGTTGCTCAGAACGACGAGACGAATCCAGATACGCACCCCGTTCGTCCGCCACACATCCCTAACCTATCGAACTCGCAACTTCCCCCTCCGTTTCATTGTCCGAAAACGTGGAACACCGGGGATACTTTCCCGGATGTTTCCCCCCTTCATCGGTATCACCTCATACCGCGTTAGAACACGTCTAGCTCTGCCTGTTGTCCTGTTATGCACTTGCTTGCTATGTATTTACTGTTTCTCCCCCCTCTTCTCTTCGGTAGACCCCGTGACGATGCTGATGCCCCTGTGGTCGACTACGTCACCGACGATCCCTCCTTCTTGTCTGAGCAACCAGGCAAGCCCCCCCCCCTTGATCACCAGATATCGCCTATTCCTTCTCTATACTGCTTGCATTAGAGTAGTGTAGCATGTTACTGCTTTCGGTTAATCCTATACTGATGCATAGCCTGTCATTGTTGCTATAGTTGTTACCCTTACCTGCTATCCTACTGCTTAGTATAGGATGTTAGTGTTCCATCAGTGGCCATACACTCTTGTCCGTATGCCATGCTATACTACTGGGCCTGATCACTTTGGGAGGTGATCACGGGTATATACTATATACATTATATACATGACACATGTGGTGACTAAAGTCGGGTCGGCTCGAGGAGTACCCGCAAGAGATTCTGATGAGGGGGCTGAAAGGACAGGTGGCTCCACCCCGGTAGAGGTGGGCCTGGGTTCCTGACGGCCCCTGACTGTTACTTTGTGGCGGAGCGACAGGGCAGGTTGAGACCACCTAGGAGAGAGGTGGGCCTGGCCCTGGTCGGCGTTCGCAGATACTTAACACGCTTAACGAGATCTTGGTATTTGATCTGAGTCTGGCCATTTGGTCTATACGCACTAACCATCTACGCAGGAGTAGTTATGGGTATCCCGGCGTCGTGGTATCAGCCGAAGCTCTTTTTGACGTCAGCGACTGAGTGGCGCGCGCCGCATTGGACCGTAAGCTCGCGCTTGTATTAAGGGGGCTAGGTCTGCTTCCGGCCGCGTACGCAACGTGCAGGTGTGCATAGGGCGATGGACCCAGACCCCTGCGCGCATAGGGTTAGACCGGCGTGCTGACCTCTCTGTTGAGCCTAGGTGGGGCTGCGACGTGTTGATCTTACGAGGCCGGGCATGGCCCAGAAAAGTGTGTCCGGCCAAATGGGATCGAGCGTGTTGGGTTATGCGGTGCACCCCTGCAGGGAAGTTTATCTATTCGAATAGTCGTGTCCCTCGGAAAAAGGACGACCCGGAGTTGTACCTTGACCTTATGACAACTAGAACCGGATACTGAATAAAACACACCCTTCCAAGTGCCAGATATAACCCGGTGATCGCTCTCTAACAGGGCGACGAGGAGGGGATCGCCGGGTAGGATTATGCTATGCGATGCTACTTGGAGGACTTCAATCTACTCTCTTCTACATGCTGCAAGATGGAGATGGCCAGAAGCGTAGTCTTCGACAGGATTAGCTATCCCCCTCTTATTCTGGCATTCTGCAGTTCAGTCCACCGATATGGCCCCTTTACACATATACTCATGCATATGTAGTGTAGCTCCTTGCTTGCGAGTACTTTGGATGAGTACTCACGGTTGCTTTTCTCCCTCTTTTCCCCTTTCTATACCTGATTGTCGCAACCAGATGCTGGAGTCCAGGAGCTAGAGATCCCGAGGATGATGCTACATGGAGTTCGGCTTCGAGGAGTAGTTAGGAGGTCCCAGGCAGGAGGCCTTGCCTTTTTGACCGTTGATACTTTTGTGCTAGCCTTCTTAAGGCAAACTTGTTTAACTTATGTCTGTACTCAGATATTGTTGCTTCCGCTGACTCGTCTATGATCGAGCAATTATATTCGAGCCCTCGAGGCCCCTGGCTCTTATTATGATGCTTGTATGACTTATTTATGTTGTAGAGTTGTGTTGTGATATCTTCCCGTGAGTCCCTGATCTTGATCGTACACATTTGCGTGCATGATTAGTGTACGGTCAAATCGGGGGCGTCACACCCCCCCATGCCGCTGCACGAAAACACACCAAAATCCCTCTTCTAGACTTGCAATTCCCTCACGGAATCGTGATTCTCAACAAATTATGAATCCTATACTGCAGAAAATGGACATCCGCAGCTCGATTTCGCCTCGCGTACACGCAAACGGGGGCGCGATTGTGTGGGGTGGAGGGGAGAGAGGGGAAAATGGGCCGTAGCTCACCTCATCAGCGGGGCGCGAGGACTCTGGAGGGGCGCCACTGAGCATCTCGCCGCGGGCGTCGACGGGCATCTCGTCGCCGACGACTTCCGCCCCGGAAACCTTGGATGTGACCGCCCCCGTGATGCGGCTTCCTTCCTTTCCCGTTCTCTCTCTGTGTCTATGTGCCGTTGGGTGACCTCTAGAAAGAAGTAGAGCCTGGGTCCACATTCCGGAGACTTAAAAAAAAGAAAAAAAAATAGAAAACAGCAGCACACCGTGTATAGTCACTGTTTTCCGCTGATTTGTTGGGCAATTATCTCTGCTTAATTAATCGATAGGACAAATCTTTTGCCTCCGTTTCGAAGAAACTCCTTTCCTTCACAAAAAAGTATTAAAAAATGTGTCCGAGGATCTGGACAAGTAACTCTTCTTCCTTAATATGCTCCTTTTATTTTTGAGAAAATGAGCTCCGCTGTTAGAATAAGATACAAAAAAATATTATTTTTTCTTAAATCCTTGGGAAAACAAAAAATGCAAAAACATAGTGAGGGTAGAGGATTCACGGGGGAGCTGCCCCCTTCCGACCAAGCAAAAAAGGTCTAGTTTGAGAAAAAAAATTGTTTGTAAAAGAACATGTAGTTATACTCCGGGGGACAACGCTTGCAATTGCATGACTAGTTGTTGCCCTCTCTTATTGTCACCCTCTCCGGTAAAACAAAGGCCCCTAATTGCAACTAAGTTGGAAGACACTAAGTTCCGACCAAGCTAGAAAGACATGCAGTTGCATGAGTATAGTTGGACATGCAACTGGGCCCCATGTCGCTCAATGTTGCCCCCTCCGACAAAACAAAGCCCCCCTTAGTTGTGACCAAAGCTAGAAGACATGCAGTTGCGTGCCTGGTGTGAGACATGCAACTAGTCCCCATGTCTCTTGACGCCGCCCCCTCCAACAAAATAAAGCCCCTCCTAGTTGCGACCAAAGCTAGAAGACATGCAGTTGCGTGCCTGGTGTGGGGCATGCAACTGGTCCCCGTGTCTCTTGACGCCGCCCCCTCCGACAAAACAAAGCCCCTCCCTAGTTGCGACCAAAGCTAGAAGACATGTAGTTGCGTGCCTGGTTTGGGACATGCAACTGGTCCCCGTGTCTCTTGACGCCGCCCCCCCCCCCCCCCGACAAAACAAAGCCCCCCTAGTTGCGACCAAAGCTAGAAGACATGCAGTTGCGTACCTGGTGTGGGGCATGTAATTGGTCCCCATGTCTCTTGATGCCGCCCCCTCCGACAAAACAAAGCCCCTCCTAGTTGCGAACAAACTAGAAGACATGCAGTTGCGTGCCTGGTGTGGGACATGCAACTACGCCCGATGTCTCTCGACGCAGCCCCATTCGACAAAACAAAAAGTACTCTCACCCCCCGAGTTGCAACCTAAAAACTAGAAGCCGCCCCTCCGACAAATCATAAAAAAATGGAAATGTCAAGTTGCGACCAAGCTAGAAGACATGCAGTTGCGTGTCCTAGTGTGGGAGATGCAACTCGGGCCCCATGTCTCTTCGACGCCGCGCCCTTCCGACAAGAAAAAATCCCTCTAGTTGCGACCAAGCTAGAAGACATGCAGTTGCATGCCTGGTGTGGGACATGCAACTGGGCCTTTTTCTGTTGACGCCGTCCCATTCGACAAAACAAAAGGTACCTTCCCCCCTCCCCCGAGTTGGGACCAGAAAACTAGAAGCCGCCCCTCCGGCAACCAACAAAAATGGAAGTCAAGTTGCAACCCAGCTAGAAGACATGCAGTTGTGTGCCTAGTGTGGGACATGCAACTGGGCCCCATGTCTCTTGACGCCGCTCTGGGTACCCCCCCATCCCCGAGTTGCGACCAAAAAACAAGAAGCCGCCCCTCCGGCAAACAACAAAAATGGAAGTCGAGTTGCGACCAAGCTAGAAGACATGCAATTGCGTGCCTGGTGTGGGGCATGCAACTGGGCCCCCCATGTCTCTCGACGCCGCGCCCATCGACAAGACAAAAGCCCTCTAGTTGCGACATGCAGTTGCGTGCCTGGTGTGGGACATGCAACTGAGCCCCATGTCTCTTGACGCCGCCCCATTCGATAAAAAATTGGGTACCTGCCCCCCTCCCCGAGTTGGGACCAGAAAACTAGAAGCCGCCCCTCCGGCAACCAACAAAAAAATGGAAGTCAAGTTGCAACCCAGCTAGAAGGCATGCAGTTGCGTGCCTAGTGTGGGAGATGCAACTGGGGCCCCATGTCTCTCGACGTCGCGCCCTTCCGACAAGAAAAAATCCCTCTAGTTGCGACCAAGCTAGAAGACATGCAATTGCGTGCCTGGTCTGGGACATGCAACTGGGCCCCCCATGTCTCTCGACGCCGCGCCCACCGACAAGACAAAAGCCCTCTAGTTGCGACCAAGCTAGAAGACATGCAGTTGCGTGCCTGGTGTGGGACATCCAACTGGGCCCCATGTCTCTTGACGCCGCCCCATTCGACAAAACATTGGGTACCCCCCCCCCTCCCCGAGTTTGGACCAGAAAACTAGAAGCCGCCCCTCCGGCAACCAACAAAAAAATGGAAGTCAGGTTGCAACCCAGCTAGAAAAGACATGCAGTTGCGTGCCTACTGTGGGACATGCAACTGGAGCCCCATGTCTCTCGACGCTGCGCCCACTGACAAGACAAAAAAAGCCCTCTAGTTGCGACCAACCTAGAAAGACATGCAGTTGCATGCCTGGTGTGGGACATGCAACTGGGCCCCATGTCTCTCGACGCCGCCCCATTCAACAAAAACATAGGGTAGTCGAGTTGCAACCAAGTTAGAGAAGACATGCAGTTACGTGCCTAGTGTGGGATATGCAAAATGGGCCCCTGTGTCTCTCGACGGCTCCCCCTCCGACAAAACAAAAAGGTGCCCCCCTACTCCCCGCGTTGCGACAAGAAAACAAATGTCCCCTCCCCTAGTTGCGACCAATGTAGAAAGACATGCAGCTTTACGTGCCCCCTAGTGCGGAACATGTAAATTGGGGGCCATGTCTTTTGACGTCGCCCCCTCCAACAAAACAAAGGTCTCCCACCCCCCTAGTTGCGACAAAAAAACATGTAGTTGCCCCAGTAATCATTTTAAAAAAAGACATGCAAGCAAAATTAGATCACGATAGGCTTAAAAAAAATCAAATAGTTCCATCATCCACATTCTCCATTCGTTTGTGTGTAAGGAGCGTGTTCCTCGACACCACAATTAAAAACACATAAGCTGGTTGGATAGCGTGGAAAAAAAATAGACATGTATAGAGGAAGTCTGCTGTCCTTGAAACGAATACAGTAGCACACATTTTGACATTTAAAAAAAAGCATGTACACATAAATTAAAAAAGTATATGTATGGTTACTGAAAAAATCAACAAAAAAAAACTTAGGTGAAACACTTGAATATAATGTAGAAAAAGGTTCCCATCATATATTATTCAAGCCGCATTGTTCGGTGGACACATAAGAAACGCAAACTACACTGACAGGTTCAACATGGCATAAAAATGAAAAAAAGGTTCGTCATACAGACTTCGACACAGAAATATATAGAATACCCTAAAGATGAGTATTATAGACGCAGCTCTGCTTGTCATTAGTTGCTGTGGCTGGTGCCTAGCCAAGCTTCTTCAAGATAACCAGGACATGGACATCATCCCTCTCGCTGCTCTTGAAGCCAATAAGAACAGCTGTGTTGACTTTGAGTCCTCTGCTAGCTGCGAAGTCTTTCCACTTCTTCCTGCCAAACACAATGCGGCCATCATCAGCAGTTTTGTATGAGATTTTTTTGAATCTCCGACCATCCACAGAAATACCAACAACCCCCTGTTCTTCAAACGGCGTGGCAGCAGCAACTTTCTTGGGTATTTTCTATCAAAAAAACACAAACAGACACGAAAAAATATGAGTGTTTATATCAGAACAATCAAACTTTCTTTGGTCTTTGAATAATTTAAAAAACGGGTAAAAAACACAATTCAGATTTTTTTTTGCTTGAAAAGAGCGTACTGGAAAAAAACTGAGCATGAATACATGTTCAAAACATGCTTGCAGATACTAAAAACTAATACAAAAAAAATCTTATATTTTTTGTTCAGAATCCATATTACCCCCGCCCCTTCTCTTTCAAGGAATCATATTTGCATTGTGTGTTCACATATATATGCCTGTAGCATACACATACAAAAAAAGAAAAAACGAAGACAAATATATACATACCATCATGCCCAAGCGAATGTCAGTCCTTGTGAGGCGGTGAACAAAAGCAAACCCGATGAAACCATCACTGAGAGGCAGCAGCCCTTGTAGCTGAGCATCCTCTGTCTCATTAAGCAAAAGCCCCCTAGTGCGAACAATGCCTTCACCATCATCGCTTGAAGCTTCTCCATCCTCATTACCTGAAATCTGAATCTTCAATGGGATCACCCTCTTCCATAGGCTGTTCATCTTCAGAGCCGTTGCCGACCTGGAACCACAAAATAGATGCCGTAGGCGAAGGTTCATCCAGGTAGAACACCATCATCTGACCCTTGCCCAGATTGTTGTCTTCATAGAACTTCCTCCAACCTCTCCCATACATAGCGCTCTTTCTGCGACCCTTGTAACACTTTACAGTGTATGCCCGTTGGTTTGCCACAAACGTCACCTTCTCTCCTGTCGCATTGTTGAAACGGGCCCTTTCATTGCAAGGCACAACCTGATTTGAACAAAAAAAACAAAAAAGTTAGGAATGATGTCACGACAAAAAGTTGTGAGTATTGTGATGACATTAGTACAAAAAGTTAGGAGTGAGTTACCCCTGCATTCTTGAACTCCTCCCATGCAAGCATGCTGAAACCGCTTCCCTTGCTCTCATACTTGCAATGGTTGAAACAAACTCCACAAACCCCCTGTACACATCAAAAAAGGAAGCAAAAAAAAATTAGAATGGATAACTCACTAAAAATAACACTTTACAGTGTCATTCTTTCACCTCAGAAACATAAATATATTTCACAATGTATTCATGCAGCTTAATGACTGCGAAAAAAGCCCAAAAACCATGCTTACCCGATGGTACAACCAAAACAAAAGTACTTATGCTGTAAAAAGACCGTAAGATGTCAGCCCATAGACCTGTCGCTCCTTGCGAGAGCTTCCAGATCCATTTACACATGAGCGCAGTATTCTGTAGTCTGGTATTGATGATCCCTAATCCTCCCAAGGATTTGGGCCTACAAACCACTGCCCATTTTACCATATGGTATTTACGCTCTAGGCCCGACCCTTCCCAAAAGAATCGGGCGCGCGGTGTGTCCAACTTGGCATGAACCCCTTCTGCCAAAAGGAACAGACCCATAGCAAACATAGGGAGCGAGGGAAGGCTCGAGTTGGTGAGAACCAATCTTGCCGCTGAGGACATGGACTTGCCTCGCCAAGGACTCACCTTCTTCCCCGCCTTCCCAGTTAAGGGGGCCCACTCGTCTATCGTCACTCTACGTGGCGCTAGAGGCAATCCCAGATATGTAAAGGGGAATTTTCCCACTTTACAATTGAGCAGGTCTGCGATGCGACGCCCCTCCTCGCTGTCTATCCCCATAGACAGTACTTCGCACTTGTGAAAATTAATTTTGAGACCGGACATCATTTCGAAACTTAGTAGCAAAGACTTCACCGTACACTACTAGGAAAAGGGCTATAGCTGATATGGACATTAATGGGGCACCAGTACAGGTGCGCCATTATTGACATATTACTAATGGTGCACCTGGTGTGTGGTGCGCCATTAGTGGTTTGGAAAAAAAAATTGTTAGCAGTGGCGCACCAGGGATAGTGCGCCATTACTAGTTGACATAGTAATGGCACACCACACCCACCGTGCGCCATTAGTAGTTTTGAAAAAAAAATGGCGCACCACACCCACCGTGCGCCATAAGTAGTTTTGAAAAAAAAAATAAAAAATTTTTGTTAGTAGTGGCGCACCATGGGACAGTGCGCCATTACTAGTTTTAACTAGTAATGACGCACTATCCCATGGTGCGCCACTACTAACAATTTTTTTATTTTTTTTAAACTACTAATGGCGCACCACACACCAGGTGCGCCATTAGTAACCCTAGTGCTAAATGCACCCCCCCCCCCCCGGACCGCCTTTTCAGTTAAAAAAAAAAGAAAATGATGGAAATGTCAAGAAAATAAAATAAAATAAGTTTCCCATGTGATACGGGGCTTTTAAGATCTAGAGGGGGGGAAATGAAAAAAACAAACTTACTAGTGACGCACCATTTGCTAGGTGCGCCACTAGTAAGAGAAAAAAATATTTGATTTCAAAAAAAAAATTGGAATTTTTTTTCAAAATATGATACGTAATATGACCGAAAAGTTTGAAATATTTTTTCAAAATTTCATCACACTCATGAACATGAATAAAGTCCTAGACATCAACAAGGTTTAATAGGATTGATATGATAGATATATCAACAAGTGCCTATGAAGTGAGCTGGTGTTGGGGTTGGATAGAACTGCGAAGTTAAGCGTGCTTGGGCTGGAGTAGTGTGAGGATGGGTGACCTCGCCATTACTATTTTGTTACTAATGGCGTGATAATAGTGGCACACCTGTAGTGCGCCATTATTGGCAAAAACAAGTGCGCCACTAATTAGCCTTTTCCTAGTAGTGGCAGTGATGCTGTGATTGTCCGGCTGGAACAGTAGCAGTGTATCATCTGCGTACTGCAAGTGCGAGATCCCCCCTGGGATTAGGTGGCCGACCACTCCCTTGATGTGGCCTGCCGCGGTCGCCCTGCGCAACATGGCTGCGAGGGCGTCGACCACAAAGTTGAATAGGAGCGGAGACATGGGGTCACCCTGACGCAGTCCCCGCTTGTTCCGGAAGAAGTTCCCTACTTCTCCGCTAACCGAAATAGCTGTCTGGCCACCCGTGACCAGCTGCATAATTTGGCGCACCCACATAGCCGAGAAGCCTCGGCTTAGCAGGACCTGACACAAAAAATTCCATTTCACACGATCGTACGCTTTCTCAGAGTCTAATTTCAGGAGAATGGCCGATTCCTTTATGCGTTTTAGTTCGTGGATGATCTCCTGTAACGCAAGGGAGCCCTCCAAGATGTTACGGCCATGAATGAATGTAGTTTGGGTACGACTAATGGTGCGATGCACTATCGGGACCAGGCGGGAGGTGGTGGCTTTTGAACAGATCTTGAACGGGACGTTGATGAGCGCTATCGGCCTAAATTGACGGATATTATCTGCCCCTGCCACCTTTGGGATCAGCGAGAGGATCCCATAATTGAGCCTAGAGATATCTACCGTACCGCGCATAAAGCCGTTACACACTGCGAACACCGGCCCCTACAGGATCGACCAGAAATGTTTGAACATGGCAATAGGCCAGCCGTCTGGGCCTGGAGCTGTGTCAGTCTTCATGCTCTTGAGAGCCGCGTCGATTTCCTCGGGCAAAAAGGCAAGCCCCAGCTCCTCATTTTCCTTGTCAGTGACAAGCTGGGAGGGATCCCATAAGTCAGCACGCACCCCAGCACGCTGCTCTTCGCTCGTCCCCATTAGTTGGATGTAGAAATCGTAAACGTGGCGCGTGATGGCCTCCTGAGCCAGCCACTGTCGGATTGCAAGCGAAGGATTGCACATCTACGCCGTCTCCCGTTGGCGTAGGCGTGGAAGTACTTAGTGTTAGCGTCCCCTTTAAGGATCCACTTTAGGCCTCCCCGACGCCTCTAGTACTCCTCTTCCGCTCGCGGCAAGGACTGTACCTGGTTCTCCAACGCGTAGCGTCGAGCCCACTCCTGTTCAGAGAAAGGCGGCGCGTCCGCCTGTTGGTCGAGGCTCGCGATCTCTGCTAAAATGCCCTCTCTTAGCGATCTGTCCTGCCTTCCCAAGTTGGCTCCCCAGCCCTTGAGGCTGGCCCGAAGGCGGCTCCCTGCCGCGATCCAGAAGTCCATGGGGCCCCTCTGATGGCCCACCTGGCTAACACAGGCCGACCACTTCTCTCTAAAAATGGAATCGAAATCTGGATTTTCAAACCACGTCATTTTGAAGTAAAACCGAGGACTACGCCTAATCCTTTCCTCCCCTGAGGCCAGGATTAGTGGCACGTGATCCGACCTGATCCTGGTCTCAGCAACTAGCGAGCAGAGAGGGTACATCAATTCCCAGTCGGGGGAGATGAACACTCTGGCAAGCACCGATCACACCGGATCCAATTGCTTGTTCGTCCAAGTGTAGCGTGCCCCAGATCTGGCTAACTCCCTAATAGCCATCGAGGCAATCGCGTTGTTGAACATGGATACCCTAGTCCAATTAATGTTGTTGTTGTTCTTATCCGCACCCGAGCGGATAAGATTAAAATCTCCCCCGACCACCAGGGGAGTGAGCGTAGTGCTCACCGCAAACACCTTCGCTTGCAGTTCGGCCAGAAACTCTGCCGAGCGCGCGTGATCCGCTGGCCCATAAACCTGGATCACCACCAGCTCCCTCTGAGACTGACGGTGGCGAATGTGGCCGGCAAGGAAAAAAGTGCCCGCATCCCACGCTAACACCTCATAGACTGCTTGGTCAAAACCCAGCAGCATACCCCCTGACTGCCCATTAGCAGCAAGGTGGTACCAGGAGAACCTCTCCAGGGGGTCGATCGACAACAGCTCGTGATGCCGAAAGTCAGATTTAATGGTCTCCTGCAAGGCTACGATATCTATCCCTTCTTTCCGCATGTATTCTTTCAACTGGGATCGCCTACCAACATGGCCGAACCCACGTATATTCCAAAAGATAGCCCGCATCTAAATGATTCTGTTTCGGAGACGGATGCCCCGTGAGGACACCGCTTTGGCCACGCGCCTCGCCTTGACCCTGCAAGGCGAGCGAGGGGGGCAACCCCTGTTGCCAACACCACCTCATCGGGCCGAGTCGCTAGTGCCTGTGAGGCCCCTGCCTCTTACCCTAGCTGATCAGCGCGTGCAGCAACCGCGGCTGCTATCGCCGCTTGCGCCTGCTCTGTCGCACGCAACAGAGGCAGCAGCTCGCGCATGCCCCCCGAGCACGACGCGTCCACACCACTCTCCCGCAACACCTCACTAAGATGATCATCTGAAAAAGACTGCAGAATCGTAAAGCGCGGGGGAGGGTTACCTCACATCTCGAGATTCTTCTGCGCCTGCATGAGCTGGGCCCGCTGCATCGCCGGTAGGCCAGCCTTAGCACCCCGGGAGCGCGAGCTGGAGCGGATCGGGGCCGCGGCCACCACCTTGGACCGCTTGGCCTGCACGATCAGGGCCACCTTGGAAGCCTCCTAGAAGAGGGCGTCGCCAATGGCCTGCGCGAGGGGAGCGGCGAGCGCCATCACCGACTGGCGCGGAGTTGGCGGCGTGCCCAGCTGTTCCATGGGCCTGATCCCGTCCGTGACCACCTTGCGCCCCGCGAGCTTCTTCGCCTGCCGCACGGATCCACTCTTGCTGCCTCCCTGCCCACCCGAAGCCGGAGACCCAGCCAAGGATGGGAGGATGGTGCTCGCAGACAGCAGAATCGTCCTGCGCTCCCCCGCTGGCACACCCATGTCACAGGATGCCATGATCCCCTTGTCAAGCAGAGCCGCAGCCTGAGGGGACACCATCCCCATGTTGGAGCCATATTGGTTAGCTACGTCCACCTCCATCGCCACCAGCGCTGTCGAGGCGAGGGCTTGACGCTTCTGGGCCGACGGCGAGCCCGCACCCCTGATGCCGAGCTTCTCCCAAGCCGCCGTGTCAATTGAGTCGTCCTCCATACTCGCGTCTGGATCCTTGTCGTCCTCCTTGTCTTGAGGCTTGTCCTTGTCGCTGTGATCTGGGCTCTTGTTGTGGCTTGGAGGCGGGGGTGGAGGCAGCGCCGAAGCCCCGCGCCGGGGAGGGTCGAGCTCCGGCTCAAGCTTGATGAGGAAACCTTCTCCGTTGAGCCAGAGCTGGACCGAGCACCGCAGCTTCTCAGGCTTGCGGCAGGCGAAGCGCATCCGCACCGGACCAGAGCGAATCAAGGTCAGCTCGTCCACCACCAAAGGACGGCCCAACATCGTCAGCCCCACCATCAGCCGGTCCACCTTCCGATGCTTGAGAGGAATGCCCCAGAGCTTCACCCAAACCTCGGGCATCGCTTCTCCTTTGGGCTCGTCAGCCACGGCATCGCGGATGAGGGCGGTGATGTTGTTGATGGACAGAAACAACTTGCCACTGCGGGTCGCCATGCGCAGCATCGCCGGGTCCGGGAAGACCACAGAGTAGCTATCGATGTCGATCTGGGCCACCTGCCAGTCCCACTCCCCCTCAAACAGATGCGGCAGCTCCACCTCCAAAATCTCCTTCGACAGCACGCCCGGGGCCGCGGAGAGGTGAAGGAAATATGCCCTAGAGGCAATAATAAAGTTATTATTTATTTCCTTATATCATGATAAATGTTTATTATTCATGCTAGAATTGTATTAACCGGAAACATGATACATGTGTGAATACATAGACAAACAGAGTGTCACTAGTATGCCTCTACTTGACTAGCTCGTTAATCAAAGATGGTTATGTTTCCTAACCATGGACAAAGAGTTTTTATTTGATTAACGGGATCACATCATTAGGAGAATGATGTGATTGACTTGACCCATTCCGTTAGCTTAGCACTCGATCGTTTAGTATGTTGCTACTGCTTTCTTCATGACTTATACATGTTCCTATGACTATGAGATTATGCAACTCCCGTTTACCGGAGGAACACTTTGTGTGCTACCAAACGTCACAACGTAACTGGGTGATTATAAAGGTGCTCTACAGGTGCTTCCAAAGGTACTTGTTGGGTTGGCGTATTTCGAGATTAGGATTGTCACTCCGACTGTCAGAGAGGTATCTCTGGGCCCACTCAGTAATGCACATCACTATAAGCCTTGCAAGCATTGTAACTAATGAGTTAGTTGCGGGATGATGTATTACGGAACGAGTAAAGAGACTTGCCGGTAACGAGATTGAACTAGGTATTGAGATACCGACGATCGAATCTCGGGCAAGTAACATACCGATGACAAAGGGAACAATGTATTGTTATGCGGTTTGACCGATAAAGATCTTCATAGAATATGTGGGAGCCAATATGAGCATCCAGGTTCCGCTATTGGTTATTGACCGGAGATGTGTCTCGGTCATGTCTACATAGTTCTCGAACCCGTAGGGTCCGCACGCTTAGAGTTAGATGACGATTATATTATGAGTTTATGTGTTTTGATGTACCGAAGGAGTTAGGAGTCCCGGATGAGATCAGGGACACGACGAGGAGTCTCGAAATGGTCGAGACGTAAAGATCGATATATTGGACGACTATATTCGGACATAGGAAAGGTTCCGAGTAATTCGGGTATTTTTCGGAGTACCGGAGAGTTACGGGAATTCGTATTGGGCCTTAATGGGCCATACGGGAAAGGAGAGAAAGGCCCCAAAGGGTGGCCGCACCCCTCCCCATGGACTAGTCCGAATTGGACTAGGGAGGGGGGCGCCCCCTTCCTTCCTTCTCCTTCTCCCTTCCCTTCTCCTACTCCAACAAGGAAAGGAGGAGTCCTACTCCCGGTGGGAGTAGGACTCCCCCCTTGGTGCGCCCTCCTCCTAGGCCGGCCGCCTTCCCCCTTGCTCCTTTATATACGGGGGCAGGGGGGCACCTCTACACACAAGTTGATATACGACATTTTAGCCGTGTGCGGTGCCCCCCTCCACCATAATCCACCTCAATAATATCGTAGCGGTGCTTAGGCGAAGCCCTGCGTCGGTAGAACATCATCATCGTCACCACGCCGTCGTGCTGACGGAACTCTCCCTCAAAGCTCGGCTGGATCGGAGTTCGAGGGACGTCATCGAGCTGAACGTGTGCTGAACTCGGAGGTGCCGTACGTTCGGTACTTGGATCGGTCGGATCGTGAAGACGTACGACTACATCAACCGCGTTGTGCTAACGCTTCCGCTTTCGGTCTACGAGGGTACGTGGACAACACTCTCCCCTCTCGTTGCTATGCATCACCATGATCTTGCGTGTGCGTAGAATTTTTTTGAAATTACTACGTTCCCCAACAAGAGGATGGCGGCGTTGACTCCGAACCCGCTCTGAGCATCATCGGCCTCGGCAGGAAGCTGCAGGCAGAAGAAGCCCCCTCCAGGGATGGCATGCCCCATGGTCTGGAGAAGGAGAGGTTTGCCATGGGAGGGGTGAGGGAGTGCTGGACTAAGGGGTCCTCGGGCGTCCGGCCTGTTAGCCATGGGCCGGACTGATGGGCTGTGAAGATACGAAGGCCGAAGACTGCACCCGTGTCCGGATGGGACTTACCTTGGTGTGGAAGGCAAGCTTGGCGACCAAATATGTAGATTCACTTCTTTGTAACCAACCTTGTGTAACCCTAGATCCTCCCGGTGTCTATATAAACCAGAGGATCTCGTGGTAGATCAACTCTTGTAATACTCATATTCATCAAGATCATTCTAGCAGGAAGTAGGGTATTACCTCCATAGAGAGGGCCCGAACCTAGGTAAACATCGTGTCCCCCGTCTCCTGTTACCATCGACCTTAGACGCGCAGTTCGGGACCCCATACCCGAGATCCGCCGGTTTTGACACCGACATTGGTGCTTTCATTGAGAGTTCCACTGTGCCGTCGACGACAGGATCGATGATTCACCTCGTCCTTAAAGACAATATCACTGCTGGAGGAGAACTGGCCCCAGGCCAAACCCTCCGACTGGGCGGCTTTACCGTGACTGCCCGTTCGGCCGTTAAGCCAACGATGACCTCTCGGGCCATCGAAAATCCCCTTCGTATCGACTCCAAACACTCCAAGCAGGTTGATCCGGTGGAGTTTTCATCTTTAAACGAGCTCCTTGATCGCATCGCCGCCCTGGGAATCGCCACAGATTACGATCAGATCGGGCTTAAACCCGACCAAAGAGAAATCAAATCTCCACCGGTCACCCACCAGATAGCGGTAGTCGAGGAGCAAGACGGCGACTCTTCCCCTATACTGAAGACGGACTATGTCCGGATCACCAACCCTGCAGAGCCGGATACCCACCAGCAAAAGGAGGTGACCGGCCTTCCGGACATAGAATCGGACGGCGGGCATAAGCAACCAGAAGATACTCCGGAGCCCGGACTGTTAAGTCTGGAAAACCTTCAGACTCCGGATCATCGATCGGGTCAGGGTCCGGATCCAATTCCTCCCACCCACCCAGACATAAGCGCTCTCATGAGCATACAACAGCAGTCTCGGGAAACGGTCCACCACTTCTGGGCCAGATTCCTCCTTGTCAAGGACAAGGTTAAAGATTGCCGCGACGAGGACGCGATATCAGCGTTCTGCAACAATTGCACGAACAAAGGAATCCTCAACGCCATTAATCATCGCCGCATACTACACTTCGCTGACTTGGCAACTATCGTACAGAAGTACAGCGCAATGGAAAGCGCCTGGAAAGATCAGGGAGCTTGTTTGGAGCCATCGGTCCCAACTCAACCGCTGGTCCAGGCGAAAACGGCGCATCCCCGTGACACGCCCAGTCCAATAGCCAAGAAATATAAACCCATTACGCGGCACAGAACCGTTCTGGAGGGATGGCTTGATGGCCCATGCAAAATACACACTACACCGGACACCATACCAACCCACAGCCTTAGAGCATGTTGGATACTCCGGCAGGTAGCCAAGAGCGGTGAGGACATCCTTACCAAAAACACCCCAGAGCAACACCCTCCAGAAGATGATGACCCCAGAGTATTGACGGTCTTCGAGACATTCGCTTCAAACAATAAGCGCAAAAGGGCACTCCGCGACCTCGCCGAAGTCTGTCAAATCGCCGCGATAAACCCTTGGAACGACACGGCTATAACCTTTAATGTCGGTGACGAACCAAAATACAGGGCAGTCCGAGCACCAGCCGCATTAGTCCTCAGTCCCATCGTGGACGGCTTTCGACTCACCAAGGTCCTCATGGACGGCGGCAGCGGACTAAACCTCATCTATGAGGATACACTCCACAAGATGGAAATAGACAGAAGCCGCATCGAGCAAAGCAGCACGACCTTCCGAGGAATCATTCCCAGTCGGGAGGCGTGGTGTGCGGGAAAAATCACACTTGACGTGGTATTCGGCACGCCGGAGAATTATCGGTCCGAAGAAATAACCTTCCAAGTGGCTCGTTTCAGCAAGGGATACCACGCCCTGTTGGGGCGAGATGCTTTTACACGCTTCCAAGCTATACCTCATTACGGGTACATGAAGCTCAAAATGCCCGGACCAAACGGCATAATCACTCTTGTCAGTGATCCGGACATAGCACTCCGCACCGAAAACATAACCGCATCCCTGGCTGATACGTCTCCGTTGTATCTACTTTTCCAAACATTTTTGCCCTTGTTTTGGACTCTAACTTGCATGATTTGAATGGAACTAACCCGGACTGGCGCTGTTTTCAGCAGAATTGCCATGGTGTTATTTTTGTGCAGAAATAAAAGTTCTTGGAATGACCTGAAAATCAACGGAGATTATTTTTGGAATTAATAAAAATACTGGCGAAAGAATCAAGCCAGGGGGCCCACACCCTGTCCACGAGGGTGGGGGCGCGCCTACCCCCCTGGGCACACCCCCCTGTCTCGTGGGCCCCCTGGTGCTCCACCGACCTCAACTCCAATTCTATATATTCATGTTCGGGGAGAAAAAAATCAGAGAGAAGGATTCATCGCGTTTTATGATACGGAGCCACCGCCAAGCCCTAATCTCTCTCGGGAGGGCTGATCTCGAGTCCGTTCGGGGCTCCGGAGAGGGGAATCCGTTGCCATCGTCATCATCAACCTTCCTCCATCACCAATTTCATGATGCTCACCGCCGTGCGTGAGTAATTCCATCGTAGGCTTGTTGGCGGTGATGGGTTGGATGAGATTTACCATGTAATGAAGTTAGTTTTGTTAGGGTTTGATCCCTAGTATCCACTATGTTCTGAGATTGATGTTGCTATGACTTTGCTATGCTTAATGCTTGTCACTAGGGCCCGAGTGCCATGATTTCAGATCTGAACCTATTATGTTTCCATGAATATATGTGAGTTCCTGATCCTATCTTGCAAGTCTATAGTCACCTATTATGTGTTATGATCCGTTAACCCCGAAGTGACAATAATCGGGACCACTACCGGTGATGACCGTAGTTTGAGGAGTTCATGTATTCACTAAGTGTTAATGCTTTGGTCCGGTACTCTATTAAAAGGAGGCCTTAATATCCCTTAGTTTCCAATAGGACCTCGCTGCCACGGGAGGGTAGGACAAAAGATGTCATGCAAGTTCTTTTCCATAAGCACGTATGACTATATTCGGAATACATGCCTACATTACATTGATGAATTGGAGCTAGTTCTGTGTCACCCTATGTTATAACTATTGCATGAGGAATCGCATCCGGCATAATTCTCCATCACCGATCCGATGCCTACGAGCTTATCACATATTGTTCTTCGCTTATTTACTTTTCCGTTGCTACTGTTACAATCACTACAAAACTATCACTGTTACTTTTGCCACCGTTACCGTTACTTCCATACTACTTTGCTACTAAATACTTTGCTGCAGATACTAAGTTATCCAGGTGTGGTGGAATTGACAACTCAACTGCTAATACTTGAGAATATTCTTTGGCTCCCCTTGTGTCGAATCGATAAATTTGGGTTGAATACTCTACCCTCGAAAATTGTTGCGACCCCCTATACTTGTGGGTTATCAAGACTATTTTCTAGCGCCTGCCGGGGAGCATAGCTCTATTCTTTGAGTCACTTGGGATTTATATCTGCTGATCAGTATGAGGAACTTGAGGGGAGGTAAGGAACTGCCATCTAGCTCTGCACTTGATTCACCTTCTGTTTTGAGTAAGCTTGCAACACCTAAACCTGCTTCTGCTATTAATTCTGATATGTCGCATGTTATTGATGATGCCACTTCTGCTATGCATGATACTTATGATGAAACTACTTCTATGCTTGATACTACTGTGCCACTAGGTGAATTTCTTGATGAACAACTTGCTAGGGCTAGAAAGAATGAAATTATTGAAACTGATAATATTGATGAAAGTGATGATGAAGATTCTCCCCCTAGATATGAATTGCCTGTTGTGCCTAAGGGTTATGTTATGGATGAAGAAACTGCTAGAGACTTTCTTGCTTGCAATGATAGGAGTGATCTTAAGAAATTATTAGCTAAGCTGAAAGAAAAATCTCTGAATGCTAGAATGAAATATGACCCTGCTTTTGCTACTTCACCTATCTTTATTACTGATAAGGATTATGATTTCTCTGTTGATACTGAGATAATTACTTTGGTTGAATCTGATCCTTTTTATGGCTATGAATCTGAAACTGTTGTGGCACATCTTACTAAATTAAATGATATAGCCACCCTATTCACTAATGATGAGAAAACTCGCTACTACTATATCCTTAAATTATTTCCGTTCTCATTAAAGGGTCATGCTAAGATATGGTTTAATTCTCTTGATCCTGGTTGTGTGCGTAGTCCCCAGGATATGATTTACTACTTCTCTGCTAAATATTTCCCCGCTCATAAGAAACAAGCTGCTTTAAGGGAAATATATAATTTTGTGCAAATTGAAGAAGAGAGTCTCCCACAAGCTTGGGGAGGCTTCTCCAATTACTTAATGCTTTGCCTGATCATCCTCTCAAGAAAAATGAAATACTTGATATCTTTTATAATGGACTAACCGATGCTTCCAGAGACCACCTGGATAGTTGTGCTGGTTGTGTTTTCAGGGAAAGAACAGTTGATCAAGCTGAATTGCTATTGAATAATATGTTGACTAATGAAAATAATTGGACACTTCCTGAACCAACTCCTAAGCCAACTCCGAATAAAAGGGGTATTCTATTTCTCAGTCCTGAAGATATGCAAGAGGCAAAGAAATCTATGAAAGAAAAAGGTATTAAAGCTGAAGATGTTAAGAATTTACCACCTATTGAAGAAATACATGGTCTTGATTTCCCGCCTGTTGAAGAAATACATGGTCTTGATAACCCGACACAGGTAGTAAAGGTAAATTCTCTCTATAGATTTGATGAAGGTGATATTCCTCGTTATAAGTCTGCTAGCCAATTCTTAGATGAGTTTGATAATTTTATTGTCAAACAAGAAAACTTCAACGCTTATGTTGGTAGACAATTGAAACACAATGCTTATAAGCTTGAACACTTGAGTGATTATATGTCTAGAGTTAAAAGTGAAATTAAACTCATCAGTAAACATGCTTCTATGGTTACCACTCAAGTAGAACAAGTGCTTAAAGCTCAGAATGATTTGCTCAATGAATTAAATTATAAGAAAAAATGACTTTGTTGTTAGAGTTGCAACTAGAGGAGGTAAAGTGACTCAGGAACCCTTGTATCCTGAAGGCCACCCTAAGAGAATTGAGCAAGATTCTCAGAGAACTAATGTTGATGCACCTAGTCCTTCTAATAAGAAAAAGAAAAATGATAGGACTTTGCATGCTTCTAGTGAACCTGTTGTAGACACACCTGAGAATCCCAATGATATTTCTATTTCTAATGCTGAAACACAATCTGGTGATGAACATGAACCTAGAGATAATGTTAATGATGATGTTCATGTCGATGCTCAACCTAGTAATGACAATGATGTAGAAATTGAACCTGCTGTTGATCTTGATAACCCACAATCAAAGAATCAACGTTATGGTAAGAGAGACTTTGTTGCTAGAAAGCACGGTAAAGAAAGAGAACCATGGGTTCAGAAACCCATGCCTTTTCCTCCCAAACCATCCAAGAAAAAGGATGATGAGGATTTTGAGCGCTTTGCTGAAATGATTAGACCTATCTTCTTGCGTATGCGTTTGACTGATATGCTTAAAATGAATCCTTATGCCAAGTATATGAAGGATATCGTTACAAATAGGAGAAAAATACCGGAAGCTGAAATTTCCACCATGCTTGCTAATTATACTTTTAAGGGTGGAATACCTAAGAAACTTGGAGATCCAGGAGTACCTACTATACCATGCTCCATTAAAAAAACTATGTTAGAACTGCTTTATGTGATATTGGAGCCGGTGTTAGTGTTATGCCTCTCTCTTTATATCGTAGACTTGATTTGAATAAGTTGACACCAATTGAAATATCTTTGCAAATGGCCGATAAATCAACTGCTATACCTGTCGGTATTTGTGAGGATGTGCCTGTTGTAGTTGCAAACGTTGCTATTTTAACAGACTTTGTTATTCTTGTATTCCCGAGGACGATAGTATGTCGATTATCCTCGGTAGACCCTTTTTGAATACTGCAGGGGCTGTTATTTATTGCAACAAAGGTAATGTCACTTTTCATGTTAATGGTAATGAGCATACGGTACACTTTCGGAGGAAACAACCTCAAGTCCACAATATCAATTCTATTGGAAAAATTTCAATAATTATTATTGGAGGTTTTGAATTTCCTCTTCATACTGTCAAGAAGAAATATGATATTCTTATTGTTGGGGATGTTCATATCCCCGTTGAGGTAACATAGTGTTATTCGAAATTTCTCCAGTTCCATGTTATTCGAAATGAGTTTGTTAACAAGACCTGATCAACCTTGTTAGTGGATTCCTTTTGATGAGCATGAGATGGATGAAGTTAGAAAGCACAACCTTTTGTACCCTTCTTTTACTTTCTGTTATTTAGATTAAATAAAGCAAAAATAGTATATTCTGTCAGTTTTTTGAATTATCCGTGCAATAAAAAATACCCCGAAAATAAAAGTTCTCCAAATGCCCCGAAAATGAAATATGATTTTTTCTGGAATATTTGAGAATATCTGGTACTGAGAACACATCAGGGGGAGCAAGCACCTGGCCACGAGGGTCTAGGGCGCGCCCACCCCCCTGGGCGCGCCCCCTGCCTCGTGGGCCCATGGTGGCTCCCTCCACTTATTCCAGCCACCACACACTCCTTCCTCCCGAAAAAATTCACCAACCAGCTCAAGCACGAGTTCTAGCTCATTTTGCTGCGATTTTCGATCTCCTAGCTCAAAGCTCCACTCACAAAACTGCTTTGGCAGATTGTTCTTCGGTATGTGACTCCTCCAATGGTCCAATTAGTTTTTGTTCTAGTGCTTCATTCATTGCAAATTTTTGCTGCCTAGGTGACCCTGTTCTTGAGCTTGCATGTCAAATTTATATGGTCCAAGTAGTTCCGATGCATGATATAGTCTCTAGGCACTTGTGGGAGTAGTCGCTATCAATTTTGTTGAGTTTGGTTCACTTTTATTTTGAGTTACTAAAAATTTCAGAAATTTTCAAGAATAGATGAAGAGATTTTTTAGGGGCTCTTCGAGCCGAAGCTCGAGGGATAAGCAAAGTGAAGAGGATAAGAGGCCCAAATATAATCTCCCTCGCACCGCGGAGGTTCGGCCGTGTGAATGGCCTTGTGATGAGTTCTTAACAGCAGCCGGGATTCATGATGATTTCTATTCTTTGGTTGAGAATGCGGGCCTCACCGACTTCTTCCGCCACCAGCGTGAACAGTATCTCTTACTCACTAATATTTTCGTGCAAAATTTTCATTTTCATGCTAGGAGATCACCACCTTCAGTGGAATTTTATTTATATGATGAGCATAAGGAGATGTCCCTTTCTGATTTCTGCCGGGTTTGTAAGATACCCCTTACTGGCAGCATAGAGGAACCACATCGTAATGATGTGGAAGGGTTTATTGATATGATTGCTGTAGGGGAAACAAGGAAAGTTTCCGATGCAAGAATTACTAGAATACATTTTCCGGTTCTGCGTTACTTTGCTATATTTGCTAGTAGATGTTTAATTGGTCGCGGAAACTGTGGAAACCTTAGCGCCCCTGATATTGTTATTTTGGGCCATGCCTTGTTTCGTGATAACTCTTTTAGCCTAGGCGCTATCGTTGCCAAACGGTTAAGTCTTAACCGCATGAAGGGTCCCATCTTGGGAGGTATCTTCGCCTCGCGCCTTGTTGCACACTTTAACATACCTATTAGGCATTATGAGAAAGAAGAAAAGTTGTTGCCTCCTGTTTTTCTAGACTATAGGAGTATGGTAGCACATGATTTTATCTATAAGAATAAAGAAAAGATGCTTAAGTACAAACTGATATTTGGTAAAAATCGCCCTGAGATTATTACTTTGCATGCTCCTTCTTTGTTTGACTTATCTACAAGCAAGTATCTTGTTCAGCCGGAGGCATTTCATGCCTATCAGAACCCCACACCAGCTATAGAGCCAGAGTAGGAACCACAATTTGATCCTTCACGACAGTCTGTTTACCAGTGGGATCCGGAGGAGATTGCCAACCAGTGACAACCCGAGGCTCCTTCTCAGTACGACCCCAACTACAACTTTGGATATCCGCCAGGCCAGCCGTGGCAGTAGACCAACTTAGGCCAAAAGCCTAAGCTTGGGGGTGTACGTATCTCTACCCGACATTACATTCATGCTCACACACTCATGTTAGTTGTCGGTGCTCATACTTTTTCACTGTAATATCCATGCTAGTTTATTTTCCTTTTCTCGCTTTCTTCTTGTGTGTTTGAAAAACCTTAAGAAAAACCAAAAAAAATAGTTGTAGCTTTTAGATAGTTTACTTTCCATGCTTTTAGTAGTAGTAATTAAAAGAAAACCCAAAAAGATTTCTTGTTCTTCTTTTGTTTGTTGGGATCTTTCCCGTGTAAATAGTTTTATTTCTTTTTCTTTGGGGGTCGAGAGGAGAAGACCATGATGAAAATGTTGAAGTGGCTCTTATATGCATTATTGTTGATTTAACCAAGAGCCCATATTACCTTGTCTTCTCCTTTGTATCAGATGCTTGCAGATTCTAGCTTAGTCCAATGCACGTGCACTATTATTATTATCCACACCGTTCGGTCGTGCAAGTGAAAGGCAATAACGACGATATATGATGGACTGATTGAGATGAGAGAAGCTGGTACGAACTCGACCTCTCTTGTTTTTGTAAATATGATTAGTTCATCGTTCTTGATTCAGCCTATTATGAATAAACATGTTTGCAATGACAATTAGAGATTATAGTTGCTCATGCCATGCTTAATTTGCTAGGAGTTTATAATGGTTTACCTTGTGTGCCAACATGCTATTAAACTGGTTGTGATGTGGTATGATAGGGTGGTATCCTCCTTTGAACAATTCGAGTGACTTGACTTGGCACATGTTCACGCATGTAGTTGAAACAAAATCAACATAGCCTTCACGATATTTATGTTCATGGTGGATTATGTCCTACTCATGCTTGCACTCAATGTTTATTAATTTTAATGCATTCATGACTGTTGTCGCTCTCTAGTTGGTCTCTTCCCAGTCTTTTTCTAGCCTTCACTTGTACTAAGCGGGAATACTGCTTGTGCATCCACTTCCATAAACCCCGAAGTTATTCCATATGAGTCCACCATACCTTCCTATATGCGGTATCTATCTGCCGTTCCAAGTAAATTTGTATGTGCCAAACTCTAAACCTTCAAATAAATTCTGGTTTGCATGCTCGAATAGCTCATGTATCAACTAGGGCTGTCTGTATCTTCCATGCTAGGCGGGTTATTCTCAAGAGGAGTGGACTCCGCTCCTCACTCACGAGAAAATGGCTCGTCACCGGGAAGCCCAGTCACATGCTCTAAGCAAATCAAATCGAAATAATTGCAAACAAAACTCCCCGAGGACTCTTGTTAGTTGGAGGCACTCGTTGTTTCGAGCCAGACATGGATTGATGCTTGTTGGTGGAGGGGGGTATAAACTTTACCATTCTGTTTGGGAAACGCCTATAATGTGTGTAGCATGGAAGATATCGAGATCTCTCGGTTGTTATGTTGACAATGAAGTATGCCGCTCAAAATATTATTTATCTCTATTTCAAAATCGAGCTCTGGCACCTCTACAAATCCCTGCTTCCCTCTGCGAAGGGCCTATCTATTTACTTTTATGTTGAGTCATCACCCTCTTATTAAAAAGCACCAGCTGGAGAGCCCCGCTGTCATTTGCATCCATTACTATTAATTTATATTGGGTATGACTATGACTGGATCTCTTTTACCATGACTTACAATGTTTAGTCAGTCCTTGATCTTCAGAGGTGCTCTGCATTTATGTTTTGCGGTCTCAAAAAGGGGCTAGCAAGATACCATCTTGTTATATCATCTTATGATTGTTTTGAGAAAGTGTGGTCATCCGAGATCTATTATTATTGCTCGCTAGTTGATTATGCCATTGATATGAGTAAATATGAGACCTAAGTGTTATTGTGAATATGGTTAGTTTATAATCTTTGCTGAAAACTTGAATGCTGGCTTTACATATTTACAACAACAAGACCAAACAGAGTTTGTAAAAGTTTTTTCTTTATCACTTTCAGTTTATCAACTGAATTGCTTGAGGACAAGCAAAGGTTTAAGCTTGGGGGAGTAGATACGTCTCCGTCGTATCTACTCTTCCAAACACTTTTGCCCTTGTTTTGGACTCCAACTTGCATGATTTGAATGGAACTAACCCGGACTGACGCTGTTTTCAGCAGAATTGCCATGGTGTTATTTTTGTGCAGTAATAAAAGTTCTCGGAATGACCTGAAAATCAACGGAGATTATTTTTTGAATTAATAAAAAATACTGGCAAAAGAATCAAGGCCAGGGGGCCCACACCCTGTCCACGAGGGTGGGGGCGCACCTACCCCCTGGGCGCGCCCCCTGCCTCGTGGGCCCCCTGGTGCTCCACCGACCTCAACTCCAACTCTATATATTCACGTTCGGTGAGAAAAGAAACCAGAGAGAAGGATTCATCGCGTTCTACGATACGGAGCCGCCACCAAGCCCTAATCTCTCTCGGGAGGGCTGATTTGGAGTCCGTTCGGGGCTCCGGAGAGGGGAATCCATCGCCATCGTCATCATCAACCTTCCTCCATCACCAATTTCATGATGCTCACTGTCGTGCGTGAGTAGTTCCATCGTAGGCTTGCTGGACGGTGATGGGTTGGATGAGATTTACCATGTAATCAAGTTAGTTTTGTTAGGGTTTGATCCCTAGTATCCACTATGTTCTGAGATTGATGTTGCTATGACTTTGCTATGCTTAATGCTTGTCACTAGGGCCCGAGTGCCATGATTTCAGATCTGAACCTATTATGTTTCCATGAATATATGTGAGTTCTTGATCCTATCTTGCAAGTCTATAGTCATCTATTATGTGTTATGATCCGTTAACCCCAAAGTGACAATAATCGGGACCACTACCGGTGATGACCGTAGTTTGAGGAGTTCATGTATTCACTAAGTGTTAATGCTTTGGTCCGGTACTCTATTAAAAGGAGGCCTTAATATTCCTTAGTTTTCAATAGGACCCCGCTGCCACGGGAGGGTAGGACAAAAGATGCCATGCAAGTTCTTTTCCATAAGCACGTATGACTATATTCGGAATACATGCCTACATTACATTGATGAATTGGAGCTAGTTCTGTGTCACCCTATGTTATAACTATTGCATGAGGAATCGCATCCGGCATAATTCTCCATCACCGATCCCATGCCTACAAGCTTTTCACATATTGTTCTTCGCTTATTTAATTTTCTGTTGCTACTGTTACAATCACTACAAAACTATCACTGTTACTTTTGCCACTGTTACCGTTACTTCCATACTACTTTGCTACTAAATACTTTGCTGCAGATACTAAGTTATCCAGGTGTGGTTGAATTGACAACTCAACTGCTAATACTTGAGAATATTCTTTGGCTCCCCTTGTGTCGAATCAGTAAATTTGGGTTGATACTCTACCCTTGAAAACTATTACGACCCCCTATATTTGTGGGTTATCACTGGCCCTTGAGGTATTATCTGAAGCCCTCGCAGCCGAAGAATTAACCGCACTGTGCTCCACGGTGGATAGGGATGATGTGATCTTAGACAAACGACCCAAATCCACCTCCTTCAAACCGACAGAAGAAATTGTCAAATTCCAGGTCCACCCAACGGACCCCAAGAAGACAGCATCTATTGGAGCACAACTAGACCCAACGGTCGACGCCGCACTACGGGATTTCCTTCGCGAAAACTGGGATATATTCGCCTAGCACCCTTCTGATATGCCTGGAATCCCACGCAAGCTGGCCGAACATAGTCTCAATATATTAAAGGAATATAAACCAGTCAAACAAGCAGTGCGGCGCTTTTTCAAACCCAAACGCCAAGCTATGGGGGAGGAGTTAGCCAAGCTAATTGAGGCCGGATTCATTAGGATATAAAACCTCCGGACTGGCTGGCAAACTTGGTGATGGTACCAAAGAAGGACAAATCCTGGCGCCTATGCGTCGATTTCAAAGACCTCAATAAGGCTTGCCCTAAGGATCCCTTCCCCCTCCCCCGCATTGATCAAATCATTGACGCTACCGCAGGACACGACTCACTGTGTTTCCTTGATGCATATTCCGGATACCATCAAATCAAAATGAAGGAGTCCGATCAAGCTGCAACAGCATTCATTACCCCATATGGCCATTCTGCTTCAACACCATGCCCTTCGGGCTCAAGAACGCCGGCGCCACATACCAACGCATGATTCAAACATGCCTGGAGAAACAGATCGGCAAGACAGTTGAAGCTTATGTGGATGACGTCGTCATCAAAACTAGGCACGTCAAAACACTAATTGACGATTTACGTCTCACATTTGACAACCTCCGCGCGTATGACATTAAGCTCAATCCGAAAAAGTGCGTTTTCGGCGTCCCCGTTGGAAAACTGCTGGGCTTCATCGTTTCCAACAGAGGAATTGAAGCAAATCCAGCCAAAATCCGAGCTCTGTCACAATTGGCTACGCCAACAGACCTTAAACAAGTCCAAAAGCTCGCGGGTTGCGTGGCAGCTCTAAGCCGCTTTATCTCCAGATTGGGAGAAAAGGCACTGCCACTCTATCGCCTTCTACGGCGAACCGATCACTTCGAGTGGACGGACGCGGCAACAGCCGGACTGGAAGAAATAAAAACCCTTCTAGCGAGCAGCCCAATCCTGGCCGCGCCAAACGTCGGCGAACCCATGTTACTATACATATTGGCAACACATCAGGTGGTGAGCGCCATGCTCATCGTTGAACGAGAACAGGACGGACACAAATTCCCGCTTCAGAAGCCAGTATACTACGTATCCACTGTCCTTACACCATGCAAATCCCGATACCCCCATTATCAAAAGATAGCATACGTGGTCTTCATGGCATCCCGAAAGTTACGACACTACATCCAGGAGTGTTCAATCACGGTGGCTTCCGAAGTACCACTCAACGACATAATAAACAACCGCGATGCCACGGGCCGGATCGCCAAATGGGCCATTGAGCTCCTTCCATTTGATATTACATACAAACCACGTCGAGCTATTAAATCCCAAGTACTGGCTGACTTCGTCGCCAAATGGACAGAGGCTGAACTCCCTAAAGAGTACGGCACATACTCCAATTGGGTTATGTATTTCGATGGCTCCAAAATGCTGGCAGGACTAGGAGCGGGCGTCGTGTTAACGTCTCCTACTGGAGACGTCGTTCAGTACGTACTCCAAATACTATACACAGATTCCAACAACGCAACCGAATACGAGGCCTTGTTGCATGGTCTCCGGATGGCTGTCTCCATGGGCATACAACGCCTAGAGGTGCGCGGGGACACAAACCTTGCAATATCTCAAATAAATGGAGATTTCGATGCCAAAGACCCAAAGATGGCGGCTTATCGTAATGCCGTCCTAAAAATGTCGTCTCGGTTCGAGGGGCTCGAGTTCCATCATGTGGCCCGTGAAAGTAATCAGGCGGCGGACGTTCTCGCTCGTATTGGCGCCAAGCGCGACCCCGTCCCACCTAATATATTTCTGGAAAGGCTTTTTAAGCCATCCGTGGTGTGGCAGGGGGAAAGCGGCAACACTAGTCCGGATCCGAGCACAACCCCGGATGCCGAACACACAGATATCATCAGCGGCTCAGCCACCGAAATAACACCGTCGGCCATCTCATTATGGCAGTCATTGCCCCATGGACCGAACCTTTCCTGGCCTACCTTAATAGGAAAGAACTTCCTGAGGATCAGAATGAGGCCCGCCGCATCGTCCGGCGTTCGAAAGCCTACAAGGTTCACGACGGAGAGCTCTATAAGAAAAGCGCTACCGGAGTCCTTCAAAGGTGTATCTCCGAGGAGGAGGGGCGCCAGCTCCTGGCTGAGATTAATGCCGGTCTCGGCGGGCACCACACCGCAGCTCGGGCCCTTGTTAGCAAGGCCTTCCGTACAGGATTCTATTGGCCGACGGCCCAAGCAGATGCATAGGACCTTGTCCAACGTTGCATCGGATGCCAACTCTTCGCCAACCAAAGCCACATGCCCCCATTGCCCTACAAACAATCCCCATCACTTGGCCTTTTGCGGTCTGGGGAATGGATATGGTTGGACCCCTTAAAGGAGGAAGCCATAAGAAAAAATATCTGTTGGTCATGGTGGATAAATTCACCAAGTGGATAGAAGCCAAACCAGTTAAAACGGCCGAGTCTGGGCCGGTGATAGAATTCATATCCAGCGTCGTACACCGTTATGGTGTTCCGCATAGTATCATCACCGATAACGGTTCCAACTTCACAGCCGACGAAGTAAAAACCTGGTGTGCCAATCAACTTCACCGTCAGGGCATTAAGCTCGATTACGCCTCTGTCTATCATCCACAGACAAATGGTCAAGTCGAAAGAGCCAATGGTCTTATTATGAGCGGCATTAAGCCCAGACTAGTGCGGTCTTTGAAAGAATCAGACAAGCACTTGGTTGAGGAGCTCGACTCCGTACTCTGGGGGCTGCGGACCACGCCCAATCGAACTACCGGATACACACCTTTCTTCATGGTGTACGGCGCAGAGGCAGTGCTACCCTACGGCATTATTCATGACTCACCTCGAGTGCGCATGTACGAAGAGAGAGAGGCCGAGCTCGATCGGCAGGAGAGCCTAGATGCCCTGGAGGAGGAGCGTGATGTCGCAAAAGCCCGTTCCACATTTTATCAACAGCAGGCTCGAAGGTATCAAAGCAGAGAAGTGCGGGCCAAAACTTATAACATCGGCGAACTCGTTCTACGCCTGCCGGAGAAGAAAAAGGACAAACTCAAGCCCAAGTGGGAGGGTCCCTTCATCATCGACGAAGTTCTCACCGGAGGAGCGTACCGTTTGCGCGATGCGTCAGACAACCGACTAGAGCCGAACCCCTGGAACGCGGCTAGACTCCGAAGATTCTATGCCTAGCGCTGAACCCTTTGTTCGTTTCCTCCCCCCTATTGTTTCCATCATTTTTTCTCTCTTTTCGTTTTTTTCTCTTTAGCCTTAAAAGCTTTCGTGCGGTTAGACCGTACATCCCCGACGCATACATCTTCAAGTATGTAAGTCTATTATACCTGGGGGCTTCTTGGACAGAAGCTTGCTATTATTATTTTCTGAGCATAAAGCTCATCACATATGCGTTTTCTCCCATATGTACCTTTTCTTCGCCATTATATGCATCGATATGACTTAAGTTTTGGCCAAGCTGGGTTGCCTGGCTCCTATGCTTATG
This sequence comes from Triticum aestivum, assembly GCF_018294505.1. NCBI lineage: Eukaryota > Viridiplantae > Streptophyta > Magnoliopsida > Poales > Poaceae > Triticum > Triticum aestivum. Next base: position 52,778,404 of record NC_057796.1, read on the forward strand.
CCCTACGTTCCTGTTAGTTCGGCTAGGGCATAAAGGGAGCACCTCTGCGATTGTTACTGCCGGGTCATCCGGATGTGTACCTCAGACTGGGTGAAGCCGAAAGCTAGCGTTCTTAAGGGAATATTCGGTCGGTGAACTAAAGGTGTTTTTGAATTCGTTCCATCGTGAACCCCCAGAAGCTATACATTGTGATTTCTTCATCACAGTCCGGACATGCACATCGATGCATGCACACCCAGGGAAAGGAACCCTTAACGGAACTATTCTCCCTGGAAGATGTTTCTTACAATTTTAATGTAATATAACATAACTAGCCGGATACAACTTGTCTGTTCAAGCAACTATGACCCCTACGCCTGGTTTTCACACATACCCCGGTTTATTTTGCCGCTCAGGTATTCGGAAAACACTCCGCACCTTCGGGTCGAGAGGTCGAAGAAAAAAGGTTGCCCATGACAAACGTTTTACAATCCAGCTAGAAGGAAAGTACATAGTCACTTAGGACTTAAAAACTTCCTCCTCTATACCGTCCAACAGGCGGTCTAACTTACAATCCTGTTGGGAATATCTAGCGGCCACCTCTACTTGGTCATATACTAAACTAACGGGAATTTCTTCCCCATTTGACCCTAGCGGTCCGACCCGGGCCATGTGATTCGGATCCAGCTTGGTATACCGCGTTTTTACCATGGCCCAGGCCTCTCGCGCACCCTCTCGGCAGGCCGATATCTTCTATAGTCGGATACGCCGCCGCGCTCCCTTGAACAGCTCTACAAGCTTCTCCATACTCCCTGGAGGGGAGGCGGATGGCCATAAGGCCTTGGCTACACTCTGCATTGCCTGCCGAGCTTGCTCGTGCAACTACGACAGCCCTTGCAGAAGATCACTTGATGATCCGGACACCTCCTCTTCGGGACGGCCCGTCAACATACCTGCAATCATAGCTATATCAGCTAATTTTACCTCCAAACTGTTATAAGATAAATTCCGCCACATACTGAATGTGCCGCCTCGCAGATTTTTGTTATCCTTCACGGAGTCGGCTAGCTGGGCTCACACATCTTTTAGTTCTTCGCCTAGTTTGGTGTTTGAATCCTAGAGTTTGTTTTTCTCCTCTCTGACTCGGGTCAGAACGCGCTCGCCTGCGGCATGTTGTCTCTTCGCCTCTTTTTCGCTCGTTTGAGCAGCCTTCAGTTCCTCTTCCAGTTGGTCCGATGACCCTGTTATGAGACAAGCAGCAGGTTCAACATAGCTGGCGTATCATTTTTTGTTTCTCGATGGAGGAAAATATCACCAGAGGACGCCTACTTGAACTTTTCCAGTTCGGTGGTAGCAGCAGTTAGCTGTGTCCGGCACTGCTCCAGCTCTTGGGCTAGCAAGTCATTCTTCTCCGTAAGAACCTGGTTATACATCGATCCTTAAAACATTTGTCCCAACTGCTTCAAGTCTCGGGGGCTACTGGCACATGGTTATCAAATTCGGACAAGGTAAACTTACCTGCACATCTTTCAAATGCTGCCCGGTGGCTCTGTTAAGCCCATCTCGAGCAGCTCGGATGTATGCATCAGCCGAGCTGAAGGCACCGAATGCCTCCTTTGAGAAGCGGGGATTTCGTAAAACGGCCCTCCGGCACCGGTGATTCATGGCGCTCTCCACTTCCGAATTGGTGACGGACATATTTTCCGAACCCTCGGCAGAAGGACAGTCCGGCGCCACTCCCATATCAGACCCCGTCTCTTTGGCTGGGACCGAATCTTGGTTATTAGGAGTACGACTGGTCGGGTCCCCGGACATAGTCCGTCGAACCTTTTTCCTGATACAAAATGAACATATGAGTCACAGTTGGACGCGACTGCTAAAAAGAGCATAGTTGCGAACCCATACCTCTTCAAGGAAGGCCCGACCGTATCGCTCTTTGCCTTCCTCTTCGAAGGCCTGCCCGGCATGGGAGCCGCTCTCTTTGGAGATGCCCCTGGGGCAGCACGACGCGTCGAACGCCTCCCCTTCTGAGCACAGGATGGTGCGGTGGGTGAGGAAGAATGAGAAAAACCCTCTCGGACAAAGTGTCTCCTGATTACTTACCTGAGAAGCGGGGAGAAGACCGGGATAGTCGGCGATGATGGCCACCTCTATGCCATCATAGCTCGTTTGGTAAAACGTCCCGTTCTCAAGCACCACAAAATATATCCAGATCCTCTTCAAATCTGGGGTCAAGGTCCCGATTGTAGCCCTCGGGCTGCGGGGCGGGGCTATGAAGCCCCTCGGAAATCTTTCGCCAGTGCTGTTATAAATGGACGGGTTAATATTCATTGAACAAAGCTCAGGGAGTGGAATAAGTAGAGCAGAAGAGTTGGGGGCTTACCCAGCTAGGAGGACTGTATATGGAATATCCTTCTCTGTGCGTGATGCGCAGGAACTCCTCTTCCTCACCCTTGAACAGTTCGGCCAACATTTTGGCTAGGGTGGCAGGGGTGTCCGGGCCTTTCCCGCCACAGCGGGAGGTGTCATCTTCCCCATTGTAGTTCCACATGGGAAGTCCTCTGTATTGGAGTGGCTGGACTCCCCGTACTATGGAGGTCGCCATCACTTCGACTATCGTATATCCAGACTGGGCAAGCGTCCTGATCTTGCTCAGGAGTTGGCGAACTTCCGCACTATCTTCCTCCTCGAGGCTCCGAGGGCGCCAGCTGTGGCGTTTCTTCAGAGGAACACTTGTAAACTCGGGGAGACCCCTCTAGACTGGATTTTTAAGTACGACATCATCGATGTAAAACCATTCAGAGGTCCACTCTTCGAAAGCTTTCTTCGGTGTGCCGGATAGGTATCCGGTCTCAGCAATGCTCCATATTTTGGCCCCGCCCACTTCAAATATCGATCCCTCGTGGTTGTGCGGGACAAGACAAAACAACCTTCTCCACAGATCAAAATGGGCCTCACAACCCAGGAATAGTTCGCGTAAAGCGACATAACCTGCAATGTGCAGGATGGAGGCTAGGGTATAATTGTGCAGCTGGAGGCCATAATACTCGAGAAGCCCTCGGAGGAATGGGTGAATTGGAAATCCCACGCCCCTCGGCAGATAGGGGACAAAGCACACTCGTTCCCCCGCAAATGGATTGGGGAAATCCTCCGCCTGGGTTATGCCGTTGAAGGAAGCCAACCCTGCTCGAACAGGGACCAGATCCGCAGGGGGGAGAAATCCCTGCGTTTGCAACTTCACCAATTGACTGTGGGACACAGAGCACCTCTCCCACTCGCCTTTCTCTGGGTCGAAACGGGAGGAGGAGCTAGGAGTGCTAGCCATATTGGAATGGTCTTTCCTGGCAATCTCTGATAATTTTCTCCGTGTGGTGCCGAATGGATCTGAGACCCAATCTCTTTAAATAGACGCTCTTTCTTGCATGGCCAGGGTGTTATTTGCAAAAAATACCCTGACCGTCCGCATTCGCCCGACACGTGGAAGCTGAAGTCGTCGATGCACAGAAGCCGAGGGGTGCGGCATTGAATTAAAAGCCGAATACATTACTTGGAAGCCGTCGGAGGAGGAACCCGCCTTGCAATGCCGAAGACAATCTGCGCGCCGAACACCTCGTCATTGAAGCCTGGTTCGGGGGCTACTGAGGGAGTCCTGGACTAAGGGGTCCTCGGGCATCCGGCCTATTAGCCATGGGCCGGACTGATGGGCTGTGAAGATACGAAGGCCGAAGACTGCACCCGTGTCCGGATGGGACTTTCCTTGGCGTGGAAGGCAAGCTTGGCGACCAAATATGTAGATTCCCTTCTTTGTAACCGACCTTGTGTAACCCTAGATCCTCCCGGTGTCTATATAAACCGGAGGACTTAGTCCGGAGGAAGAGATACTCATTACCATAGTCATACAGGCTAGGCTTTTAGGGTTTAGCCATCTCGATCTTGTGATAGATCAACTCTTGTAATACTCATATTCATCAAGATCAATCAAGCAGGAAGTAGGGTATTACCTCCATAGAGAGGGCCTAAACCTGGGTAAACATCATGTCCCCCGTCTCCTGTTACCATCGACCTTAGACGCATAGTTCGGGACCCCCTACCCGAGATCCGCCGGTTTTGACACCGACAAGGGGCAGCAGGCCGAGACATGGCCCTCCTGGGAGCAGAGGATGCAGAGGGGCGTGAACTTCCAGGTGCTCTGAAAGTGCCCCGCCCGGCCACACTTAAAGCACTCTCTGTCGTCGGCCTCCTCCATCGGGATTGGCTCGGCCGCTGTGCCCTTGGAAGACCCCTCCTGTAGCGCGGACGGCGGCTTGGAACCCGGCTGCCCCGCGGCCTTGTACTTCTTCTTCTTTTTCGCCGCGAAAGGGTCGCCGATCCGGCCGCCTTGGAACTGCGGCATCTCCTCGATGCGCTTGAGCTCGAGCCCCTTCCTCTTGTGCTCTTCTTTCTTCCGCTTCTTGCACTCCTGGTCCTTCAACCACCACGCCGACGGTGGCCCCCAGCCACCCGCCTCCCCATCGCGCGCCGCGCCATGCACCTTGGCTTGCGCGTGAAGCTCGCGCTCGCGGCCGCGCTCCGCCGCAGGATCGAGAGGGGGAAGGGGGCACTTGCCCGCCTGCTGGTCAGCCTTGGAACCCATGGCCAGCACCTCGGCGAAGGAGCGCACGAGGGGCGACGGAGGGGGAATGGGGAAGAGGGAGCGGGCGGAGTGACCAAAGCGTCTCGCCTCCGATTTGGTGGTTGGAAACCCTTGCGTCGGATCTAGGGTTCCTTTGGGCAGCCACAACCACTTAAGTACCCGCGCCACTGGGCTTGGGCCGACCGGGCCGTGCGAACCACCCCTGGCCTAGAAGGATCCTGGCAGCCATGCCCCAGACAGACCGTAGCCACTTGGGCCAAAGCCAAGCCCAAAGTGGGCCGGTCTGCCTAGGTGCCATCCCGGCCCACCTGGCCCTCCTGCTCCATGGCCCCAACCCTAGGGTCAGGCGACCCCGGCGCCGCCGCTGCCGCCAGGACCGCCGACGCCGGCGCAGCAGCCACCCCTGGGCCCTGCGGCTCAGCCCAGAGCAGGAGACCGTCCTCCGCTTCCGGGGCTGCAAGGTCAGTCCACCGCGCCTGAGATCCACGCCGACAAGGGCCACAACCTCCTGGCGCGAACGCACGCCGCCGACCAGAGTGGAGCGCACCCCCGAGCACCACCGCCCTGGCTACGAAATCCCCCACCGAGCATTCGGACGGGCCCTCACCGTTGACGACAGCCTCCGCCTCATCCTCCGATTCCTCCCCTGCCAGAGCCCAAAAGCGACTGCCGGACTAGCCGCCAGCGCCCGCCGGAGCGTCCCGCCGCCCCTCCCTGAGTGCAGGACCCGCCAGCGCCACGCCCGATTGGACCAGCGTCCACTCCGCCGCACCTTGCCGGCCTACCTCCGCCGCGCCCGCGTCGCCCTCACCATCGCCTTCTGGATTGCCGCTCCGTACAGGAGACGTTGGAGAACTCCGCATAGCTCTTTTCGGTGAAACATTGTTTATAGTGAGGAGTCTATGTTGCTAACAAACGGTAAAAAAATGTATGACATTGATCAAGTGATGTTATATTGTCGATGGGTATATAAAGAGCACAATCAAACATAATGTTTCCAAATGATAAATCCTTTCGTCCAAGCTCCCATACAGAAGAGTGTAAATCAATTTGATGAACATGGGTCACTGGTATCAGTTCAGTAGGGTGTGCCTAGAGTAGTCGTCAATGAAGAAACTCTTCCTCAGGAGCATCCCTCTAGTATTTAGTCTGTCATTGATGAGAAGCCAGAAGAAAATCTTGTGCTTCAACTAAGAGCAATTAGCTTTCCATAACCAGGAGATGGCAGGGATGGTATGAAATTCCCCCATAAGAATTATGTATGTATTTGACACAGCATAGGACGTTACACCGGAAGGGAATCGCCAAGTATCATTTTGATCCAGAGTGGGGAAGTTTTGCAGCAGACCAAGCATCTCCTGATATTGTTCGAAGGCTTCCACTGAAAAAGGTAAATGAAATAGTGATGAAGTGTCCTCAATATTGATGATCTGATGCAGAGACATGTGAGGATTCAGGGCAAAGGAGGCCAGCTGTGGCCATTGAGAATTCAATGTATTCCCAGCCCAATTATCCTTCCAAAACAAGATTGACTTGCCTGAACCAGGAGTACAGGAAGAATGTAACTTGTAGGTGTCCAGCAGCTTCAGACAATCCTTCCACCAAAATGAGCATTGGGCATTCTCACCAGGGGGCAGGCTATTCTGGTAATAAGATTCCCAGATCAAATGTACCCATGGGATATTGCATTGATTCAAGAACTTGTGGACCATTTTCAGAAGCAAAGCATGCTCTCGCTCCTGCTATCCACCTGCAGCTCACGCGGTCGGACGCACGCGTCGACGCCGCCGATGGTGCCCGTGAGCGAACGCAGTGCTGCTAGCTTCCGATGACACGCTGCAGGTCGGCAGTGATAGTGAGGGCCGCCAACCGCTGTGTACGATGCCGTTGAATCAAGCGCCAGGGGAGCCGACTCGCCGTGTACGTCGCTCGCCCCGTGTCGTGTATGCCGCGAGTGCCGGAGGAGCCTCCTCGCTGCTGGTTCGCAGCTCGGCATGGCCCTATCTCGGTCATCAATGTTGGCCCAAATCTCCGGCCGCTTCACCTTGCTGACGAGCACATGAGCTAGGACGCGACAGTGCAAAGTCAAACATGGCGCTAGCGAGGACGCTGTCGGCGCCACAACACTCGCAGCCGACGGCGGATGTCAGGATGGCGGGGGTTGGAGCTCACCGGGGTGGCAGGGATGGCCGACGGCGAGGTGAATCGGTAGTATTTGATGGCACCGCCGCCGTGGATTAGCAGCGCGCAGCCGTCAACGCACTTGTAGCGGGTGGCATCGGAGGAGATGGGGGAGGGGGCTGGAGGAGACGGTGAGGAGGAGGGGGGAGCTGGTGTGATGGTAGGTGGCGGACTGCTGCGGTAGAGGAGAAGGCATGGGAGGCGTTGAGGAACCGACGACGTTGGCACCGTACTTCTGGTTGTTAGCAGTGTCGGAGACGGGAAAGGAGGCGGTGGAGGGGAGATTGTGGTGGTGGTGGCTCCCGCTGTAGAGACGAGGCATTGGATGTGGATGGATCTGGATCGGTCTGGAAGAGGGAGACTAGCGGGCGTCTCTTTGCTAAAGTGCCAACATCACTTTTGATGCGTTAGACGTCGATCGGATGGTCGGAATTGCTAGATGGCAGGCACACCATCACCATCAAGTGTGCTTTTTATATGAGTAGAGATAATTTCCAGCCTTTACTATCTCCCCCTTTTTCAATAACGTTCTGATGATAAAATTTAAAAGACAAGAACTGGGAGCACAACCACTCTTCTCCATTGATGAAAACATATCGTCAGCTTCTTCCAATGATCCTTCTTCTAGAAGATTTTGTATATTTTTGCCATAAGTAGAAGCATTAGGTACCAATCCACTGGCAGATATTGCAGCAAACAAATCGTTAGCTTCTTCTCTTCTCTGAACCTTGAACATTGCATTGATCATGGTATTGAGTATTGTAACATCCAACTTCACATCCATTGCTCCTAATTTCTGGAACAGGGTGATCGCTTCGTCAGCATGACTATTCCTGCAAAGTCCTCCATGGATTATCATGTATGTGGAAATGCTCACTGTTATTCCACTTTTGATCATCTCATGGAACATCTTTGCAGCAACCGTTCTCCCAGCATGAAATAACCCATTCAGTATGATGTTATAGGTAACAGTTGTAGGTTCAACTCTCTTATGCAACATTTCTCTGAATAGCATCAACCCATCATCAATCCTTCCACTTCTACAGTAGCCGTCAACAAGTGTACCATATGTAACAACATTAGGCTCAATGCCAGCGGATGCCATGTCATCAAGTACTCTCAAAGCTTTTTCCATCTCGCCAACTAAGCAATATCCGTCAATTAGTGAAGTAAATGTAGTGACATCAGGACTCTCACCTATTTCTACAACCAAGTTGAAGATATCTTGTGCATCTTTAACCCTTCCTTCTTTTCATAGACTACTTATTATTGAACTGAAGAACACAAAGTTAGGAGGAGGAATACCTTTGTTTGTCATTTCAAAAACCAACTCCTTCACTTTCCCCAAATCACCATGCGTACAAAAACCCTGAATTAGGAAATGATAAACAACTGTGTTTGATTGTACTCCCTTACCAATCATCTGATTGACTTTATCCATGGCATCATCCATCCTACCCGTTCTACAAAATGCAGCTATTACAATTGCATAGGGGACTACATCCGGACTCACCCCCTGTCCTTGCATTTCAGTAAATATGAGCATAGCTTCGTCCACCATTCCACGTTTAGTATATGCATCAACTAAAATGTTGAAAATCTGGCGATTGGGTGTAATACCATTGCTTGCCATAAAATTAAAGAGATTAATCATATCAGCAAAGCATCCTTCTGTAGCATACCTGTGAAGCAGAATAGAATATGAGACCATATCGCAACCATGGAATAAAAAGTATCTGCAGCCTCTTTGCTTCTTCCATGCTTGCAAAGGGAGGCCATGAACAAGTTCCAAGTGACAGTATTTGGTACAAGACCCCGGCTTGTCATTTCTCTAAACATTTGAGTCACCTTTTTCCACTGGCCCAAAGTGGAGTATCCATGGATCATTACAGTATATGTCACTTTATCCGGTCGAACACCGTTATCAACCATCTGCCAAAGGAACAACTCTGCCTTGCCCATTGCTCCATCCTTGCACAGCGCATCAATAATCGAGCTATACGTCCACATCAAGCTCAACACCTTGCTGCATCATTTCATGGAATAGAGTGCAGGCCTTGCCTATTTTGCCTTCCTTAAAGAAGCCATGGATGACTGTGCTATATGTGACCACGTCAGGGGAGCGGAGACCTCCTTCTTTCGCCATCATTCGCGATGACCTGGTCTGTCTTCAGGCCGGTCCTGAGGAGGCGGCCGAAGAAGGCAAGCTCAAGGTCCAGACGAAGGGCGCGACAGCAGCAGTCCATGAGGACGCCGTAGGTGCAGATCGTGGGCGTGGCCACCTGCAGGCCGGCTTCTTCTCAGGAGACGCGGTTGAAGATGGCGAGGGCGAGGGCGGGGCCATCACTGCAGGCAAAAGAATCTGGCGCACGGGCGAGGGCGGCAAGGAAGCCGTTCAGGGAGCGCCCCGGGACCGGGATCGCCTGCCGTAGCAATTCGTCGAACAGGTGGTGTGCGTCTTCCCGCTCTTGGTCTCTGCACGCTGCATTTGCCGTGGCCACGGCAAATGCAGCGTGCAGAGACCAAGAGCGCGAGGACTGCGACATGGAGGTGGAGGAGGAAGAGCGGCAGAGGTGGAGGCGGATGCGGGAGCGGCGCATCGGCGTGGTGGAGCATAAGCCGGACATCGGCCTTCGTCTTCGTACGCAGTGGAAGCTTGGGATGAGCCGTGATTCTTTGGTGGGTCCCATTTTCCTATCACACGATTTGTGTGTTTCCTTTCGAGGGAAACTTCTACATCATGGAAGTCCTTTTTGATATACGTGGGCATTAGAAATTGATGATACTTAGGACGTGTTTGGTTGCCGTTTGCTACAGTTTCTGCATCGCATACACTACTCAACCCAGTCTGGTTGAGCAAAAATAGGCTCTAATACGTCATCTGCAAGTTGTTTGGTTGCCTGCATCTAATGTCCGTGCATTAGGTAATACGCAAGTGCACTTTGTTTGGTTGCCTACATTGGCCCAAGCGGCACATGAACACGGCGTTTGGTTGCATAAGGCATACATGTTATGCTTATCTTGTACCCTAGTTGGTGAGCTTACCCACACCTAGCACACCAACACGACAGCACAGCAATGGTGATGAACTGGGCGAAGATGATAAAGTTCTTCAGCTTCAGCTCAAACTGACGATCCATCTTGACACCTCAACCTTGTCACTTGTGCACTGGCTTCTTCCCATGAACTATAAACCTCTGGAATCTTACCGATGAACACGGCAATACCACTTGCCCTAGCAATGCACAAGAGCAAGAGTTGAAGCAACAAATCAATGGAGCACACATGTAGCAAGTAAAGTAGTACACAAACAATAATGGAGCAGAAGAGAAGAAGTAAAACATGCATGATCATGCGGCATAGCAAGTTCTACCTAGCACTACCTTGGTGTTAACCTACCACCACATCTAAAAGTGGGTGTCGTCCTACCACCGCAAGTTCACCATCAGCGTGAGGGGTTAGTATATACCACATCACCAAAATATACAGACCATCAAATAGTTTTTCAGCCCTAACTACACAAAATGTATGTCGTCGTCGTCGCCACCGCCATCGCCGTCGGGATCTAGTAGTAGTGCTTGCCCAGCCAGCTCCTGAGCCACAGCACCCTGTGAACGTCGGCCATGGCAATGAACCCAACATCCTGGGCCTTGTTGTCAAGCAGGTGGCTGAGAGCTGCCATGAGAGCCTCGTCGCTGAAGCCACCCTGGGTCATGACAGCGCCATACAGGTCAGGGTGGACGTCGAGGGGCTTGCACTCCCTGATGGCTGTTGCCACCTCCTTCACCGCCTCAGTCATGCTGCAAAAGACATTGATCTCCTCCTCCATCAGACCTCCTCTCTTCCTCTTCCTATCATGGACGGGGTCAAATGGCTTGTCGAAGGGCTTCACGAAGGGCTTGTCAGGGCCATCAAGGACCTCGACGTCCGGGTTCCCAGGGAAGTCTGGCATGGGAGAACCAAGAGGCTCCTCCGAGCCCATGGTATGCTTCCCAGTTGCCAGCCCGAAGGAGAAGATGTGCTGCATCTAGTTCTGTATGAGTGTATTGAGGAACTCAGCGTCCTTTGGGTGGTCCTAAGAATGAAACACAAGTGTTGTTAGTTGCGATTATGAGTAGGCAATGGTGGACAGTATGAAAAGAAAGAGGGTTGTGAGCTAACCGCGACATGGTCGGCGTAGTGCTCTGCCTCCAGAACTATGTAGCAAGTGTACTCATCCCATGAGGCGCCGCTAATGTCTCTTAGCTTGGACACTTGGATCCATCGACTTCTCCACTTCCTTAGATGGTTGTACACCTGGGTGACAGACACCTCCTGCCCACAGAACTCGAACACCTGCTTCGCAACACTACTAGGGAAAACCTTATACACAGAATCTTAGCAGCAGGGCGGTTTAAAAACAGACGCTACTGCTAATTAGCAGTAGAGAGCTTTAGGAAACCGCGCTACTAATAGCACGGTAGCAGTAGCGGTCTAGGTGAAACAAGCGCTACTACTATAATTGCCACAGCGTTGCCCCCGGGCTAGATATAGTAGTAGCGCCCTTCCAAGGATGCTCTACTGCTAAAGTACTTAGTAGCAACGTTTTTCTTCAAAACACGCTGCTGCTAAGTATTGCACCTTAAATATGTTACTTCTTAAACTATCTCGAGCACTTGGTCTTCATTGAACTACTCCAGTGCCTATACAGGTACTATGAGGATTCATATTGACTTTTTAGATTCTACACAAAAAGATCAATGATGACCAATGTATATTTTTGAAGTTTTTACATGCTTAGACTTAGCAATAGCGTTTTTTCAGGGCAAAGCCCTATTGATATTATAAAACAGAAAGGAATAGCTGTAGCGCATTTCGCTTGACACGCTATAGCTAACTTAGCTATAGTGTGTTCCGGCCAAACGCGCTGCTGCTAGTTTGACTTAACCCCCGGCCGCGCGGGCTCAAAATTTCGTTAAGTCCTTCCCCTCCACTTCCCCCTCTCCCCCAACTGCTCCATCGCCGTCGTCGCCCTGCCGCTCTCGACCTCACCGCCGCTGCCCGCCGCCGCCCTCAACCTCACCACCGCCGCTGCCCGCCGCACACCCTCGACGCCGCCCCCGGCCCCGACCTCGACGCCGCCCTCCGCCGCGCGCTCGAGCCCCGACCCCGACCTCGACGCCGCCTGCCCCTCCCTCGCCGCAGTCACCGTAAGGCTCTGCCTCTCCTCTCCCCTACCCTCCTCTCTCTCTCTGCTAGGGCAATTCATATATGTGTTGATGCTGTGTTGATGTTCGTATGAACCCTAGGTGTTCATATGAACCCTAGATTTGTTTAGGGCAGTAGGCATTTTTTGCATTTAGGAAAAATGATTAGCAATTTTTTCAGGAAATTAGCTAGGGCAAATTTTTATGAAAATGCCTAAACAGTAATTTCATTCAAAAAACAAAAAACAGAATTGTTTTTCTTTCAAAAACTTGGTTAAACTAATTGTTGCTATGTAAACAAAAAACAAGATTCTTGTTATATGATATATGTCATTGATGTTCATTTGCATATTCCATTATTGAAGTGGTTCGATTGTGCCCAAGTGGCTTTGTTTTTTCCAGGGAATGAAGTCGAGTGGCCTATGTTTTGCCGGAATGTTGATTCATTTCCGTTTCGGCAAATTTCAGGTTCTCGATTTGTCCACTTTTTAGTAAAAGCATGCCGAAATTTTCCGTGAATTTCGGCATGACTTGTGCTACAAACTAGGACATCTCGAGTGCCCGGGATTTGCCGCACCGGGAAGGAGTCAACATTCCTGCAAAGCATAGGCCTTTTTTATGTCATTATTCATTTTATTAGGTATAGAATTAATTGACTAGATTTAATCGTAAGAACTAGTTGAATTAATAGAACTAGTTGAATATGTCACATTTGTTGTTATTTTTTTAGTTAAAGCAATTATTCCCGCATCGACGTCGACGATGCCTATCCCGCATCCTCGTCGTCGAGTCGGCGGAGGACACCTGCATCACCAGATGGGCCATGTCCGGGACTGGGCTCCGCCTGGGTAGTACTGGGAGGCGCTACCTACCGGGGGGCGCAGGTTGGTGAGGAGTCAGCCCGTCGTTGACCCGAACCTTCTTTGGTGGCGGTCGCGTGGGCCAGTGACGGTCCAGAGGCTCGAGGACCCCGCGGAGGTGGTGCATCACCGTGTCAGTGAGGAGGACGCGCACGTCCGTCGCTACTTGTTTGCGTTGGAGCACAGGTTCTCCAATACCTGGCAGGTTCTCCAGGGATCTCACTGGAGCTATGATCCTGTGATGGTTCCTTCTCTGTGGGTGTCCACCGCCCGCGCCGATACCCGTCGTGCGCTAGGGTTTTAGTTGTATTAGTGATGTTATATGTATGATACTATTCTGGATGTATTAGTGATAATATTCGACGATGTACGGACGCATGAGATGATTTACTTTTGCTTATTGAATGCATGCTAATTTGAATACTTATTTATTTTACGATTTGGTTTTGCTTATTAAATGCTCATGTCAATATGAGTCATATAAGATATTTTGAAATGTATATCTTGTGTTGCTCAAATAGGATATGTGCTTGCCCAAGTGGCTTTGCAGGTTACACCTCCGAATGGCCTATGTTTTGCCGGAGTGTTGATTCATTTCCGTTCCGACAAATTTCAGGCGCTCGATATGTCCTATTTTAGCGAAGGTCATGCCGGATTTTTCCGTGAATTTTGGCATGACTTGTGCCAGAATATGTAGGAAATATCGAGTGCCCCGGATTTGTGTGTTGAGTATCCTGGTAGTTGCCTTCGATCGATTTTCAATTAATGTTTCAACTATGAACATAGGAAATGTCTGACGACGAAAAGGATTTCAGTATTTGCGAATACTACGAAGACGAGCGCGGCCTGTGCGACAGAATCTTCCTAGATGATGATAGGTGCTTCAGTATCAAGCTGGACGAGAACTTCGAAGTGGATACAGTAAGTCACAACAAAAAGTCTTTTTTCGTAATTAAGCATGACATCTGCTTCATTTGTTTCAACTTATAATTTGATTTTTTTTACTATTCTACTAGCGTATCCCCTGCCATGCAAGAGTTTTTGTCTTGGATAAGATAGGTTTCAGTGGTATGGAAACTACGGAGATAAAGAGAGTTAACTTGAAGACCGAGCATGGTTATACTTTCCACGCAAAATTATACAACGCAGACACCTACACCTATTTTGAATGCAAAACTTGGCAAGCACTATGCAAGGCTTATGCATTTGAGCCTGATATGGTTATCACCTTTGATATTCGTCCCGAAAATGATATTGAAGGTAATATCGACATCTGGGTCGATGTGCAGACGCCTCCAGTTATACCATTATGTGAGTTTCTCAACCAAATTTATGTCTTCGATATTGTTTATTCAAAAATAGTTGACAACTAATTTCTATTGACAGCTTATTTTCATTCAAGCAAACATGTCCGGCGCTTGGTAGACATGACCGTCCACTGTCCTGGGGCTGAACTAAACTGCGAGGAGATAGGTCATTATGTTTCATGGCTTGAGGATCTTCATACTGTCAAGACAAATTATTTTTCTGGACTTAAAATCATAGTACTCAAAACGTGCGACCAATAGTGTTCGTACTGAACTACGGTAACATCTATTTAGGAAAGATTGTAAGATTTTTACTATTTGTCCTCAGTGCATCTTTTGCATACATTATTTTTTAAGCTAAACTTCATTGCTGAGTATGTTACTATACGATGTTCTTCAACAGGGACTCCCGATGAATGTTGTGCCTCATTGGATCGAGACTAAAGGTCGCATGAGAATTGTTAGCTTGCGGCCAAGATATCCTACAATGCACTTTAGTGCATACAGGATTTCTAATAGCGAGGAATGCTTAATAGTGAAAGACTGGAGCAAAATTGTGAACGATCGCAGAAAAGTACTAGGGGGCAGAAATGAGAAGCGCAGCCCACGATTAGGAGACATGTCCATCTGCATGCTCCAACTTGATGAAGCAGGAGTGCTACACATGTTTTATGCTATTTTACCTGAGAGAGAGCAGCAAGAGTGATTAGCTAGCTAGAAATGAGTTATGATGATTAAATAGCTAGTGTTGGTCGTAATGACTATGATGATTATTATTAGCTAGTGTTGGTGGTGATTAGATAGCTACCGCAGCTAGTGTTGATGGTGATTAGCTAGCTAGAATGAGTTTGAAGATGATGATGTGTGCTACACTATGATTATGATGATTAAATAGCTACTGTTGGTGGTAATGACTATGATGATGATTAAATAGCTTGTGTTGGTGGATTAGATTTAAGTGGAGGCAACATGTGGTGCACATCGAAATAGTACTACTAGTCCAAACTAGATCAAGTTTGGATTAGTAGTATACTTTTGACATGCACCATATGTTGCCTCCATTTGAATCTAATCCACCTTCATTTGACACACTGTTATGGACATATTGATATAACAACCTCATAATTGGTATTGTACCAAAATTTGTATAACGGCGTATAAATACACTAAAAAAAATACTAGTAGCGATGGAGAGTAAACACGCTACAACTAGCTATATTAGCAGTAGCGTTGGAATGGACAAACGCTGCTGCTATATGTCTTAGCAGCAGCGCGCGTTGCACACGCTACTGCTAAGGAATAACTGTAGCGCCTTATCAGTAGCGCGTCCTCCCGCGCTACTGAGAGGCAAAATACCCGCGCTACTGCTAGGGTTTTCCCTAGTAGTGCAACGGTGTTCAAGTGCACCTCCTTGAAGCCCTTGTCAGTCCTAACTTCACTAGATATGAGCTCACATCTTGTTCAGCACGAACGTGGACATGAACGATTGCCACTTCATGTTGTTCCACCTACCATCCTTCTTTGCCTTTGCTGCTGCTACCTTGAGTGCAGCGGCGGCAACAGAAGTTGGCTCAACGGGCACTACTGGTACATAGAGGAAATCAGACAGACACCTCTGAATCAGGTACCATCTCGGACATAGGCTGCGAATCCTCGATGGAGCAAACTGGTTGTCGGACAAGACAAGGGCCTGACTAAGATCTTGCGTCTGCGTGGTCATGTCCTACAATCGTAGCACGTATTGACAGTAAGCATAGCACACAACATACCGGACAACCCATGAAAGCAAGAGCATACATGTACATGATTCATCACTGTCATAGAAAGCACATGCTTCATCGCTATCATACTAAGCATACCGGACAATTTATGAGCAGGAACATACATCTACAACAAACAACATGCTATAAATGAACCACCAATAGCTACAAATCACAGATCTAAGCACGAATGAACACAAGCACAAGGTTCAACTTCAAACTCTACTACTAATCTAGCCTATCACATGCTTGAACATCTAGCCCTACCACAAATTGCAACCGCAGCATAGCAATCAACCATATCAGCTCACAGATCAAACCACTAATCAACCATGCATGTAGATCAAACCCTAGCTGCAGCTCAGATCTAGCTAGAAGGAACAAAGAGAAAAGGGGATTGAACCCACAGAGGCCATGGCTGCAGCTCGAGGACGAGGAGAGACGGTCGTGGAAGATCAACGCCGACCGGTGAAGGAGCGCCGACGCCGTGGATCGCCGGCCGATGAAGATGCGCCGCTTACCTGCTCGTCGGTGCAGATGCGCGTCGGCGGGAAAGCTCGAACGGAGGGAGAATGGTGGCGGGAGTTGGGGGCGGTGAGGAAGGGGCTAAATAGGGGTGGACTCGGTGGGAGATGAGCCGAAATCCTCCCGCCGATTTTTCGACGATGCGGGCGAGCTCGCGCCATCTTCCTGCTCGCATGAGGGAAGAAGCGCGCCGCCCTCCCCTGCCTCGGGCGTTTCCCTGGGCCTGGCCTGGCCTGGACGTGCTTTAAGTTCCATGCGATGCGGGCCGCACATTAAACGCAGGCAACCAAACGAGCTCAATCTTTCCCGCACGGGCCAGGCTGGGCCATATGCAGGCAACCAAACACGCCCTTAGAGCATCTTCCACGGCCACCCAATAAACCTCTCACTATAAATCTTTGTGTGTGTGTGTATTAAAGGAGAGTTGGTAGTCTCGCCTCACCTCCTCCAATCTTCCCCCTCCACTCACACAGGTTTCTTCGTTCAACGGTTCTTTATCCTCGCATGCAACAAAACGGTGGAGAAGAAAAACCAAACAAAACGGACATTGAAACAGAAGCACCTCTACCTCCCTCCCGCGATTCTGCTGATGCATGTCTCCCTCCACCCAAAGCCACACCTCCTCTCCTCACCTCTCGCATCAACGCCTCACTGTCATGGTCCTCGTCGTAGCCATGGTGTTCTCCCTCGTGTCTGGGGTCTACCTCGCCACGCGGGGGGCCTGGGGATGGAATGCGGGACAAGGGATGGCGGCGACTGGAATAAGGAGTGGCCAGGCTTATTCCCCAATCCCCTATTATTGGACGTCGGTTGTGACGCTGGCAAGGAGCCAAAAGCCTTTTGTGTCGCGGATCTAAGTGATCAGAGCCCGTGGTGGTGGATCTCGCCGTTGGGAGCTGTGCTAGAGACGGTGACTGCGCCGAGGAGGCGACAAATGCAGAGATGGTGTCGGCACCGGCGAGGCGACGGGTGCAGGGCCTTGTTTGCGCGCACACCCAAGAGAGCAAGCCCTGCCCTTTCTCTCTTTCTACTCCGCCCCCTCTCTCTGCTCTCAGATGGCGACTCCACGTAAAGGGTGGCGGTGAGCCAACAACTGCGGAGCAGCGCCTCCACGCCCAAACAAAGACCAAGGTCGCCCTGCACCACATGTCACGTCACTCGCCGGCTGACCTCTATAGAAGCGCTGCCCTGCTTCACAACTCGCCTCTCATTTAGCCGAGATAAGGGAGCAACGGAGGGGCGGTTTGTGGGCCCCACAAGACACGTTGTGCATTGCGAGTGACCAGCACAATTCAATTCCTAGTCGGTCGCCTCACAGGAATCGTTTTGCTTGCTTGCAAGTTTATGCGCCTTGCCAGTTCGCCCATGAATCTGAACTGACGAAGAAGAGAGGCGGGCAATATATTTCAACACGTCACAACTGACTCCAAAGGTACACTTGTGCAACAAGCACCAGGGGTGATGAAGCATCTGCTAGAAGCGACATGATTGAAGTGGCATATGACATGGGGTGCCTCTTTTCTTTCCACTATTCCAACAACAGGGACAACAAAAAGTGAGCAGGCCATTTCCCCTTCTAAGATTCCAACCATGGGGTCAAAAAAATGAGAAAATTCAGGGAATCAGGTAAGGCGTTTACATCCAGTGCATTCCAGAGGACACCGATCTTCAGAGGGCAGACATTCTAAATTTAGAGCTCAACTGTGGCCCAAAACCGAGAGAGATCCTATTCTTGGGTGAGCACATTGACCTCCACAAAAGCCACGGTGACAATGCTCCTCCTACCTGATCACATCCCCTCCACAGGGATCGCATTCTTCTTGCAAGATGAGTGCGATGGCAATCTGTGACCAGGATCGTGCAGCAAGGGAGGAGAACTCCCCGTCCATGGTGCCATTGCATGTGCAAAGAGTCTTCTGGATTGTAAGGAGCAGAGGGGTTGGAGATCTCGTGGTGGGCACAAGGAGGAGGAGGTTCGGTTGAGAGGCACATGCATTGGGGAATTCGGACCGTGAAATGCTTTTCATGCTTCAGGCCTGAGAAGAAGACGTCGCCGAGGAGGACGGGGTCAGGGGAGGTCGCCACCTCCCCCGTCGCAAATGCCGCCGTCTCGACGCGATCTGGAGCACCCCCCATGGAATCTGGTAAGGACCACGGAGGATTCGTTTTGTACCATTTGTCAAATCCGTCTTGTTGGCATGCTTGTCCCTGTAATGCATGTTGAATTCTCTGATAATAATGCATGATGGGTCACAATGGTATTTAGATATGGACCCCAGACTATTGCAGCAGACTGTTTGAATTTCGTCTGAGAGCAAAACTAAGACCCTTCAAATAAGCACAAAATGGAGTTCTCGCTAACAAATACTGAAAACTCACCTTGCAGAGGGTCCGAAACATGGGCAATCATCATCCGAAGTAAGAGCAAACGGTGAACCTGCCGAAAGGTCTAGCATGGCCAAAAATGCAAGAGCATTCACATACCGTGAGTTAGCGACAGCCACCAAGAACTTCCGCTCCGACTACCTTCTGGGAGAGGGGGGCTTTGGCAGGGTCTACAAGGGACAGCTTGAAAATGGCCAGGTATATATAGGAACAACCCAATAACAAACATTCTTCAGATAGTCTACTGACTTGTAACAATTTGCTAATTTTGCTTCAATTATATTTTTGATGCATGATCAGATTGTAGCTGTCAAACAACTAGACCTGAATGGACTTCAAGGCAACCGCGAGTTCCTGGTTGAAGTCTTGATGCTCAGCCTCTTGCACCATCCAAACCTGGTCAGCTTGGTAGGCTATTGCGCAGACGGAGATCAACGGCTACTGGTGTACGAGTACATGGCCCTAGGTTCACTTGCAGACCACCTGCTTGGTAAGCGCTAGTCTTTTCTTCATTAACACGTTCAAGTTTCAGTGCTAAACTTAACATCCAAATTATACAACAACGAAAATCTAGATTCTTATCTTTCGCAAAAAAAAATCTAGATTCTTATTGATCATGAATTAACATCTATGCGTCATTTTCAACATAAAAATCATGTGAATACCCACTTTTTTTTCGGACATGTGAAATATTTACAGGCAACAGTATAGCATCACTTTCAAGTGCACCGCTAGCACATTTGATTACTAGATGCATAAAAAACTTATAAGTTGAACTGTTGTTGTCGCAGATACCACTACTGATCAAATACCACTAAGTTGGTATAGAAGGATGAAGATAGCCCACGGAACCGCTAAGGGTCTCGAATACCTCCATGAGAAGGCTAACCCGCCGGTCATCTACCGGGATCTCAAGTCCCCCAACATCCTTCTTGATGAGGAATACAACCCTAAACTCTCAGACTTCGGGCTCGCAAAGCTTGGGCCTGTTGGGGAAAAGACGCACGTCTCAACTCGAGTGATGGGCACATATGGGTACTGTGCTCCAGAATATATAAAAACAGGCCAGCTAACTATCAAGACTGATGTGTACAGTTTTGGGATATTCCTACTTGAGTTGATCACAGGAAGAAAAGCTGTCGATTCAACGAAACCAGCAAGCGATCAAATCTTGGTTAACTGGGTATGCGTCTTCTGTTCATATATATACTTCTTCCCCATACAGAATGCTTAGTTAGGAATTATTTCAAAAAGATGCTTGCAACAAGATTTCTTTCAGACAGTTGAGCTAAATTCATGTTCGATCAACAGGCAATGCCCATTATCAGAGATAGGAGAAGGTACCATGAGTTAGTAGACCCTCTTCTTAGAGGTGAATACCCAGAAAAAGACTTGAGCCAGGCTGTGGCTGTGGCAGCAATGTGCCTACATGAGGAAGACTCTGTGCGGCCATACATGAGTGATGCTGTTGTTGCATTGGGATTCCTCGCAGAAGTGCCCGCTGGCTGTGAAGAGAAACCTAGTGTCGCGTCCCAAAAGAAACAGGCTGAAGATCCCCCATTATCTAATGGAACTCAGCAAGATAAGAGCACATTCGATCGTCAAAGAGTTGTTGCTGAGGCCATCGAGTGGGGCGCCATGAGGCAAAAACAGAAAGCTCAAACTCAAGGAAAGACAACTGATTCCCAGTGCATTACAGATCCTATTGAAGCCAACAGGGTGTAAAAAGCCCATGAAACCCATGTGTAAAGTCTTTTAGGCTCCCTTGACTTGTAGCTTTCCAAATTTGTGCCTCCATAGGCTGAATTGTCATATAGAAACTAGAAAGTGTAAATGGCATTCTTGTCTCATAAAGGTGGCAGGGCTCAGTCTCTAGGCATTGTAGTTCATACTGAATCCAAAAGGTTGTATAGTGAATTATGAGCCAAATGCGATTATGTGTCAAGTCGCAGTATATCATAGCAACAAACTTATAGATACTGACTAGAACCAGATCACAAGTAAAAGATTGAACTTTATTTGCAAGAATGTTGGACATGTACAAAAGTATGAGAAGGATTGGATAGAACATCATCAAACATTGAACATCAGGGACAGTTCACTAATGGTCTAATCCTGCTCACCTCCTCCAGTTAGAATATGCACTCATAGCTGGCTTCCAGAAGAATAATCTCAGTCCTCTTTGAACAGCTCACGACCAATTATCATTCTTCTGATCTCACTAGTACCAGCTCCAATCTCAAACAGTTTTGCATCTCTCAGGAGACGGCCAGTTGGGTACTCATTTATGTATCCATTGCCTCCAAGACACTGGATTGCCTGCCATAGGGGAAGGTTTAAAATCAATTGGTGGACCAGAAAAGAACTTGACAATACTGCAACTTACTAAGCTAAAAACAGGTACAAATGTGAAGTTGGTAAGAGCTTTGTCCAAGGACAACAAAGTAAGAGATCTGGGATGACAGAAGTGCAGAATTTGAGAAATCTAAACAGTTATATCTTATATGTCCAGCAAAGAGGAAAAAAAATTAAGAGCAACATTCCACGATATTTGACTGCATTCCAAAGAAATCATGTAAAAACAACACATGCAACAAAAATTCTAATGAACTGAGGAGAGTGTTCTGACCTCAAGTGCAACTTGTGTTGCCCTTTCAGCAGCAAAGAGGATCACTCCTGCACAATCCTGGTTGCAAATATTATATTAGATGAAAATGAAGTCAGTTTACCAGGCATCAGCATGATACACACGGAATTGGTTGTTTTTTAGTCTTGAACAGTAGAACACATGAATGCAACCATGTGATGCAACAATGTGACTAAAAAAGAACAGAGACATGTTGAATCTTTGAAATGTACCTTGCGGTCAACTTTGCCATTATCACAGTCCCTAGCAACTGAGTATACAAATGATCTGGACAAAGAAAACAACAGTAAGAAGCTGTTTAAACTTCACAGTACAAGGCCTGGGTTGGTATCCCTACCTTGATGATTGCAAGGAGGTGTACATGTCTGCCATTTTCCCCTGCATTAGAAAATCACTTGTTATGTTAGTGCCAGATGCCCGCTAATATCCTAACAAGACGTTGCACCTAGAAACAGGCGAACATGATACAATAGGCTGCATGGCTATACCTGTAAGAACTGAAATTCACCAATCGGACGGCCGAATTGCTCCCTCTGTCGAACATAAGGAAGAACAACATCAAGGCATGCCTGCATGAGCCCAATAGGACCCCCAGCTAATACAAGTCTTTCCAGATCAAGACCAGACATCATGACATAAACACCTGCAACAAGAAAAGTATCGAGAATATTCTTGATGAGAATTTCGGTTCAAGAAGTCATTTTTCAATAGACAATAAGTCCTTCAAAAGGATGTGATGCTAAAATCCAAGAACTATTCACAGTTTTCCTGATTTAGATTGGCATGGGAAACTGACTGTAAACAACCAAGTGAAGGTCTCAAAATTGCAACAGAAGTATAGAGTTGAATTCAGACAGTCAGGAGATAATACCTTTCCCTTCTTCACCAAGAACATTCTCTTGAGGCACAAAGCAGTTCTCAAAGACAAGCTCACATCTGTTAAGGAGATATCTGTTCAGTAAGAACCTATACACCATTAACTAGCCCCGCTTAAATAGAAACATCTTACGTGTCACTTCCTCGCATGCCAAGTTTGTCTAACTTCTGGGCAGTACTGAACCTGTAATGGTAAGAAATACTGACATGTAAACATTTTCATAGTTTCAGCAAGAATATTAATGTTTTATCCTACACTTTTATACACCCAAGCCTCAATCTAGCAATCAAATACCATGAATACCATACATTTCACAAAATTCTGGTAAGATATGCATTCATGCGCAATAGAGCATAAGGGAAGAGAATGGAGTGGTTAATTACCCTGGCATCCCCTTCTCAATTATGAATGCAGTTATTCCTTTCGATCCAGCAGTTATATCTGTTTTCGCGTAAACAACCTGTAAATCTCAGTTTGAGTGAACTAGCAGACTTATAATGGTCACAAAGGATGATAACAAGTTAACAACTATAACTTATTTTGTAGCAAGGCTCCAACAGATTCAGTGCTCAAAATTCTGACAACCGGTGACAGGTGTAAATATGAAACATAAACTGTTCTGGAAGTGTACACGCACTCATTGGGAAAATCGACAGAACCTAAAGGAAACACAT
Organism: Triticum aestivum; assembly: GCF_018294505.1. Taxonomy (NCBI): domain Eukaryota; kingdom Viridiplantae; phylum Streptophyta; class Magnoliopsida; order Poales; family Poaceae; genus Triticum; species Triticum aestivum. Next base: position 52,801,418 of record NC_057796.1, read on the forward strand.
GGAAACACTAAAGAAACAAAAAACCAACACAGCCAATGGCAGTGGTGAACCATTCCTTAAAAAATAAAAAGTGGTGAACCAAGCACGGCCGCAGATAATACAGGGGATGAATGTACATGGGCCTCAGAAGCTTACCAGTGTTTGAGCTGACGGACCATTTGTGCACCACATCTTATTCCCATTAATGACATAGCCGCCATCTACTTTCTCAGCTTTGCACTTCATACTGACAACATCAGAGCCAGCTGAAAGTAGGAACTAATGTGAAATCCTGTGCTTAAGTGGAACTAAACAGTACGATATTCAAATAATACTTACAGTTTGGTTCACTCATTGCCAATGCCCCAATATGCTCCCCGCTGATTAGCTTTAGAGCAAAAGGAAAACCACATTGTCACAATCCATTATCATTGCAAATATACCACTCCTGGGTGGCTGAGTCTGACTGAAACAATGTTGATTATATGGGAATGAACCTTCGGCAAATACTTTTCCTTTTGGGCGGGGCTGCCGTGACGGACCTACATACAAATACCGCAAACATTACAGTTATGTTATTCGGGGGTTAATTTAATCAATGTAATGACTAATACCATACTATAAACAAGTAGTACCAGCTGGTTGATGCACAGATTTGAGTGTGCACCGTAGGAAAGGCCGACTGACCCGGACGCCCTGCTGATCTCCTCCATGGCGATGCAGTGGTACATGTAACCGAGCCCGAGCCCTCCGTACTCCTCTATGGAACATGACAACCCCGTGTTACTTAATCTATTCCCTCAACTAACATTAGACAATACAGAGCCAGACAGTGTTGTAAAAGGCAGTTATGTTAATGCACTCCACTGAGGCTTTAACTAAGATGACCATCTGCCATCCGTCTTAATTAATCTATTCCCTTAACCTCCCCTGAGGTCCCACCTAGCACTTTCACTTTACTGAGGTCTTAAACATTGTGCAAGCACTAAGTACTCCTAGTAGTATTTGACTAGTTCCTCGCAATTGCAGCACCAGCAAAGTACTAAGACTAGCCACAATGGGTAGTAACATAGAGTAGTAACATCAACATGTTACTAGTCTATGTTACTACCTCTATAGTGGGGAGTAACATATGTGTGGTAACATGAAGCACTTCATTTATTAGGCTATAGACACATCTTGCCTTGATATGTGTGATGTTACTACTACTACTAGTAACTAGCTATGTTACCACTTTTCACTCTTTCTTCATTTATTACTTGCCACATCATCTATTTTATCTAGATATGTGTGATGTTACTACCTATGTTACTCCCATTGTGAGTAGTCTAACGCATTGAGGATAAGATTCATTATTCAGACATGGCCCAGGGTTAATACATTACCTAATATACTTACTCCCTCTGTTCACAATATAAGATGTTTTGGATATTTCAATATGGATTACATACGGACTGAAATGAGTGAACAGACACACTAAAACGTTTCCATATACATCCGATTCAGAAAAAAAGTTACTCCCATGGGTCGGAGGGAGTAGAACATCTTATATTTGTGAACCGAGGCCCTCTGTTCACTACTATAAGATATTTTAACTTTTTTCTGAATCAGACGTATTTAATGCGTTTGCTCACTCATTTCAGTCCGTATGTAGTCCATATTGAAATATGCAAAACATCTTATAATATAGAGGAATTTTACCTGGCGAGGTGAGGCCGTGCAGGTTGAAGTCCCCCATGAGCTTCCACAGATTCACCTCCTGCGCGCCCGCCCCAAGCACAAACCAAATTAATTACTAACAGAGACCGGAACTCGAACGGAGAATCAATCAACGGTACGGTACGAGGAATCGCACACCCTAGACTTCCCTACCTTGGGGAAGTAGTTGGAGGCGTCGATGGCGGCGGCGTGCGGCGCGATGTGCTCCTGCGCGAACCGGTGCACGCTCTCCTTGAACTGCGAGAGAAAAACAACAGCGGGAACGCGAATCGCGGGTCAGTCAGCCCCTCTCCACGGCGGCGGAACGGCGGATTCGAGGGTCGCGGCGCGGGGCGGGCCTGACTAGCTTCTCGATTAATTACCTGCTCCTGGGTGTCGTCGAAGAGGAGGGAGGAGGCGGCGGAGAGCCACCGGCGCGCGGGCCCCGCGCCCGCCGCGCGGCGGAGGAGTGCCGGGAGCCGGCGCTGCATCGCGGCGGCGACCGTTCGCTCGCTCGCCGGGAGGGGGCACCGCCGGGAAGGGAGACGATAGATGACTGGAGCAGAGTACTGAGTCTGAGAGTAGTACTACTACGCTTGCTCGAGTGCTGCGGCTGCTTCCTCTGCCTATGCGGAGCCGTGGACGGCTACGCGTGTCCTTTTCTACGGGGACGAGGAGGAGTGGCGTGTTTGGATTTGCGAGCCCAACACAGGCCACGACGATCGTCGTTCGGTGCACCTGTGTGATGGTGTCGGGTGCGGTGCAGTATTATTATTTGAGCAGGAAAGCGGAAAATTAAATGGAAGCGGCACGTGGGATGTGATCCGCGCCTTATCCTCTTTGTCATCGTCGAGCTGGCTAGCTAGGAGTGTCCAAATTTTCGGCGACTCCTTCTGATCTGATCTTCTCTTTTTGCGAATTCTTCTGATCTGATCTCCCTTGGATTAGCTTATCGACGGTACGGGGAAAAGAAGAGGATAGATGGGTGGCCCGTCAAAAATAAAAGAGGATAGATGGGTGGAGCACGAGTTGTCCCCTCGGCAGCTCATCTCTAATCCATGTTGCCGTGTGCTAACTATGTACGTATCAAATTACGTATTCCATTCGGTTCTGAATTGATTGACGCAACATCTATAAAATGTAAAAATTGACGCAACCTAGATACAATGTCGCCTCTACACAATGTCTTTCGGAGCGGAGGGAGCAGTGAGAGTACATAAGGTTGTGCCCGCGTTGCAATGTCATGTGATTTGCTGTCGTGGTTATCTTCAAGGCAAGGCAAATCACTTCTCGTGACTTGAGGAAATAACCAATCCGAAAGTATCTTTATTAAATGTCGTTTGGATCCATAGACTTGTTGGCGAAGATTGAGGGGAGGAAGACTTTGCCCTAATCGCCTTGTGTGTGGAGGAAGAAAGACACAACCATGTTGCTTTCGGTATGGTAATGGGGGAGTAGCTCTAATGAACTCTACCGCTTTAATAATAGTTTCATTTCATAGCTCAAATGGTAATTTTGTGATTAAAGTGATTTTTCTGCACAAAAGTTATGTCAATGTAGAACGGAAATTGGGTTGAGCCCTAGCCACTGTTGATCATGATGGAACAATACCACATTGAAACAACGAAGATCGTGACATATGCAATCATCCACAATGCAGTCGTGCGCTTATGGTAACCAGGAAATCCAGTTCTTCCCACGACATCCTTCTTCAAGATGAAGTTATCATCATAGGACCGGATGCCATTGTAAGGCAATCAAAGACATTTTTTGCATCCGAAAGTGCCCGTAGGGCATCAGGGGAAAAGTAGTCGCATCAACGTCAAATGCCCCCGTGTCCTATTCCGATTCAGCACTAGCGCTTGATTACCCTTAATTGATGCCAAGAAATTGAGAACATGCTCTTCCGCACAGTATGCAAGGACCGCCTGGATCATAGTTGTTTCATTCGCATAATCCTCCTAGTAGGATGAGTCGTCGGATGACTCAAAATAGTGGGCATACATCTACTCCATGTACGAATCATTGCTTTAAAGAAGGACAAAAAAATTAGCACGAACATTTCACCAAACATTTGTCGGGCATGGTGACCCCGACGGAAGGCATCCACGGGGGTGGATGGTACCTACGCGGCGGACAGACGAGAGGTGTAGAATGACAACGTAGGCAAAAGCGTCACGGCGACAGGCTGGAGCGGCGAAGGTCGCGGATGTACCGGAAGGGCTTCACGGGCGATTAGGGTGGTACAACGGCGGCGGCGGCGAGGGAGTAAGCGGATGCAAAGAAAGAGAAAAGGGATGCAGATGCAGGGGGTCTAGGGTATGGCTTTGGGTGAGCCGAGAGTGTCAGAGTCCTATGTGACGGAGGTCCGAACTCACACAAAGCCCGCTTGTTTCCTTTAAGTTTGCAGAAAAATGGACAAACGAACTGGTCCGTGAACCGATGCGAGACGCGGGGCGGTGGTGAATGTTGGCTGCATGTCAATATTTCGTGGCGGCATGCGTTGTTGTGTCGCACATAAACTGTTTATCAAAATGTCCCACTATAAAAGGGCCAATTTAAGAGACGTGAGCTTGGACGCGCGCAAACGAGGATGCGTCCGGACACTGACCGAGCGCGTCCGCGAAGCCGTAGATGCTCTTATAAGGCAATTGTTGGAGATGCACTAGAGGAAGTAATTGTAAGGATACCACTACAACGTTTGCACCACTACAACTTTTGCAGAGAGCAGAGCATCCATGATAAACGAGGCCCGTCAACTGGAGCAAAGTCATAGACGTCAGCGCGGCGCTCCGTGTGACCTCGCGGTGGCCACGTGTCATCAGCTGATCAGAGTCATGGCATAGGAGTGGCCGGCGATGGCCGCCATGGGCACAATCCAGGATGGGCTCGCCGTGTTTGCTAGCTCTGGGTGCCGAGGGACAGTGCCCTAGCGGTGCGCGCTGGCTTCGGTTGCCAAGGGGCAGCGGCACGATAGTGCGCGACGGCGTGCGGTGCGCGTGCGCGCCTGGCCTGGTCGATGACGGCTTCGCGCGCGGCACCGGCTGCTCCAAGTAGCTCGCCTGCAGCAATGGCGCCGGACAAGCCGGTGACTGTTTCCAAGGAAGGTCCGGTAACGACACCCCTATCGACGTCGCCCACATTAGCGGCACGGTCCAGGCCGGCGTGCTCGACGACGGTGCTCGTCTCAGCAGGCGCTGCTGCTCGGCGGTGCAGGTCAATGACGGTGAGTCTTCTTGGGGTGAGGCCGTGCTCCCTGTCCGGCCCCAGACCTTCAGCCATGCTGCCCCCTCTACTGGGTCGTCGTCACTGCTGTTACCGCACTGCCCACATGGTGTTCGACAGATTGTCTCACATGTTTATTTCAAAGTGTTGGTGTCTTTCACTCTTTCTTCGCCGTAAATGCTGACTGATGCAGCACTGTTGCTGATTGCCTGCGCTAAAAAGTTGAAACACAAATTGAGCGCCCCCTCCCACCTGAGCTTCCAGCAGCATCCTCTTCGCCGTGGTGTCAATGAAGGTAAGGTTAATATATAGACCATCCACCATATCTTATAGGCCACTGATTTTTGCATCTGAAGGTGTACATCACATGGAGAATTTTCTTGTGCTCTCATGTATATCAGGTTCATTTTGGGCCAATGGTTGAAAGATATTATTTGAAATGTTCCTTGGTTCGTCGACAAGGCGCACACACTGTGTTCGATGACGACCCTGCTCCCGACTTGCTGTGCACACCTTGCTTGTAGGAGATCACCCTTTATGTCTAATCGTTTAATTCTTTAACTGGAAGTTCCTATGCTGGCTAAGTGGCGAGGTGCATTCACATTGGGAAGTTATATTGATCAAGTGGAAGAAAATGAAGTAGCAGGCTCTGATCCTCACTGCTTAGCTTTTCTAGAGAGGATCAAAAGATCTTTTGTTTTGGAGCATTTGTGTATTTGATGAAACCCTGAACTGCAGACCCAATCCTGAGCTTTATTTTCAGTTTAGCAGTGGCCGTGTGCGGTAATGTTGCTTCTTTGAAAAGATATGGACAGTAGAGTGTTAAGGAATTTTTTGCTTTGAGAGAACACAAAGAGAAGAAGGGGATACAAACAGAAGTTTGCTGGCCTGGTACAGTATTTAACTTGTTGGTTGGTGTTGTTTTTTTATAATCAACTTACATGCAGGATTACTTTTTTTTTCTCTGGAAAGGCTTCCACCTAAATATATTTCAATTTTTTTTACTTTGTTACAAAGGCACACAGGGGATCAGGCATAGCGTGAGGAGATGAAATCACGCCACAGACCGGCGTGCTCCATTAGATCGCTTTATTTCAACCTATGCGACCATGAGGTCAAATCAGCGACGATGTTTTGCAGTGTCAGCCGGCTGCCTTTCAGTTTAATAGCACCATATTTAATCAGCGACGATGTTTCGCAGTGTCAGCCGGCTGCTCAGTTTAATAGCACCATATTCTATCTTAGGTTTTTTTTCTGTTACATTCAGCATTTCAACTTGACAATAAGTATTGTCGAGACAAATGCTTGATAAATATTTGTTTCTGTGTTGGCATTTGGTAGGAATTTAAACAGTACCTACGGCCTAATAAAGAAAAGATGCATGAAGCAAGAGAGAAGATGACTTTCCTAGACACATTATCACTTGTATTTACAAAAATGCAGTTTGCCTATTTGCTTCTTCAGTGCTGGGCATGCTATTCCAGGTAACTGAATATGGCATTATGTGAGCTCAGTTAGCTCTGTGCAAGAGTTATCTGATTTTTGTTATTGTTTGCAGACTTTGTGCCCCTCAGAACCAGGTGTAGCACTTCGACAGTTCCTCTTTAAAATGCTGTTGGAACTTTTTTGAATGATATGAGCTTGTGGCATGTGTTTATTACCACATTTCTCAATATTAGCATTATTCTTCTATACTGTTTGTGTTGTGAATGTATGGCTGAAAAAAAATATGGTTATCGTTATGCAAATTTGATATGTTTCATGTGGCCATATATTTACGAAAACTCCCATCATTCCATCAATAATCTAGTACATATATCACTGTTTCTTATGTAATTCATACGCTTTATACTACAAACCTTGGTTTGTCCAATTTTGCTTCAGATCCAGGTGTAGCACTTTAGCAGTTCCTCTTAATATTTTCGGGCACTTCTTTGAATGGCATGACCCATACATGTAGTTTCTGGCCTGTGTTTATTGCCACATTTTCTTAATATTAGCATTATTCCACTATACTGTTTCTGATATGAATGCATGACTGAAAAATGCATATGGTTGTCGTTATGCAACTTCGATATGTTTCATGTGGTCATATATTGAACAAAACTCCTATTATCTTATCACTAGTTTATCGCTGTTTCTTATGTAATAAATCCTATGGTTTCTGCTACAAACCTTTGGCTTGCCCAAACCAGTATGAAGGCACGATGGCTGTGCGGCGTCTGCCTCCCGGGAGCTCGTGGCTGCGGGGAGCCTCAACTGCCCACTTGGAAAGAGAGACAGGCAGCGCGTCGGAATAGTATGCTTGAAAAATGGAACCTTGAACCGGACCAAACGGGAAGCAGAGGGGGAGAAGAGGAAGAAGCCGGAGGCGAAAGGGATAGGTGGGCAGGGCCGCAGAGAGAGCAATCCCCAAAAGCTACCCTCTTCGTTCTCCTCCACAGAACTCGATTGCCAGGCATCTTTACTCTGTGCTGCACCTCTTTCTCCCGTGGACTTGGCCCATGGACCATGCTTGTAGCAATTTTATTCTCTTTTCTTTTTGAACCTATGATATTAGTAGCAGTGTTGAGAATACGGATCTCGCGAGAATAATGTGCTCGGTTTTCTACGAGTCGAACCGACTCGCTGCGCCTTGGGCCATAGAAAATTACTCCCTCCGTTCCAAAATGAGAATAACTTCCTTTCCCTTTCCTAACAGTGACTTTGCATGAGGGACAGATACATTTCCATTTCCTTTTGCATGGGAGGAGCATGGAAAACTTAAACTTTATGTGAAGCAAAACTGAAACATTAAGTAACTTTTGAAACACGTGCGAAGAATCTAAAAGATAATAGATCATGGTTTTTTTTTTTGCAGGTTTTTTTTGCGGGGTAATAGATCATGGTTGTTATGGCAATGTTCTATTTTTAGGGTAATAATGGCATTATTACTTAAGCTCCATGGAGGCCTTAATTTTAAAAAATTCAAAATTCAAACTTGTTTAAAAATTAAGAAAAAAACACATATATACAAGGATGTAATATGTATGTGTGTAAGATTTCAAGATGAAATACCTTAAATTGTGAGCTGTAAAAAAATCATGGACTTTGTGGATAAACAATACATATGCTAAAAAGCCACATATTTTGTCTTTTTTGTGCAGCTCTCATTTTAACGTAGTTCGACCTGAAAATTTACACACATATACATATGTCTATGGTTCTCCAGAATTATTTTTAGCTGAAAGGTTTGAATTTTGAACTTTTCAAATTAAGGCCTCCATGGAGCTTGGCCTCTATTTGCCATTTTCGAGTTCTTCACTAAAATGTACTCCCTTCATCCTAAAATATTTGTCAGAGGAATGGATGTATGTAGACGTATTTTAGTTCTAAACACATCCCTTTCCGCAAAAGTAATTTAGGACGGAGGGAGTATATAAATTGAGAAGGAGAAGATGGTCCCTCCAAGCATTAAAGCCAATAATTTGAATGCAACTATATAAGTGGTACATTTGCACATGATTACAAAGAGAAAGTAGCAAATTATAGCGAAGCGCTCATAGCACACTCATGATTAGTTTTTATTTCCCGGAGAACCTTGAAGAGGGTGAGAGAAGCTAGAGTAGTTAAGAATTGTGAATTTCAACATTGCTCGAAAGTAAAAATGATCTTTGATATGACCATAACGAGCCTTATCATGGGATAGACTCCAGTGAAAGGCTCGCACAATAGTGGATGATACCTGAAAGGTTGTGTGAGGAGGCGCAAGATCAATGTTGGTCACGTACGGGTTGACGAAGAAGGTCCAAGATGATGGAGTGCCAAGTACACAACAGATAACAGAAACAACAGAAAGGGGATAAATTACCTACCTTCTGGCTTGAAAAAAAAAGAACTTCAAGAAATCCCGAAAGATCAGGTTCTCATGAAAAAGAAAATCTTTGAGAAACCCCGAAAGATCAGGTTCTCATGAAAAAGAAAATCTTTGAGAAACCCCAAAGATCAAGTTATCATGAAAAGAAAAATCTTTGACAAACCCCAAAAGATCAAATTCTCATAAAAAGAATGGAAAATTGACTACGAAAATCTTACAAAGTTTAATTACAACTAGGGAAAATATATGAAAACCCAATCGAAAAGATGTGTGTGTAAAGACTTGTGATACTTAATATATGACTTTACAACTCAACCTAATAAATAAATAAACAGATAAATAATATACTAGCCTTAGGCCTTTTCGTGATAAAAAAGATGTGTGTGTGTGTGTGTGATACTCAATAATGTGTTGGATATCCGGTGTTTGCAAAGTAGCATCTGCTGCACGACCGACTACATCTACAGCGGTCCATAGGCCAGGTCCATCTCGCGGGGCGGGAAGAAGGTTAACGGCCAAGAAGCGGCCCCGCCTTTCCAACACTCTTCCAGCTCCACGCCTGCCTCTGCCTGACCACTCCACCTCCAGTCGCAGTATTCCCCGGAATCTTCCTTCCTCCGCCTCCGATTCCCTTCCCTCCTCCCCCACCTCCTCCACCCCCCACCAAGCTCCCCGCCCGCCACCTGTTCGACCAAACATCCCACCATTTTCTACATATACGCGCGCGCCATTCCACCCTTCCTCCCGCCATCCCCCGGTGACCGCCACCGCCACCGCCACCGGCAAGATGCTCAAGGCGCTCAACCCCACCCCGATCCGGCTCCGCCCGGCCTGCCGCGCATCCTCGGCCGGGTGCGCGCGCGCGGCGCGGCGAGGAGGCCCTCGGAGGGCGGTCCCGCAGCAGCCGCCCGTGCGCCGGCCGTCCGGCGACCGGTGCGTGCCGTGGCGCGGCGCGGCGCCCTCGGGCCCCGCCGCGCCGCCCGCGTCCCCGGTCGCCGCCCCGGCGCCTGGGGCCCGGGCGGGGGCGAAGGGCGAGCTGGAGGCGTTCCTCGAGGTGGTGCCGGCCAGGATGCGGCGGGAGCTGGCGCTGCACCCGGAGGTCTGGGAGCTGGTGGAGGTCGTCATGGACCTTGGCCGCCGCCCGCTCGCGCGGTTCCCCTCCGGGGACTGGGTCATCTCAGACCAGCCCGTCACCGCCGACGACCTCCGCCAGGCCGTCTCCAAGGTGCCGTCACGTCAGCCTTTCTCTGCTTACCACCACGATGCCTGCGATCCCAAAATTGGCTTGGCTCTGTTGCAGTTGCAGTAACAATACTGCTGTAGTATGAAAGTTGCTTCTGTGGTGATGCTTGCTTTGCTCATTTGGAAGATCAGCAATACTACTGTAGTATGAAAGTTGCTTCTGTGGAGGTGCTTGTTTTGCTCATTTTGGAAGATCGGTTTCTCTCTTTGCAGGTAGGCAATTTCTCCGAGGACAACCGATCCGGGATCAACCACTCGTTGCACAGGATCAGCGCCATCCGAAACCGCAAGGCTAACATAATCGGTCTCACTTGCCGTGTCGGGCGAGCTATATCTGGCAGCGCGGAGATGATCCGTGATCTGGTGGTGGGGGGCGGCTCCATATTGGTGATTGGACCTCCTGGAGTAGGGAAGACCACTCTGATCAGGTACACATCACCTACACTCCAGTTCTTTGATCAGTGGTGTCAGTCATCATCTTACGCTAATGCATGTTACATGTATATATTAATTCAGTAACATGGCTGAGAAGACCAAAGATAAATCGCTGGGTTTTGCAATCTGATCCTAACAATTCAAAATGCTTTCAATAATACAGGGAAATAGCTAGGATCTTGGCAGATGAGGGTAAGAAACGTGTGATCATAGTGGACACATCTAATGAAATAGGAGGTGATGGGGATGTACCTCATTCTGGCATTGGGCGCTCTAGGAGAATGCAAGTTCCTAAAGTTACGATGCAGCATAACGTAGGTTCTCAATATTCTTTCCTATGGTTCATATACAGTCATGGAGTCTTTAAGAGTGTCTTCTTTGATGCTTTACTAGTGCATGCTCGATGATACACATGAAACATTGTCTATGTAGGTGATGATTGAGGCTGTTGAAAATCACATGCCGGAAGTTATTGTGATCGATGAGATTGGTACAGAACTTGAAGCAATGGCAGCCAGCACCATTGCTCAAAGAGGCGTTCAACTTGTTGGAACTGCTCATGGGGTGACAATTGACAGCATAATTAAAAACCCTTGCCTGCAAATGCTTGTTGGTGGGATTGAGGTGAACTTATTTTCTTTTCTGCCAGCTGTCCTCCAACAGTTTCTCTTATGTTCTTGAAGCTTAGCATCTTCCTGTCATAGTTATCCTAATGTGGTTTTTAGATTCCAAAGGACATGACAACTAGGCTATCCAAGCACAGTGGTGTCCCTGTGCCGACCTGGGTTCGATCCTTCTGGGGCGGATTGAGCGTTGTTAAGTTATTCTGTTGGGTGAACAAATCAGTGTATCTCATTGTCTTCCTAAAATACCTTGCGAGGTTTCTTGACTCTTTGGTGTATTTTAGATACGAAAGGATAGTAATATTTCTTTTCAGCTAACCAAAGGATAGTAGCATGATGACAACTTTGTCAAATTTGCCAATATTGAGTTTTTAGTAAAATTTGGACCTGTAGATTATTTTAATCATATTTCAATACTAAACGTGACTAGAATAGTTTATTAGAATGACACACATTTGAGTCTGCATCAAGAAAAAAATTACTTATTAGTGAAATAACAATGTAAGTTTGTTATACAGAGTGTGACTCTTGGCGATGAAGAGGCAAAGAAGCGGAAAGTTCAGAAAACAATTCTTGAGAGAAAAGGGCCCCCAACATTTTCATGTGCTGTTGAGATGGTGTCGAAGACTGAATGTCGAGTGCATCACAAGTTAGAATCTACAGTTGATGCTATTCTTGCAGGTAACTGTCTAATTCACAGTAACGATGTTCACAGTCAACTCCGAGCATAGCACATAGTCATTACTCATTAGGAGGATCTATAGAGATCTTCTGGTTTCTGAATTAAGTCTCCATCTCTTTGGTACAGGGAAGCCTCCCAAGTTTGAAGCTCGCATGATGGATAGCAAGATCACCGAGTCAGGAGGATCTTTGGTGATATCTGAGAGAGTGTCTGAAACAGAGCGCTTACCTGCGTATCATCAAGATCTGGTCACCAGGGCGGTTACATCAGAAGATAAATTCATCGATGATTTTGGTTCCTCCAGGCAAGCAAAAAGCAAGAACATCCCATCAGACGATAATGTCAATGGAGATTTTGGTTGTACAAAGAAAACAAAAGGCAAACAATATGTGTCTGGAAGGCCTCCAGTACGTGTTTACACTTACCAGGTAAGTGGAGATACTAATTATGTTTTTCTAGATTATAATTTTGTGCAATTGTAATATTATATACATCGATGCTGTGTGGGTTAGTACCTGGATGGACATTTCTTGCATGGCCTTGGATACTGCCTACGTTCTTTTTTGAGTCATATACTTCATTTTCTGCAAATTATAGGACTCACAAAAGAATGTAACTAGTATCTCAAAGAGTTGCTTTCCTTGTAGCACCTCAGCTGTCCCAACCATCAAGTCTTAGTGGCCCATCTCCCTGTATTTTCCTACACTGATGTCGAAGACTGAATTTTGTGCTATGCAATATTATAGTATTGTATTTAACAGTAAAACCATGAAGCTCATGGTAGTTATTTTTTGTGCTTTCAGGTTTCAGAAGCTGATATCTTGCAAGTAGCAACAGTGATGGGTTTTGAGGATGAATTGGACATAACAGATGACATTGAAGCAGCCAATGTGATTCTTGCGTCAAGTTCTGAAATGAAGCAGAATCCGTGGATCCGTAATGTTGCCAAGTACCACAAGCTTCCTATATTTGTTGTTAAGGTCATCTCATGATAAATTTATTTTGTCATGTCAAGTACAAAAAAGTATTACATCTGTACTAACAGAGTTCCGTCTTGTAAATTGCAGACAAATACGATGGCTCAGATAGTAAAGGCTGTCAAAATGATTGTTGGAAGAGATAAACTTGATGCACCGTCGCGCAAGCAACCTAAAGTTTTGGAAGGAGAGATAGAGATTGAAGATGATGCTCCAAAACGGAAGCCATCATTGGAGGAAATTGATGCATTGGAGGTAATCTCTTTACGTCCATTCTGAAACTTTAAACTGCTAGTAGTTCAGTTCATAGTGCTATGTTTACTTGCTCTACTTACTGTCAGATAAATCATGGTAGTTGCATAACAGCTATATTGTACTCTGCAACCATTCAGGAGGCCCGGCTGGCAATTGAGTACATTGTAATCCCAGGCGGGGAGCCCGTCGAACTCCTCCCAAGGTGTTCAGAGATTGTTGCTCGTCAGCTGGAGCTTGTAGAGAGCTACCAGCTCCTCGCCGAGACCTTCGGAACCGACCCCAATTCGAGGCTGCAGATTCTTCCAGTGAAAATAGCAAAGAAGAGCTCGGGTCAGGGCGCTCAGGGGCCGACGTCCACCAAGAAGAACGGCTCGGATCTGATTGTCAGCGAGAATGGTGGAGGCTTCAGCTTCTCCCGGCTGCCATTTCTGCCGAAGTGACACCTTAGTTTGACACTCTGATCACCGTTGCCGAAATGTAAAACACCATTCTTCTCCCTTCTTCTCTGTCTTGTTGTTGTTGTTGTACAGCGCTGTGCACAGTGGTGTAAATAGTGTTTTAATGTCCAAGAATCGAAAGAGCAAAGCTAATTGTAATTGCCTTCCATTCTTTTACTAAAATAAAGCTCCTCACATCCTGTAATCTGTAGTTGTATATAGCTCAGCTGGATTTGGTCTGTTGACTGCAACCTACATTGAGGATGATGATGTAAAAAACAGTTTATGAAGTTTCAATATATAGTACATATAAAGTTATAGCAAACACATGTTTTGCGGTTAAAAAGGAAACTATATATCGATTGGTTTCAATGGAGCTCTCTGGTCACATAGAGACTAATTAATTAGTTCCAGCATACTACCTCTGTACACTAATGTAAGACGTTTTTGCAGTTGAAATTCTCATTAACGCTGTTTAGTAAAATCAATACAACAGTGGAACGACAATAAATGGCAAATGGGGAGTTGTTCTCATTACAAATCCATTGGCACCAAGTTCTCCGCATTTCAACATGGTGAGAGTTATTTACCCAAAAACCCCACACTTGGGGTTAGAGTAACAACTTGGTATCACATTAAAGCCAGGGCACAAAAAACATCAGAAATGCGCCTAATGTGTAACGCGGAGCACTGATGGTGAGGGTTGGACAATCTCTATATCTGTTCAGGGAGATAATCCACCACGTCGCCAACCTCCATATCGAGTTGTGCCGGTGTATGTCTCCCGTGCAGCCGCTGGCCATCGAATAGTAACGCCCCTCCGAGCATGGACGCCCCGTCGCCCAGCACGGTGGCGTGATACAGGTCCATGAGGGGCTTGAGCTGCTCGCTCCTCCGCACCGTGCAGTAGATCATGCGCTCTTTGTCGTCCCGCACCCTGACCGTAATGTAGTCGACGGACTTGTCCTCCTTGACCTCGCCCCGACGCCGGGGAACCAAGTAGACCCTGTCCCAGTTCGCCATCTTGAGGCCTGCCGGCGTCTGCTCGGCAGCGACGGGCTCGCCGCGGTACAAGAAGACGCCGCCCCCGTCGCCGTCGTCGCCAGCGGCGGGCACCATGGCGGCGTAGAAATCCATCAGGACCTGCATCCCGTCGGTTTTCCGCATGGTGCGGGTGAGGCTGCGGCCTCTGAAGTCCTGCAGCACGAGGGTGACGAGCATGTCCGGCTTGATGTTCGGAAAGAACCGGATCACGTCGCCGTCCCTCATCCCGCAGTCCTCCGGCGTCTGACAGCCCAGGATCCGCCTCCCACAGCGCATGAACACTCCGTCGTCGCCGCGCTCGACGGCCGGCACCAGGTCGTGGTAGAAGTCCATCATGGCCTGCAGCTTGTCGGTCCTTCGCATGGTGCGGGTGAGCCTGCGCCCTTCCTGGTCATTCACCACAAGGGTGACGTACTGCTCCATCGCCGCCGGCTTCGCGGCCTTCTCCGCCTTCCCAAGCGACCTCGACATTGGGCAGGGGGAGGGGCGGGGGCCGGGGGCAGGCGGCGGCGAACTGGTAGCGTCGGTGGGGTTAGGGTTTTTTCACGTTCGTATATTTGGTGTGTAGTGGGCTTGGGCCACCAAACATTTTGAAAAATGCTTTAAAACACTCGATTGATTTCTCCCTCCCGTACCGCTAAAAAAAATCTCTCCCTCCTGTCAACGGTTCTTCTGCACAAGGCAATCCCCTCTCTAAGCAACTAGAACAATGCCCATGCGTTGCAACGTGATTCAAATATTCTAATACGTTAGCTTTTGATGTTAAAAAAATACATTAGCTTTTGATTTACCTGTAAAAAATAATGTGATCGTGTAAATAAATGTTCATCAAATTCTGACCATGAATTACCTTATATTTTGATTAGAAATTTGATAAGTAAACTAAAATGGAATTGGTTCAGAAGGTAAGTAAATTAAGCTGGGTAGGGAGCAACTTATTTTGGTATCCACCTGTAAACCCCAAAAGAACTGGCCCTAACATGCTTACAATGTTTTTTACCATGACACACGAGTATAGTTCAATTAAATAGGGTTCGGTAGTATTGTATGCGATCCTCGCATAGTTCGATAATATGATTCAATGTTTTGGATTCTACAAAGTATGCCAGCCCAAAGAAAGGAATCCTTAACGGAACTATTCTTCTTGAAAGATGTTTCTTACATACGTAATACTCTCTCCGTCTGAAAATACTTGTCATCAAAATGGATAAAAGGAGATGTATCTAGACGTATTTTAGTTCTAGATACATCCCTTTTTATCCATTTTGATGACAAGTATTTTCGGACGGAGGCACCAATGAGGATGATGAACCCCTCTGTGATGGTGTTTAGATTGGATCTAGTGGTTCTGGACCTTGCGGCGGCTGGAATTGATTTTCGTCGACTCCCCTAGGGTTTCTAGAATATTGGAGTATTTATAGAGCAAAGAGGCGGTGCGGGAGGCCACCTAGGTGGGCACAGCCCACCTGGGCGCGCTTGGGGGCCCAGGCGCGCCCTGATGGGTTGTGCCCCCCTCGGGGCACCCCCCAGGTGCTTCTCCGGCCCATTGGATGTCTTCTGGTCCATAAAAAATCCACAAAAAGTTTTGTTGCATTTGGACTCCGTTTGATATTGATTTCCTGCGATGTAAAAAACAAGCAGAAAACAACAACTAGCACTGGACACTATGTCAATAGGTTAGTACCAAAAAATGATATAAAATGATTGTAAAACATCCAAGAACGATAATATAACAGCATGGAACAATAAAAAATTATAGATACGTTGGAGACGTATCAACTAGTGTTTGAGAGGAGATGGTGCTGTGAAGATGTTGATGGAGATTGCCCTCCCCAAGATGGGAGAGTTGTTGGTGATGATGATGACGATGATTTCCCCTTCCGGGAGGGAAGTTCCCCCGGCGGAACCGCTCCGCCGGAGGGAAAAGGTGCTCCTGCCCAAGTTCCGCCTTAAGATGGCGGCGCTTCGTTCCGAAAGTCCTCTCCTTATTTTTTCTAGGTCAAATGACATATATACCAGAAGATGGGCACCGAAGGTGGTCTGGGCTGAGCACAACACGCCTGGGGCCGCTTGGGGGGCCTGGCGCGCCCTGGTGTCTTGTTGTGGCCCCCCTCCGGTAGTTATTTGCTCTAGTATTTCTTATTTATTCCATAAAAATTCCTCGTGAAGTTTCAGCTCATTTGGAGTTGTGCAGAATAGGTGGTCTGACGTAGCTTTTTCAGGTCCAGATTTCCAGCTGCCGGAATTCTCCCTCTTTGTGTGAACCTTGCATATTATGATAGAAAAGGCATTAGAATTAATCCAAAAGGCATTATCATGCATAAAGACATTATAAATAACAGTAGGTAAACATGATGCAAAATGGACGTATCATTATTCACCATTTTCTTTGGTTTTTGTTTTATCTTTTTCATTGACTTTCTTCCTTTTTTGTTATACTTTGGTTTTTCGTTCCCTTTTGGTTTTCTTCGGTTTTGCCTATACATCTTTTTGTTGTACTCATTGAACATGTTTTATAAGGGAAAAGCTTACCATCACGCGAAGGATGGACCCGACCCCATCCGTCACCTCCCCTGCATGACACGAGTCAAGTGAGGGTTCGCATACCCTTTATCGAACACGCTTCTGCAACAGAGGCTATGCTTCTGAAACATATGCGGTGTTGCAATGGTCTATGATGGGTCTATATTTTGCAATAAAACCTCTGTTGCGGAATTTTTCTGTAACTAGACCTCAGTTGCAAAAAAAGCAACAAAACAGTTGTTGCAAAAAAAATCTGCAACAAGACCTATGTTCAATTGTTGAGGCGCGCTCAGCTCGCTCGATACGGCAAATCTGACGGCTCGCGATCCAGCTGATTTTTTAAAAAGATCAACTGGCGGACGCGTAGCACGGGGCGACGCTATGCGTCCGTCGGCCGATGTTTAGATTTTATCGGTCGCCTCGACGGCCATTGGATGCCCGAACTAATAGTTGTCCCATCTAGTGTCCGCGCCCCGCATGCCCACTCGTTATTTCCCGCAACAAACGCTTTGTTGCGGAAACAACACTATTGCCCCCGGTCCCAACAGAGTTGCGCCTCGCGCGGCGCCGCCGCCAATCCACCGCAAAATCAGCCCGCCGCCGGCGTGCAGGAACTAAATTGAAGTTTCTGCAACACTACGGCGCACCATGGTTGGATCTGATGCAAAATCGAGCTCACTGACGGGGCCTGCTTCGAGAAACGGCCCCAACCTCTACTCCGGCATGACGGCGATGAGCTCCCACGTTGGGCACTCCTTTGACGATTTCTGCAACTAAAGCTATGTTTCTGAAACATGCATCATGTTGCAATGCTTGGCCTCGTATGCTCTAACATCGTGTGCTCCTCCAACGCTTTCTGCAACCGGGGCTATGTTTCTGAAGGAAGACCCATGTTGCAGGAAAAAAAACTTTGCTGCCGAACCATTTTTTTATGAAACAAGACTTGTGTTGCAGAAACTTTCTAAAACTAGATCCTGCTGCTGAAATAAAACTTCATCACCGAATCGTTTTTTTATTTTTGAAACAAGATCTTTGTTGCAGAAACCGCCGATCTCTGAATTGCACCTACTTGAGTCATTGTCGGCCACCGCTGATCCCGAGCAAGTCGCCGTCGCCACCGCGGTGGATAAGGCCTGGTGGCCCAACGCCTTGTGCCGCTGCGAGCTTCCAAATCCAGCCGCTCGCCCTCTAATCCAGATGAGCCCCGAACCCCCCCTACTGTTACCCAGTAGCAGGAATGACTGTCTTGAAACAACAGGTGAGTTGCAGCCTTGCAGGAAAACAAACGCAGCTTCCAGACGAGCGCCGAAACCCCCCTATTGTTACCCAGTTGCAGGAATGACTGTCTTGAAACAAAAGGTGAGTTGCAGGAAAACAGACGCGGCTTTGGCGGACGCGGGGACGCTGTCGACCGTCTGATCAACACACGATCAATCAGCCACGGAGCCGACGGACGGGCACGCGCGATCGGCCGGTGGAAGGTAAGCCTTTTCCTTTTTATAAACATGGTATATTTTTCCTATACATCTAATTTTTGTTTATAAAAATTTAACATCAATAAATACATTATGTCAATTCAGCATTTATTTTTGAAAAGTTGTTAACATTTTTTCACACACACGTTAATACATTTGTCAAATGATAAAAAACATTTTTTTGTCTTATGCGAACATTTTATTTCATTTGAACAAAGATTTTTTTCAAAATGTGATGAACACATTTTTGAAACCTTAATGTACATTTGCTGAATTTTTGAAGTTCTTTTTAATGGCACGAACATTGTTTGCATTGTATAAACATTTTTTAAAGGAACATACATTTTTTTATATCGGGTGACATTTCTTTAAATGTCATAAATATTTTTTGTACACATAATTAACATTTTTATATACAGTGTACACCTTTTCTATGCATGTTTTTACATTTTTAAATTCAAGATTAATTTTTTGAAACAAAAATGTAAAATATCTTTGTCATATATATGAAAAATATATTTTTACATTTTGAGGAAGCTACATCCAATGAGAAATGAAAAAAGATGTGAAGAAAAAACTGGAGGAAAAAACGAAAAGGAAAACCCCGAAATCACTAATTAAGGAGTACTCGTTGCAATGAACACTCCACTTTCCCAGGTCGCGACAAGTGACCCACATGCAGCGCGCCACTTGTCGCAACCTGGAAGTTTTCCCTTTTTTCGTAGATCCGTTTATTCAAAACGTTTTATGTCTTAAACCGTGCGTCCAAATCTCGAACCATTTTCACCATTGGATTCCTCGCGCCGAGATCTTCAAAACTAGATCCCATATTGACAGGTTTTGACGAACTTTTTTTACAAAAAAACCGGACAAAAAACCGAGCGAAAAAACCGAACCGGGAGCATGGTTTTTTCCGCTTTCCGAAAACCGTAACTCTCGTGGAAGGAAAAAAAACGCGTTTTTTTGCGATTTCGAGAGGCACGGCCGTGACTCTCGCGAAAGAAAAAAAAGACAGAAAACACGTATTTTTTTCCCTTTCCGAGAGGCACGGCCGTGACTCTCGCGAAAGCACAACCGTGCCTCTCGCGGAAGCAAAACCGTGACTCTCGCGAAAGAAAAAAAACAAAAAACGCGTTTTGTTTTTTCCTTTCCGAGAGGCACGGCCGTGACTCTCGTGAAAGCACAACCGTGCCTCTCGCGGAAGCAAAACCGTGACTCTCGCGAAATAAAAAAAAAACAAAAAACGTGTTTTGTTTTTCCTTTCCGAGAGGCACGACCGTGACTCTCGCGAAAGCACAACCGTGCCTCTTGCGGGAGCAAAACCGCGACTCTCGCGAAAGAAAAAAAACAGAAAACACGTTTTTTTCGTTTTCGAAAGGCACGGCCGTGACTCTCGCTAAAGCACAACCGTGCCTCTTGCAGAAGAAAAACCATGACTTTCGCGAAAGAAAAAAAAAAGAAAACGTGTTTTTTTCGTGCAAAATTTTTTTTCCAAATTTTTTTAATCAAAAAGCTAAGGAAGACCGGGGGAAAACCAAAACATCGAAAAAACCCAGAAAAAACCGTTTAAAAAGCCGAAAACGCATGCGGAAAAATAAAAAAATTAAATTTAAAGGGAGCGTCCAGAGCACGACACGTGGCGAATGGCTGAGAGCGCGCCAAGTGGCGCTGATCGTTGCGAGGCTCCTGAAGGAGCGCTTGTTAACTAGTTGCTCTCGGGAAACCCCACCTGACGTTGTGATGACATCACCCGTGGATACATAGCCAGCCCAGTAGAGTCTCCCTGTGGCTTGGGTAGCTGGCCGGCGCTGATACTGACGGTCTCCACCGGCATCACCATCAGGTAGCGAGCCGAGTAGAGGCAACGGGGACGTACTCCACCACGCCGGTGGCGAGCATTCCCCTTCGCCACCGCTCTTCCTCCACATCCACCTACCCCTTCCGCTTCCGCCTCCGCAACTCCTTCTCTTCCACCACGCCCATATCCCGCATTCGCCTCCGCAACTCCTCCACCATGCCATTGTCCCGCATCGGCCTCCGTCGCCGCCTCTCTTCCTCCTCCTTCTCCAATTGCACCTCGCCGCTCTAACCAACCTGGTCTCTCCACGCCGCCTTTTGGTCTATGGGTGTATATAGTCCAAAAATTCTAAAAATATTTTTGAAATAAAGTTGACCTTCCATTGTCTTGTTAGAGAATTTAAAAAAAAAAAGAAAACCCCCCGACTTCTTAAAAATATTATTCAAAATAGTAGTGACCTATAATAGTAAATAAATTTTGTTTTTTTGCCCTAAAGTTGACCCTGGGTTTTTTGTTCACGAAAATTTATATACTAGTGCAAAAGAAAGTCAAGTTTATTCCAAAGACTTCTAAACTTTTATGACTATTTTGTAAAAAAAATTCTCATATTGGGTGTATATACACCTAGAAACCAAAGGGAGTTTTCCTCGTCGATCCATAATCTATTGTGTGTTCTGGATACTAGGCGCGGACACACCGGCTAATGTGGGTTTTGCAAAAAAAAAATCTTTTGCATGTGCCACCAGCGCTTGCCACAACTTTGCTGCCAACGCGAGTATTACAGCGGGAGCTCCTATTCGACGCATTTTGTGTCAAACAGCCACACGACGTACGCACGAACCCCCGGCTGGGCCCGCCCAATAGTGGGCGCTGTAGCGAGCGCGTCTGTTTGCCTGTACAGCGATTTAAAAAAAAAAGAAGCACACAAAGTATCGCTAGGATTTGAACTCTGGACAACCAGAGTATAAAGAACTACTACCTCTGTCCCATAATATAAGATTTTTTTTTACATTAGTGTGGTGTCAAAAACATTCTTATATTATGGGACGGAGGGAGTAATTCCAAGACAGAATCCAGAGAGCTTTTTGAATTATTTGAACTTTCCTTGAAATTTGTGATTTTCGAGCAATGTTTGAAAATCTGATAATTTTTTGAACAACTCAGACAAATTTTCAAATTTCAAAAAAATAAAATAAAAGGCGTGAATTTTTTTTAACAGAAACAAATTTTGAAATTCCTGAACATTTGCTGACAAACGTGAACATTTATTGAATTTTGAGAAAAAAATTGATTATAGGAACAAGTTTTGAAAAGTGCAAACATTTTTTGAAATTCCCGAACATTTTTGTAAAACTTGAACAGTTACTGAATTTTGAGAACAAAATTTTATAACAGGAACATTTTTTGAAAAGTGCAAACATTAAACTCCCGAACATTCTTTGAAAACACGAACAATATTTGAATTAGTGAGACAGTTTTTAATATCCTGAACAGTTTTTTATTATGGGAACAACTTTTATATTGTTGAACAATTTTTGCGAAGGACGAACATTTTTTGAAATACTCGAACATTTTTTGAAAATGCAACATCATTTGAAAACAGGGGCAATTTTTAATATTCTAACCGTTTTTAAAAACATAAACATTTTCTAAAATTCCCATGCATTTTGTGAATTTATGAACAAAAATATGAAAACATGATCATATTTGAAATTTTGAAGAAGTTTTTGAAACCACGATTTTTTTAAACTTCCATGCATTTCTGGAAATTACGAAACAATTTTGAAAAAACATGAACATTTTTTAAATAAACTCTAAACATTTCTTTGCTTTTTGAAAAATCCTAAACATTTTATAAAACTGGAAACATGTTTTGAAAAATAAAATTAAACTTTAAAAATAAAAACGAACAAATGAAAAATGAAAAAGAAACAAAAAAGAAAAAAAGAAAAGGAAGAGAAAAGTGAAAAAAATCGGAAAATACTAAAAGAAAGAAAAACCTGGTTCAGGGAACCTTCTAGAATGTTCACAAAACCAGATTGGGCAATTCCTAAGCTATCTACATAAGTGGGCTGGCCCAAAAATTGTCGCTCGGTCACTCGCCCTGTGCGAAGCTCCGGCTGTTTGCCGTAGTGAGTAGCCAATAGGAAATCCTATTATGGCCACATTCCACAATATAGCTGCCAAACAGTCTACATTTCTCGGGCCAGCCCATGAGCACGCGTGCTTGGCACATAACGAGCCTGACCCAACACACAACTAAATAGGCCAGGTCTTCCTCGTGGCATGCTGTGTGTTGTGCTCATCCCGCCGAGGTGAGACCTATGGTTTGGCAGTGCACAACATGTTTCTGATTTTTTTGAGATAGCTCACCGCTCATGTCAAGTGGTCAAGTTATTGGCTCAAAAGGTAAAAAATAGCCAAAAAAACAGCTCAAAAGGCCGAAAAGCACGCGGGCAGGCTTGTCGGGCCGGACCGGCCCATTTACTATGTGTGCCATGTTTGTCCGCCTAGGTTAAGCCAGCATATGCCTGCATATGGCACGATCTGCTTATAATGGGTCTATGTGAGCTGTGCCGGGCCAGGGCACTTGCCGTGCCTGGGCCAGCCCATTGGCCACCTATGATCCACAACGTGAAGCCTCGATCTGCAACACCGCAACCTCGCGTGCAAAGTGTTGTAACTCACAAGGGCTTATATCTCGCCTGTGCTGGTTGCCCATAGGAATCGCCTACAGGCGAGCTAATCGGGCAGGCCCATTAGCGGCAGTCGGCTGCATCGTTGTAGTCCCTCGTTGTGCTTTGGTTTTTCCTTTGTTATTCACCACTTTTCTTTGGTTTTTGTTTTATCTTCTATATGCTTTGGTTTTCTTTATTTTTCACTGATTTTCTTCGGGTTTTTTTTTCCTTTTTTCATTATACTTTGGTTTTCTTTGTTCCCTTTTGGTTTTCTTCGGTTTTGCCTATACATCTTTTTGGTGTACTCATTAAACATGTTTTACAAGGGAAAAGCTTACCATCACCCGGCAGATGGTAGCGGCCGCGTCCGTCACCTCCCCTGCATGACACACGTCAAGTGAGGGCTCGCATACTATCTTTTGTCGAACGCGCTTCTGCAACAGGGGCCATGCTTCTGAAACATGTGCGGTGTTACAATGGTCTATGACGGGTCTATGTTTTGCAATAAAACCTCTGTTGCGGAAATTTTCTGTAGCTAGACCTCATTTGAAAAAAAGCAACAAAATAGTTGTTGCAAAAAAAATTCTGCAACAAGACCTATGTTGCAGTGGTGGAGGCGCGCTCAGCTCGCTTGATACGGCAAATCTCACGGCTCGCGATCCGGCTGATCTTTTAAAAAGATCAGCCGGCGGACGCGTAGCACGCCCCGTTTTATAAAATACATGATTAACATTATTTCAAGTCTATGTTTTTGAAAACATTGTATATTTTTCGTATACATCTAATTTTTTTGTACAAATTTAACATTAATAAATACATTGTTTCACATTTTGTTAATTCAACATTTATTTTTGGAGAGTTGTTAACATTTTTTCACACACACTTGATACATTTGTCGAATGATGAAAACCATTTCTTTGTCTTATGCAAACATTTTATTTCATTGCACAAAGATTTTTGTCAAAATGTGATGAACACATTTTTGAAACCTTAATGTACTTTTGTTTAATGTATGAAGTTATTTTTAATGGCACAAACATTGTTTTTACATTGTATAAACATTTTTTAAAGGAACATACATTTTTTATATCGGGTGACATTTTTTAAATGTCATAAATATTTTTGTACACATAATTAACATTTTTATATACATTATACACCTTTTGTATGCATGTTTTTACATTTTTTTAACGAGTTGAGCATATCTATTTTCAGTCCGGAATCCTGAAATGAAATGGAACGACTGACAACTCATTTGGTTTGGAGGAAACCAAAACGTGGGAATTAGGAGTAGTACAGGAGTTTGACAGGATGACACTTGCCATCCTAAGAAACTGACTTGCCTTATTCCTACGTGTAAAATGAGCTTTGAGTGGATGTATAGTTTCCTTCAAAAATACAGGAAATGAGTAGCATTACTATGAAATTCCTATACGCATTTCCTACAAACTGAATGTATCTATAAGAATTTTTTCTCCAAAATCTTTGTTCCTATGTTTTTCCTATGAAAACCCTTCAAACCGAACGAGGCCTTAATTGAGCCACTGTTGTGGCAGGGAGAGCGGGGATTGAGATCTGAAGGTGTTCGGATGAGTGCAACGTGGCCGGTGGTGGATGGGTAGACGGGGAGGAGCAGAAGGGATCATGTCGTTAGAGCATCTATAGCCGTGAATATCTACTCTAGTTCCCCAAACATTCGCGGACACGTCTCTGAGTATCTAATCTGGTCCCTCAAACATCCACGGACTCATCCAATATTTTTGTGTGTCCACACTCAGCCTACCTCATATCCGAAACTTATATCCATGCAACGTAAACAATAAACCTACATAGAACAACAAACTAGCAACAGACAGACTTGATTCAGACATTACCGAGCATAATTCACATGGCACCATTCATCGAACAACCAAAAGAACAAGTTTTCATGTGGGTCACTATTTAAACAAAAAAAAGGTAAATGAAATGGAGAGACAGAGAATGCCGGTGGAAATCACCATTTTCTCGTCGGCCCCTTCCCCTTCTGGACGACGATGCGGCTGTATCCCTTCGTGTAGGCGGCGGCGCCCGGAGGGGTGTCGTCGTCGGAGTTGGAGCTGCCGATGAGGTGCAAGTAGTCATCGGAGGACATTTGTCTGGTCATCCTCTGGACCGTGTGGTTCCGCTCCTTGGCATGCCGGGTTGCCTTCGCCTTGGCCGATGCCTCCGCCGTTGTCTCGCGCTCCGATTGCTCGATGGCGAGTCGAAGCGCTTTGGCTTTTCTGCGGCGGAGTCGCCACACGTCGAGGAGTGGCTTCCTCCGGATCCATCGGCGCGCGCTTGCCCAACACGCGGCCAATGCCTTCCCCATGTCGCCCTCTTCCTCGTCTGCAGCTGCTCGCGACGTGCGGCTCATGCCTCCAATTCGGGCGACGCCGCGGCGGCGCCGACAAGGGCACGAGTACCCAACGATGGCCTGGTACGCCCTCTGGAGCTAGTAGAGCAGGCGCAGAGCGGCGGCATACCTGCAGGGGTGCGAAGCAGCCGGAGCTGAGTACCTGCCACGAGGGGCCGGCGACGTCGCCCGTACTGCATCACCGGGAGACGGGGGCCGGCATGGAATGTGAGCTTCCATTGCTGCCACCTCTGTCCAGGCGCGACTGGCAGAACGCGATGCGGAGGGCGATCTCTTCCACGTCATTTGGCTCCTCCTCGCATAGCAGGCTCTCCCTATTGTCGTTGTAGCCAGATCCGCCACTAAAGACAGTGTTGCTGCCATCACTCGCCATAGATTGGAAGGTGAGAAGGGGGAAGGGGGCGGAGTGTGGAGTTTGTTGACTTTGGTCTATGGTTCGAGCCTCTCCAACCCCGCCCTAAATTTGGGCTAGGTTTGAGGAGTACCGGTCCGCCCGGACGTCCACGACTGATATGAGAGGTGCGGGTGGTTTTTTTTCCCACCGGTTTAGTTTCGAGAGAAATTGGTACACCTGCATAAAATCCAATAAAATTATTAAGGCAGCCCCTAAACACACTCATAGGGCAAGGTTTTTGAGGGAGCCGGAGATGCTCTAAAACGGGTTTTGCATGTGCCACGAGCTTGGTGCCAACGCGAGTAGACACACCACAGCCCTGTGCAAACCGGTCTCACTTCACTTGGTAGCTGGCCTGGCCGGCGCCGATACTGAAGGAAGGTCTCCACTCACCATTGGCATCAGGTAGCAAGCAGAGCAGAGGATTTAGCTGCCTGCGCCTCTACTCCACCACGCCGGCGGCCACCATTCCCCCTCCGCCGCCGCTCTTCCTCCTCCTCCTACCCACTGTCCAGCTTCCGCCTCCGCAGCTCCTCCTCTTCCACCACGCCCATGCCCCGCATTCCCCTCTGCAACTCCACCATGCCCATGTCCCGCATCGGCCTCCGCCGCCGCCGACTTTCCTCCTCCTTCTCCACCTCCACCTCCACCGCGCGATCCTCACGGTCATGGTCTCCCCACGCCGCATTTGCCGCGGCCACGGAGCGCGTCCGCGCCGGGACGCTCAGCCCGGAGGACGCACACCACCTGTTCGACCAATTGCTACGGCAGGACACTCCGGTCCAGGAGCGCTCCCTGGGCGGCTTCCTTGCCGCCCTCGCCCGTGCGCCAGACTCAGCTTCCTGCAGAGATGGCCCCTCCCTCGCCCTCTCCCTCTTCAACCGCGTATGCCGAGAAGAAGCAGGCCGGCGGGTGGCGCCGCCCACAGCCTACACCTACGCCATCCTGATGAACTGCTGCTGCCGCGTGCGTCGTCCAGACCTAGGGCTTGCCTTATTTGGCCGCCTCCTAAGGACAGGCCTCAAAACAAATGAGATCGTCGCCAACACCCTCCTCAAGTGCCTCTTGCTGCGCAAAACGGACAGACGAGGCTGTCAGCGTGCTGCTTCATAGGATGTCCAAGCTAAGCTTGGTTGTGTGCCTGATGCCATCTCATACAACACAGTTCTTAAGAGCTTATGTGATAATAGCAGCAGCCAGCGGGCGCTCGACCTCCTTCAGATGATGACGAAAGGAGGTGGCTGCTCCCCTGACGTAGTGACATACAACACGGTCATCCATGGCTTCCTGCAGGAAGGGGAAGTAAGCAAGGCATGCGATCTATACCATGAAATGGTGCAGCAAGGGGTTTTGCATGATGTGGTGACATATAATTCGATTCTTGATGCGCTGTGCAAGGCAGGAGCTATGGACAAGGCTGAGTTGTTCCTTCGGCAGATGGTTGATGATGATATTCGACCGAATGAAGTGACATATAATGCAATGATCCATGGATATTCCACTTTGGGCCAGTGGAAAAAGGCGACTCAAATGTTTAGAGAAATGACAAGCCGTGGTCTTGCTCCAAATATTGTTACTTGGAGCTCGTTGATGACCTCCCTCTGCAAGCATGGAAGAAGCAAAGAAGCTGCAGAAATTTTTCATTCCATGGCTGCAAAAGGCCACAAGCCTAATATCGTTACGTATCGTGTTCTGCTTCACGGGTATGCCGCTGAAGGATTCTTTGCAGATATGATTGATCTCTTTAATTCAATGGCAAACAATGGTATTGTACCCGATTGCCACGTTTTCAACATATTAATTAATGCATATGCTAAATGTGGAATGATGGATGAAGCTATGTCAATGCTTACTGAAATGCGGGGACAAGGAGTGAGTCCGGATGTGTTCACCTATGCAACTGTAATAGCTGCACTTTGCAGAATGGGTAGGTTGACTGATGCTATGGACAATTTTAATCGGATGATTGGGAAGGGAGTACAACCGAGCAAAGTTGTTTATCACTCCCTAATTCAGGGTTTCTGTACGCATGGTAATCTGGTGAAAGTGAAGGAGTTGATTTTTGGAATGACGGACAAAGGTATTCCTCACCCTAACATTGTCTTCTTCAGTTCAATAATGCATAGTCTGTGCAACGAAGGAAGGGTTATGGATGCACACCATATCTTTGACTTGGTTATAGACATTGGTGAGAGACCTGATCTCATTACGTTTAATACGCTGATTGACGGATATTGCTTAGTCAGCAAGATGGAGGAAGCACTCCGACTACTTGATTCCATGGTATCAGCTGGCATTAAGCCAAATGTGATTACATATAATACACTTATTAATGGCTATTGTAGGAGTGGAAGGCTCGATGATGGCGTTATTCTATTCAGAGAAATGTTGCATACCAGAGTTAAACCTAACACTGTTACATATAACATCATACTGGATGGGTTATTTCGTGCTGGAAGAACTGTTGCTGCGAAGAAGATGTTCCATGAGATGATCGAAACTGGAACAGCAGTGAGCATTTCCACATACAGCATAGTTCTTGGAGGACTTTGTAGGAATAACTGCACCGATGAAGCAATCACTTTTTTCCAGAAATTAGTTGCAATGAATGTGAAGTCCGATATTGCGATACTCAATACCATGATTAAGGCAATGTACAAGGTTCAGAGAAGAGAAGAAGCTAACGATTTGTTTGCTTCATTACCAGCCTATGGACTGGTGCCTAATGCTGCTACTTACAGAGTAATGATAAGCAATCTTTTGAAAGAAGGATCATTGGAAGAAGCTGACAATATGTTCTCGTCAATGGAGAAAAGTGGTTGTGCTCCAAGCTCTCGTCTTGTAAATGATATCATCAGAAAATTATTGGAAAAGGGGGAGATAGTCAAGGCCGGAAATTATATGTCGAAAGTTGACGGGAAGATCATCTCCTTTGAAGCTTCAACCACTTCGTTGTTGTTGTCTCTCTTTTCGGAGAAAGGCAAATATCGGGAACAATTACAATTGCTCCCTGCGAAATACCAACTTTTTGAGGGAGTCATTTGATGCACTGGACTTGATAGATAAGCCTTGGCATGGTTCGGATCTCCGTCTTAACGATGTCAACATGTATTCCCTTCCATCCACTCACCAAGATCGAGCTGGGTGATAGTGCCACTATGGTGTTCTCGTCCGACATGTGGCTATTGGGCGTGTATGCTATGGTCATTGTTCCATCTACATGATGTCTCCTTGTGCAAAGGCTGGCTGTCTGGTGTCTGGAGCTTTTGCTAATGGCGAAAATATTGTGTGTGTGTGTGGATCTTGTCCCAGAGTTCATCGAGCTCTTCCTCCCGGTGGACTCTGGTCTCACCCCTGATGTGCTTGACGGTATTGTTTGGAACCGAGCTGCGGCCTGCGGATGGTTTCCATTTGGCTAAATTGGTGTATGATGTGCAGTTCCAAGGTGTTGTGCCATCGCATAATATACCTTTGTTTCTCAATAATTTTTCTTGGGACTTGGATGTGACTATGTCAGGTTCGTGACCAGTTAGAGTAAAGAAATTGGGCTCAGCTCACAAGAGCATGGGGGAGGTCTGTGCTATTCCTGAAATGCTGTGAGATCTGGCGTGAGTGTAGCATGAGGATGTTGGAATTGAAAAGCCTCCTGATCTACAGGTAGATGATGATAATTTGGCTTTGGGAGGAGGCAAGTCTTTGGCCCCTAGCTAGAGCGAAGTTCTACCGAGGGTAGTCAGGGCTCCAACACCACCTCTTGTGACGGAGGAAAGTGAATCAAACCATTTCCTTGTAGAGAACTTGCAGATGATACCTCCTGGTTTATATGGAACTTCTTGACCTCAAGAACCTCTACTTTAGAAGGCAATATAAGCTCTGCAATGTTGAAAGTAAAATATACGTAGGGAGAGAAGTGGAGGTTGGAGGCAGGTCTCTTGTATGTGCAACCAGGTAAATTTCTTGTCTGGCGTCTGTACCGCTTCTAAAACGTGAAATAAAATCATCGCTGGGCGATATTTTGGGGTGTTGATACATCAGTGGTTTAATGAATATTGATCGAACACATCAAGCAGGATGAACTAAGGCATTTATGACGCAGCTAGTTTTGTGTATTATTATACTCACCTTCTACTGTAGAAACAAGTCATGATATCAAGTATTATTTTCATTTTAGTTATGATAATTGCCCGACTTGTTGGGAAATCAGTTCTCATCCTTCCTTCTATATGCATGAGGCTGGTTTTGTTTTGTATATTTTTTTTGTTGGAGTTTACTGGTTGCTATAATGATAATCACTTCTTTGGTATATTCAGCCTGTTTCAGAACAATGCATTATGCATAAGGCATGGTCTTCCAACAAACTCGCCAGATCCCATGGATTCTACCAAGCCAGCCCGAGGGTCTACAGACTGGCTCGTTCTTCTCATCGCGGCCAGTTTTACTGAAGATCCTACCTTGTGGTGATCTCATGGATACCGCCGACCCAGCCTGGGGGTCTACAGCCTCTGACTTGCTCATTCATCTCATCGTGGTCAGTGTTACTGAAGATACTACCTTGTGGTGTTCATTGGCAGATCATACATGACTATATTATAACCACTGTTAGTTATACACCACACACTATTCGCATTGGAGTTCCCTGACATCCCCTGATACACCCATGAGATATCCCTTCTTTATCTGGAAAATTTGAATTCTTCTTTCTTGTTATGCACTCACCGAGTAATGGCTTTGGTTCTGCTTGACATGCAGGGCCACCTCACCCACCACGTTCATCAGGGAATGGGGAGGATTGCGAGGACTGCCACATGCGCATCAATAGAGGACCGGCAGGGAAGAGGGACCTGTTGGTGCGGCGGGGCAACAGGAAGTGGCTATCCATCAGGGTGCAACATCACGGTGTTGAGGCGGCTGCCACAGAGCCACCGCTGAGAAGGACGCAGCCAGCCTATGATGTATTGACGCGGCTGAAGTGCAGCACCAAGTCTTTTGCCGGTGCTGTTGTCATCTCTTTGTCTGTATTTTGTACAGTATTTATGCAAAAAAGGAAGAATAAAAAGGATAGAGTGGTATACATGTTCGGAATTTGTTTCAAGCTTTTTTGGATGATTGTAGATCAGATGTGCTAGCTAGGCACGTCATTTAGCTTGGTCTGGAACTATAGATAGATCAATTCGTGCTAATAAGATTGAGGTTCAGTTCATGAGCGTATGATAAAATGTTTTTAATGGGAAATTATAATCAAATTTATCACCAAAAGAGTTGCGACTTTGTGTTTTCTTTGAGCTTACTGAATGCATTGCAGCATTCCCTCCCTAATGACAAAGCTCTGAATGAATTGGAGTCAAAGACTACAAGTGGGTGCTCTTGAAATTTTTTCCTAGCTGGACCCTTCAGATTTGTGTACGGATTTCCCTACATGAGCCCTCTGTTTCTTTGCTCTGTAAGAACTGACAGTTTGCGAAACTATACAAAACCTAAGGTAGGTATAGTTAACCAAGTGGCATTGCAAAACTTCCAGATACTCCTGTTGTGCAGATTTTGTTTGGCTAGTGTGGCGCAATCGCCAGTTCAAACTTTCTCACCGTGTTTGAAAATTGTAGCATGATTCCTACTTTTCCCTTGGACACACATGACTCTGAATAAATAGTGAGCTAAAACAAACACTCCACACTATACAAATCCTCCATCCGAAAGCTTCAATCTGTATGTTTTTCTCCAGTTTGTTTCTTTGTTTCCTCATCTTCCATTCTCTCATTATTCATTTTCCAACACTGGACCACGAGAGTCTAGGCAGGACATTAGGAGAAGGCAATCATTTATATAGACAGAAATTCGGAGGGACCAAAATGAGCCAACAGAAATTATTTTGAGGATATATTTTGAATACTGCTAAGACCAACTCTAAGCTCTCGGAAATACGTAAAAAAAAAGAAGTACAATGTGAATGAGATGTGAAATAGTACTACCATGACGTCAAAAGAACAATGCGATGATAAATGCCAGCACCATAATGCCAGAAGCCCAAATTACAAATATCACTGACAGGATTATCACATGTTTCTTCCAAAAGAGAACTGGCATACATACATGTGGAGGCAGGAATTATAGAAGGTTGTACTACCTGAATAATGTGTTGGGCTAGAAATGCAGAAAGAAAAGAAAAGAAAAGCAGTCAACTCATGCATTCGATTCGACTATCGTCCAAGTTGCACCTGTGTCGCAGCCATCTGATCTCCTCTTGGCCGAAGCTACCTCCCTCCCGCTTGAGCTTCCACCAAACCTCACGACCCATGGGAACCTTATATACATGATGAGCCTTGATGAATTCTGTTTCCGAGGAAGCTAGGACCGTGCTAAGAGTAAGTTGGGGTGCAGCCAGCCCCCTTTCTAGCAGCCAACTGTACATCAGCATCTTGAGTTTGCTTCTGTGCACAGTGAACTCTAGGTACCGTGGGAAAGCAGGCAGAGCACTCAGGGGATAACCCGCCACATGCACAAGGAAGGATATCTTATAAGCAAGGGCGTCCGTCTTCTGATTCAGAATCCGAGGAGCGACCTTCACCATGTGGGCTACATGTTTTGGGTCTAACCCTTTCTCCACTAGTTTGTTGTACCGATCTTGCAGGTTGGCGCCTTTTCCACGGATGGCTTTGAGTGCCTTCTCCATATCTTCCGAGCCTTCAACAAATCCTATGCGTCTTAAGAATTCCCTCTTCTCCTTGACACAGGGTTCAGGTTTACATCTCGGCAGTCTGCTGACCTTTGAGCCAATCGTATAATTCATCGACTGACGTGGTTCCTCCATTATGATCTTTCGCAGCCGTGCCTTGCCCACATTGAGTTGCGCAAGAATGGTGCTCGTGGCTTTCATGGGGGCAGCACCGAACATCCATCCATGAGAATCCAAAATCTTCGTCACATCACAATAGCTTATGCCAATGTCATGTAAGAAACATGACCCCTTCGATATGTTCCAACCGACATCCACGCTGTTAACATTGGGGTGGTTCAGAAAAAGATCAAGTAACTCCTTTTTTCCAGATCCAACCCTTTGCATGGTGTCAACTGTGGAATGTAGCTCCCCACCAGAGTGTTCCAACAACAAATGCGGATTTTTCCTCACCACTTTACCAATGTCATCCTTGGTGAACCCCAGATCACTCAAGGACTGAAGAGCTTGGACCATTTTTGGCCAATTATAGGACACCCTTTCAGATAAGAACTGGCCGATCCAGTCTCGCTGAATCCCAATGTCGTCTAGCCACAGCAAGAACGTCTTCAGTTCCACGGCCGGGTCATGAACCAACACGGTAGGAGTAGAGATCACTAATTTGATCACAGTGGCCTTACTGAAGCCTAGACCCTCAAGGGCCTCGAGCTTAGATGCAAGAACGCCCTGGCCAAGACTAAACACCTCGGTAGCATTCCAGTATATCCTTCCAATCTTGCGGCGTGCAATGCCGTAACTGCATAGTGCATGGTAGCTCTCGAGCAGCATCTCGGCATCCGCGAGGAATGTGAGTTCCTGCGGCAAGAGGTAATCGCACTCGCTCGGCCTGAGGCCAATGCTCTCAAGGAAGGGCCTGAACTCGTTGACAGGGCGGCGGTGGAACAATCGCACCAGCGCCCTGCTGACCCTCTTCTTCACTTTTGACCTCAACCTCGCCTCGTCTCCATCCTGATCAGCAGCCTTCATCACCGCCTTGTTCACCTTCACCTCCTCCAGCAGCTCGCCGAGGAAGACGGGCGAGCGCTCGCTGATATGCTTGGCGTCAGTGAAGCACAAGCCGCGCGTGGCATGGAGGTAGTCCCTGAAAGTTGTCTGTGCGGCGCGGAACACCCATCTGTTCAGCATCTCTTGCCTGACCTCATCCCGATCCCCATCCTCCTCCCCGCCGTGGCTGGGACCGGGAGCGGTCGAATAGGGCTGCGACCGAATGATGAGGCGGATCGAGCCGACCCAGCTGGACGAGCACGATGGATTTTGGGCACGCCACCTTGGAACTCCGGACCGGAGGGCTGCCCATGCCCACCCCATCAGTGGCGGAGCTTGAAAGAAATCTTTGGAGGGGCGAAGCTGTAAAAAAAACAAAATACGAAATCATACGAATACAACAAGTTAGATACTGCAAATATCAAGAAACTTAGATAATTATATTGATCTTCTTCACATTAGCTCACAAGATATATTTCTAATCAGTACAGAAATTCGGTTGACTACAACTGAGCTCTTCATTTCTTTGCACCCCTAAATAAAGTCCTATTTAACCATGGACAGAATTCGGTTCGCTGTAAAGGGCATTTTCTATTTCAGTACAAAATCCAATCCAATTGACAAAATCCATGACCGGATGACCTAATTAGAATTTCCCTCAGCTAAGGTGACTTTTTTTCTTTCGTGGAATCAAAATATTTGAACTTTCCACAATTTCCATAGGGGAGAGATTGATTGAGAGAGATCCAGCGAGGGCAGTCTGCTCACCGGCTCACTGAGGCACTGCGCGGCGTCGATGCTGTCTGGTGTTGTTGGCAGCGGAGGCAGGAGCCGAGGAGCGGATGTTCCAGAGAGTCCAATCCGGCCGGCCACCAGCCGGCGGTCGCCCCCCACGCCGGCAAGCCACAGCGGCCAACAGGCCAGACGCCGGTGCCCCACCCCCACGCTCAGGTCAGGGGTCTGCCGTCGCAACTCGCAACTCGCAGGTCAAAGAAGATTGAGTTGGTTGCTGGCTCACTGGGCTGGATTCGTTCGTCCCCAGCCCAGGCACCGTAGGACTAGTACTAGTAGTTAATAACTGGGCCTTCTAGGTTATGGGCTGTATGTACATAGGTTGTGGGTTGTGGGCTGTATGTACATAGGGGGCCTCATTTTTTTGTCTCAAATTTTTTTTTACGCTGGTGGGAGGCGACGGACCACGAAGCTCCTTTTGGCGAAATCACTAATGAAGGAGTACTCGTTGCAAAGAACACTTCATCTTCCCAGGTCACGACAAGTGGCGCACATGCAGCGCGCCACTTGTCGCAATCTGGGAGTTTTCCCTTTTTTCTAGATTCGTTTATTCAAAACGTTTTATCTCTTAAACCGTGCGTCCAAATCTCAGACCGTTTTCATCATTGGATTCCTCGCGTCGATATCTTCAAAACTAGATCCCATGTTGATAGGTTTTGACGAACTTTTTTTTCATGAAAAAAACCGGACGAAAAAACCAAACCAGGAGCATGGTTTTTTCCCTTTCTGAAAGAGGCACGCCCGTGCCTCTCGCGAAATCACAACCGTGCCTCTCGTGGAAGCAAAACCGTGACTCTCATGAAAAGAAAAAAAACAGAAAACGCGTTTTTCCCCTTTCCGAAAGAGGCACGCCCGTGACTCTCGCGAAAGCACAACCGTGCCTCTGGCAAAAGCAAAACCGTGACTCTCGCGAAAGAAAAAAAAACAGAAAACGCGTATTTTTTTCCCTTTCCGAGAGGCACGACCGTGACTCTCGCAAAAGCACAACCATGCCTCGCGCGGAAGCAAAACCGTGACTCTCGCGAAAGAAAAAAAACAGAAAACGCGTTTTGTTTTTTCCTTTCCGAAAGGCACGGCCGTGACTCTCACGAAAGCACAACCGTGCCTCTCGCGGAAGTAAAACCGTGACTCTCGCAAAAAAAAACAAAAAATACCTTTTTCCGTTTCCGAAAGGCACGACCGTGACTCTCGCTAAAGCACAACCGTGCCTCTCGCGAAAAAAAACATGACTTTTCACGAAAGAAAAAAAAGTAGACGCGTTTTTTCGCGCAAATTTTTTTTTTTAAATTTTTTTTGGTCGAAATGCTAAGGAAGACCGAGGAAAAACCAAAACGTCGAAAAAACCCATTTAAAAAGCCGAAAACGCGTGCGGAAAAATAAAAAAAACAAAATCTGGAGGGACCCTCCAGAGCGCGACACGTGGCGAATGGCTGAGAGCGCGCCAAGTGGCGCTGATCGTTGCGAGGCTTCCGAAGGAGCGCTCGTTAACTAGTTGGCCAACTGGGGATGGCAGCGGCCACTGGTGGCTGCAGAAGGAGCTGACTCCTAGCGGCGGGTGGCGGCCAAATTTCGTGTTTTGACCCTTTTGCCGTATAAAATCAGGATCTGATCCTGGTCCGGATTTTTTTTTGAGATTTGACCCTTTTACCTACCGCCGGGCATCACGGCGGTAGGCCTGTGCAAGCTACCGCCACAGGGATCAGCGGTAGCCCACTAATCCACGTCAGCCCCAAGTAAACGGAACCGTCTCCTGCCGTCCACCCTACCGCCAGAGCTCACGGCAGTAGGCTATGTAATCCTACCGCTGTAGACTCTGGCGGTAGGAGCTGAAGCCTTATAAGCCCACGCGGCCAGCTCGTGGGGCCCACCCACCAACCAGCCCCCATCTTCTTCTCCCCAGCCGCGGGGCGCCGCAAGAACAGAGAGGACAAGCTCTCTCTAATCCCCTCCACTCCCCCCTCCGATCTTTTTCGTTTGGCCACCATTTTTGCGGATCGAGATGGCTCTGAAACGGGAAAAGTAAGCTCTCTCAATCCCTCCAATTAGTTCTACTCGAAACGCTTTCGATTCGATGCATTATTTGGTGTAAATAAACCTATCTTCTTACTTTGTTTTTATCGTAGGGTTGCTTAGGTTGATTCTATATGATGTATATGGTTAAATATGAACTCTAATAACTAGTTGTGGAGATTATGTGTAGTTTTGATATGAACCCTAGTTTATCACGAAGGTAGTTGGAGATTAACATTATTTTTGAACAAGTGGTGATGTGATTGATGTTGGAGGAATTGTAAGTAGTTGCTTACACGTGATTGAATTATGTATATGCATTTTTTTTGAACAAATGGTCATATGATGGATTTTGGTGAATAATGTATGTACAATTTTCTAATTGTTTCAATATACGATAAATGATGAATGTTGGTGAATAATGTATTTACATTGATCATTTATATTGGTTGAATATATGATAAATGATGAATGTTGGTTGAATATGATTCATTTATATTTGGACTTGATATGTTCATGTTTGTTCAAAATGATACAAGTTGGTTGAAAATGACATCATTTCTAATTGTTTAATTGTTATAGGCGGCCACCCCTTGCGCCAGAAATCGGCGTGAAGTACACGATGCTTGATCATGCTTTCGACAACGGTCACCGCGCCCGTTTTATGGAGAACGGAGTGGTAATGTCTATCATCAATTTGATGTATTGTTTATTATGACAAAATTAGTTACTAACAATTCCGTTTACATTTTGACAGATGCTCCCCCCATTGCGGATGAGGGGCCACACGAAGGCCGTGCAGATGCAGTACGACGAGCGCTACACTCCGTACTTCAGGAGAGCACGGATGTTGGGTTTCGTTCTTCAGTTCAAAAGACAGCCGCCGATGCTCGTGCACTCGGCTCTTACGGCATTGATCGACCGGTGGCGCCCCGAGACGCACAGTTTCCATCTCACCTGTGGTGAGATGACAGTGACTCTCGAGGACTTTGGCATGATCACGGCCCTGCCCATCGAGGGCCATGCTTTGACTGGGCGAGTGGAGAGGGCCAACTGGCAGGAGAGGGTGATCGCCCTGATCGGCGACTGCCCTCCCATGAAGGGGAACAGAACATCCGGTGTGCGGCTCAAGTGGCTCCTGGAGAACTGGTCCGTTTGCCCGCAAGATGCCGATCAGCGGACTGTGGAGCAGTACGCGAGGGCCTATTTGTGGTACCTTCTGACGGAGGTCGTCTTTCCAGACTGCTCGGGGGATTGCGCCCTATGGATGTATCTCGGCTTCCTGGAGGACTGGGATGCGGGGTACAGCTGGGGGTCCGCCGGCCTAGCTAATCTATACCGCTCAGTAAGATAAATATCTCAATACTCGTTTTTCGACCTACGTATGCTGTTTGAGGTTGTGCTATATGATCATGATCACTTCATGTTTGCAGCTGGATGACGCGACGCGGAGGACCGAAGAGACCTCCGGCATGTGTGGATTTGTTTGGGCCCTTTCAATTTGGATGTGGGAGCGGTTACTGGTCGGCCGTCCAGAGAGAGTTCGCTCGCGTGCATGGACGGATTATGGCGAAGAAGGAGACAGTGCTTGGTACCCGACCGTCGCTTACGCCTGGGACAAGGTGAAGGTCTACACGGGCAAGGTCACTACGCTGTATAAGCTCTTCAGCAATGAGTTGGACAACCTATCAGATTTCCAGGTATACCAAGTAGCTTATCAATCGTTCCGCAACTTTCATTCTTCTTAACGATCCTTCTGTAGGTGAACTGGTTTCCGTACCACGACCGAGAATGGGGGTTCGAGCTCAACTCTATGTGCGAGGAGGATCGGCTTGCCTGGCGGTGCATTGTGCCCTTGATATGTGTGTATGCCGTCGAGTGGCACTTACCACAGCGTGTGGCCACACAGTTTGGGATCTTGCAACATACCCCACCGGGTAAACCCACAGACACCGGCGGCTCCGACCTTCACTGGTGAGGACATTGTTCTCTACTTGATGTGTTTTCGTTTATGTTTGACGTTGTCATGACGTCCGTTGCTTCCTATGCCTTGCAGGAAGAGTAGAAAGAATTGTCAGTCCATCACAGACTGGGGGCACGAGCACCAGGAGTACGTGAAAAAGTGGGACGAGAGAAGGTATCGCAAAGACAGCGAGAGGAGAGTGGTTCACTGGGACACCTACCGTGAACGCCACCTGAAGTGGTATGACGATGGTGTCAAGTACCGTGTACGCCTAAGGCCGCAGTGGACGGAAGACGATATCGCCGAATTGGAGGAGGATGATAGCGAGGACGAAGCATACCGTGGCCGGCTCAGAGATCTCGAAGGTGATTTCAGGGAGTATGCACCCCTGATGAACAGAGTGGTAAGTGGTGTTCTCATTTGTTTTGAGCCATGAGTGGTTTTGAGCCTTTAACATATTGATTACATGTGCAGGCTTCAGAGCTCAACAGAAGCATTATTGATGGCTCGAACGCGCTTTCGTATGAAGCCGGAACCGTGGAATCCAACACCAAAATGAGGGATACAATGAAGGTAACATCGAGCTCCTTAGCCATGTTATACTATTGCAGAAGCTTGAGTTGATCCTTATTATGTTTTTGGTTGTTCACTATTGCAGAAGTTCATCACCCGTTGTCGTAAGATAGTGGGTATGCTTGGGTGCGCTCGCGCGGCCAACGTCCATGATCCTGCTCATGTAGGGTCCATGCGTGCCATTGCTTCATCGAGCCACGCCGGCGGAGCTTCCTCTACTCATGTTGCCTCGTCATCCCGCGTTGTTGAGCAGCAAGAGGAAGAAGAAACAAAGGACGAAGAGGAGGAGGAGGAGGAGGACGCAGAGGAGGAGGACGCAGAGGACAATGACGGGCCTCAACAGACGCAGCCAAGCCAGGGGAAGAGGGTATCTCATCCACACCAGGATATTTTGAGCCCATCCCCGTTTCAGAAACCGGTTCCTCGTCGTCGCACGAAGAAGCCGGACGAAACCCGCTCGAAGAGAAACGAGGACCGTACCGCTAAGAGGAGCAGGAGCAAGTGACCACTCGTGTTGGTGATGTCGTTTAGTGCAACTAGTTGTGAGCAAGAACTTGTATGCTATGCTAGTGATGTCTATTTGGTACTTTCAAGCTTTGTTGGTGATGTCGAATTGCTACTTTCAAACTATGTTCAAACTATTTGAAATGTTAATTTGCTATCTACAATGTGTGCGATCATCCTATTTTGAATTACAAACAATATTTGTTGTGATTTTTTTTTTGTGATTGATAAGACCAAGAACCAGTTTAGAAGTTAACTGGCACATACCCTACCGCCGGACGGCACGGAGGTAGGTGCAGACAGCCTACCGCCAGGACCGTTGGCGGTAGGTTGTGGTACCCTACCGCCAATGGGTCACGGTTTCTTCGTCACTGAACAGAAGGCATGTGTGCGCGACCCTACCGCCAAGGAAAGTGGCGGTAGGTTGTGGTACCCTACCGCCGGCGGAAACGCCTTCTTCGTCACAATACCGAAGGCACAGCCTATGACACTACCGCCGAGCCTTGTGGTGGTAGCCTTAGCTAGACTACCGCCACGTCTGGTGGCGGTACGACCGTTACGCCACGTGGCCTCACACAACGGGGCTGACGGCGGCCGCCGTTAACCTACCGCCGCTCCCAGTGGCAGTAGCCTATACAATCCTACCGCCATGATCTATGGCGGTAGCGAAAGGGTCAAATCTCAAAAAAAGTCCAGACCAGGGTCAGATCCCGATTTTATACGGTAAAAGGGTCAAAACACGAAAATTTGCCACTGGTGGCGGAGTAAGGGTCGTGCGGTGGTAGAAGGCGCGGCTGATCGATCACGGAGTGCGGATTGCATGATGCCATCGCGCGCGTGCGCTGCGGGAGGAAAGCCCGGCACGACGACGGTGGAGACGGGAGAAAAATTCCTTTTTACTATTATTGGACGCCGATAACTGCCACACGTGTGGTGTATCGGGTGGTTGTGCCGCATGCCTCGTGTGGCATGGAGAAGAACCCTCCCGCACGACCGCGTCCGGGCGCGCGCAGCCACAGCCTACACGTCCGGTGTGTGGCAAAACCACCCACACGTCCGGGCCAAATGACCGCGCTGCCCGCACGACCCAGCACGCCAGCCGTTTGGGCTCCTTTCGATCCCCAGTCTACCCTGCCGCCATTGTCTCCCACCTCTCGATCCCCTACCTCCATCGCCTTCCTTCTCTGGTTGCCATGGCAACCAGAGCAGATCCCTAGCGCCTTCCCACCGCTAACCACCCACCCCTCCCCCTCCCACCCCAACCCTGTCCTCCCAAGACGACGAGCTAAAACAAGTGGATCTCCGATCTCCTTCTATTTCTCGGCCTTCTTCTGTCTAGAAATCTGAAATTGCAAATTTGCCCACGAAGATGGCGACTGGATCCACGCTATCAGGGCAAACACCCCACGAATTTTTGTGTCTTCGCATTTGCCCACCAACATACGCCAGATCTGCCATATACTATGCTAGAGTTGTGCCAAGCTTCTGGGTTGGCTTGGTGCGACTAGTTGGTAATGAAGCATGCATAGGAATCACTATAAATAGGGAGAAAAAGGAGGAATTTGGCATAGGGAGGGAGGAAAAATAATTGCCACTTGTATCTAACGTCAGTTGCCATCTATCGTTGTCCTTAGTTGCCACCATGTTATCTTATTGCTTGCCATCCTATTTTATTGTCTGTTGCCATCGCTTCAAAATGATAGCTGGCATCCAGAATTCAGAAAAGAGAATGAATGTGCATGTCCTACTTGCCATGAGGTGTTGGTTGCCTACGCAAGAAATGTGATAAGATTGCCATGTTATCTTCTACGTGCAAACAACAAGAATGCTTTTTGCGGATTGTTGATACGTTCTTGTTCATGCAGTGACTGAAAACACAGTGGCAGAAAAGAAAGCAGAGGAATGAATCACGAAGATGGCACTGATCCTTGGCTTTCTCAAAGGCCGGAAACGCCACCTTGGGATGCAGCAGAGTACAATCAACTCATTTCTTCAGGGCCATTGCTGCCACTACTAGAGCACTACGCGGGCATCGGTACGATGCATGATAAACAAAGAAGAAACAGTTGCCATGTTCGTGACGATGAAGATGTCATTCTACTTATGTCCTACAATCTAATTTTTAGCAGGTTCTTATGACCAAACCACAATCAGGGGGGCAGCATGGCAAGTTCAGTCACAGGGCGCTAACGCTGACAAATGTACGGGCAACCAACTTCAGCTAGCTAATGTGGCAAATCAAGGTAACGCATATGAAAAAGAAACTTACTATTGTGGACATGAAATTAAACTTGCAAGGATGGCAAAAGACTCACGAGTTATGTCGGAAA
Organism: Triticum aestivum; assembly: GCF_018294505.1. Taxonomy (NCBI): domain Eukaryota; kingdom Viridiplantae; phylum Streptophyta; class Magnoliopsida; order Poales; family Poaceae; genus Triticum; species Triticum aestivum. The sequence continues at coordinate 52,843,020 of NC_057796.1, forward strand.
AATGTAGGACCTTCATGCAGCACGTGGCATCAGGCGGCAACCATGTACCTGCCATCAATGTCGTACACAGGTGAGTGCATGAAGTGAAGTTGTGGACAGTGAGTTAGGAGAAAGGAACATATCTGACAGCTGCAGTTGCCATGCCTGGACAGCTGCAGTTGCCATGGCTGGACAACTGCAGTTGTCATGCCTGGACAACTGCAGTTGCCATGTATAATCAAATGTGACTGCAATGTCTAAACAACCGTGGATGACAAGTGTGAACAAATCTGTGTGGCATGGTTGGACCACTACATGTGCCATGTTGAACAAACTACAGTTGCCATGCAATGACCAACTGCTACCATGATCGCAGGTTGTTACGGTGGAACCACATCGGCAAACGTCTCATGGCAAGCTTCACAGTTGCAGGAAAGCGCTATTGCAGATAGAGCGCATCAAATTGGAATGACAGACCACACAAGATCGGCACATGCGGCACAACAAGGTAAAAAAAATGTGAACCAGAAAGCAGTACTGCATTTGCTTTTGTGGGAATAGCATGTGAGGAAAAGTAGATTTGTAACGGTGGTGGTGGAAAAAACAAACAAAAAATGCTACCAAGTGGTCGTGTGCAAAGAGTCATATATTGTCTTCGGGATTTGCCAATTGCTATAAGAGTGTGTGCAACATTCATGATTGTTCACATTTGCCTATTGAGCTCAGGCCTAGAATACAAGTTTTGATGCTAGAATATACTGGTTGCCATGTGTTGGCAACAGTAGTTGCCATGTATGTTGGACTATAGCTGCCATGGCTATATAATACAAGTTCTGATGCTAAAAGACGCTGGTTGCCATGTATTGGCAACAGTAGTTGCCATGTTGTAGGATTGTAGCTGCCATTACTGGAGAATTACAGTTGCCATGCATGGCCATATGCAGATTCACGGCTTGCTGTGTGAATGATGTCATGCAAAATCACATGTAGTTGATGTACTCCGTTACGATAAACATGCCATTCAAGCAAAATCTTACGCTCGTACCTGATTTTTTATTGCAGGACCTTCAACTACAATTAACAGCAGCGCGGGGACATCTACTGCGGGGAGCTCTGAGCGCACGGAAGACGCGTTCCACCAGCCAGCCAACACTCATGCCACAAACAATGCCGAGTTAGTGTCGGAAATGGCAATCGTTCCAGCAATGCCGACAAGCACACCTTTGCACACCAGCACAAGCAACACTCAAGCAGATGAAACAGCCATCGATACTGAAGTGAATGATGAAACTGATGACGAAGCACAAGGGGATGAACATGGTGGGCAATCAGAAATCATAGTACCTCAATCTTGGGCAGAGTTTTGATTCGTTTGAAGATGCAAAGGAATTCTACCAAACATATGCAAAGTTCCATGGGTTTGCGGTCAACACCGAATACCATAGGAAAATTAAAAAACTAACGAGTACAGCAGAGGTGAGATGAGGTGCTACAAGGCACGAAGAAACAAGAAGGGCAAAGGTGATGCGCCTATCGTTCCGAAACGAAAGAGAGGTATCATTGTCAAGACGGAATGCCCTGTCCGGTGTAAGCTGACCGTAGATGGAGCACAGTGGGTGGTCACTGAATATTTTGACGAGCACAACCACGAGCTAATAAAGAAGTTTGACCTGGTAAAATTTTTGACCGCCCACAGAGGATTCACCCCCCTCGAGAAGAAATTCATAAAGCTGCTACATGATTGTAACGTCGGTCCATCAAGAATGGTCCAGATACTCTCCCTCATCCAGAGCAAAAATAGGACTCTGAGTAGCATGCCCTACATACCAGCAGACATCACAAACCTAAAGGCAAAGTACCGTAGAGAAAGCAAGTTGGCTGACATAGAAGCCACGATAGCCTACTTCGATGAGAAAGCGAAAGAAGATCCAGATTTCTTCTATAGGATAAGATTGGACGATGAGGACCGTGTCAGGAACATGTATTGGGTGGATGGTGCTGCAAGAAGAGCCTACAAACATTTCCGAGACTGCATTTCATTCGACGCGACATATCTGACTAATATGTACAAGATGCCATGTGCTCCATTCATAGGAATAAATAACCACAATCAGTCATTGCAGTTCGGATGCAGGCTCGAACCCGCTCTGTTCCATCACAAAAGGGCGTCCAAAAGAGATAAGATACAAATCGGGATTGGAGATTCAAGCAAAACACAAGAAACCAAAGAAAGGGACGGGCAATCCTTAAGCAACATTGGAGCACTGTGACTTGGTCCATGGTGACATTTTTTTGTAATCTAGATGTTCTACATTTTGTAAAAATTGGAGAATGACTCTTGAGGGGCATCAGAATTTGAAGCAAAATGCCATGAATGAATAACTGCAGTTGCCACGTGTATGGTACTGAATTTGCCATGTTACTTGAACTGAATCTGCCATGCAATTTCTACCGAATCTGCCATACCATTTCTACTGAATCTGCCATGCCATTTCTACTGAATTTGCCATGTTATTTGTACTGAATCTGCCATGTTAGTTGTACTGAATATGCCATGTTAGTTCTACTGACTCTGCATCGCGTAGATTTCCATGTTCAGTCAGCGCATTTTAGTCACACATATTGTATTGTGGTGCAAACTATGGGAAACAAGCTGAAACGGTCACGTGCAGCAACGGCACAGGTTACGGCTGCGTGATAAACTACCATGCTAGCCGGTACAGTTAGCAATGAAAAAAAAGAACCAAACAAACAAATGAAGAATGACGATAACTTTCACTAACCGTGTCTGATGAACTACATTTGCCATGTTTTCAAACATCGTACACGCATTCAAAAGAACAAACTGGTACTACCAATGATGAAACGCGTAATAATACTGAAAACCATAAACGTATCTGCTGTCACACCTAATTAGGTTCACATCCACACATATATTACAGAAAAATATTCAAATGTCGCTCACACACCACTACTACATACTAGGCTACGCGGAGATGCAGTCATAACATAGTACACGGGCATGGTTTTTGAAAAGAACAAAAGTAATACCTTACATTCCTCGGTAACAGAATGTAAGGTAGGCGTTCGGTGGAGCACCACGTGATCACTTGTACTTCTTGGCGGCTTTCTTGACAGCTTCCTCTATGAACTCACGTGCGTTGGACCACGTGTTGAAATCTTCATTCATCAACCAGTTCCATGTGTAAACTTTGCGGAGCTCGACGACCATTGCAGCTGTGACGACAGGAACCCGTCGACCTTCCCACTTTGCAAGGTATTCCAATGTGTGAAAGCCGCAGTCGTTCCTAAACAAGAAAAGAATCAGGTTAACTCACAAGAACAGAGAGAAAAATCATAAACTTCAGTTCAGAGGTGACAAAAGAGGGTAAGCATTGGTTTAGAGGACACATGAAGAAAAGATGGGAAAATACCGGTTTCCTTGCTTCGTAGTCGCCACGTACTCAATTGGAAAATGTCTGATCTGGACCTTTGAGTTTTCATAGTGACGGTTCCATGTTTCTTTGAGGTTGTTGATGAAGTATTCAGCATGCGTAGTAAGGTCTGCATCAGCTTCTGAACGCATTGAATCAAGCACCTCAAAACGTTGGTTCTTCAGGTCAAGGCAGATCGCGTAGTGGTGACCACACTTGTCATGTGGGTCGTGTGGTGCAAGCTCCTGGAACATGGGGAACAAGAACTATAAGTAAAATGAAGGAAAGAAGAAGCAGAGTTAACATGAAGAACATAAATGATGTAATTGGGAAAATGACGTGTAAAGATATCACCGGTTACACTAACAGGCACATGAGTGACATAAAAGCAGCAAGGGTCCAAGAAAAGTAAACCAACGTAGAATGTTTAGTTATAGTGGGTAATTAAAAGAAGTTACCATCCATGTATGAACAAAGTTGCCCTGTATTTTAGTTTGAAGTTGCCACATAGGTTGTAGTAAGAAGCAAATCAAAAGTCATTTTACATGGCAGCTGTTGCCACGTGAAATAGCTGTCACAAAACAGGGTGTAGCCCACATCTGAAGCATAGCTACTGGCAAAAACTTACCATGGGAGGAAAAAATGTGCAAGAAAGGAAGGAGTACTCACACATTTATTCATTGTGAGCTTGAAATTGTTGGGGAACGTAGCAATAATTCAAAATTTTCCTATGTGTCACCAAGACCAATCTAGGAGATGTTAGCAACGAGAGAGAGGGAGTGCATCTTCATACCCTTGAAGATCGCTAAGCGGAAGCGTTACAAGAACGCGGTTGATGGAGTCGTACTCGCGGCGATTCAAATCGCGGAAGATCCGATCTAGCGCCGAACGGACGGCGCCTCCGCGTTCAACACACGTACAACCCGGGAACGTCTCCTCCTTCTTGATCCAGCAAGGGGAGAGGAGAAGTTGAGGGAGAACTCCAGCAGCACGACGACATGGTGGCAATGGAGCTCGTGGTTCTCCGGCAGAGCTTCGCTAAGCACTACGAAGGAGATGGAGGAGGTGTATGAGGAGGGAGGGCTGCGCCAGGGAAGAGGTGCGGCTACCCTCCCACCCCTCCACTATATATAGGGGCAAGGGGAGGGGGGAGGCGCCCTAGGGTTTCCCCTAGGGGCGGCGGCCAAGCAGATTGGATCTCCCTAGGGAAAATCCTAGGGAGACTTGCCCCCAAGCCAAGCAGGTGGAGGCTTGCCTCCCAAGCCAGGTGGAGGCGCCCCACCTCCCCAAGTAACGTGGGAAAGGGTGTGGGGGCCGCACCACCCCTTAGTGGGCTGGTTTGCCCCTTCCCCTTTGGCCCATGAGGCCCTCCAACACTTGCCGGGGCTCCCAAAACACCTTTCGGTCATGCTGGTCATAGCCTGGTACCCCCGGAACACTTCCGGACTCCAATACCCTTCGTCCAATATATCGATCTTCACCGCCGGACCATTCCGGAGCTCCTCGTCATGTCCGGGATCTCATCCGGAACTCCGAACAACCTTCGGTAACCACATACTATTTCCCATAACAACTCTAGCGTCACCGAACCTTAAGTGTGTAGACCCTACGGGTTCGGGAACCATGCAGACATGACCGAGACACCTCTCCGGCCAATAACCAATAGCGGGATCTGGATACCTATATTGGCTCCCACATATTCCACGATGATCTCATCGGATGAACCACGATGTCGGGGATTCAATCAATCCCGTATTCAATTCCCTTTGTCAATCGGTATGTTACTTGCCCGAGATTCGATCGTCGGTATCCCAATACCTCGTTCAATCTCGTTACCGGCAAGTCACTTTACTCATTCCGTAACGCATGATCCCGTGGCTAACTCATTAGTCACATTGAGCTCATTATGATGATGCATTACCGAGTGGGCCCAGAGATACCTCTCCGTCATACGGAGTGACAAATCCCAGTCTCAATTCGTGCCAACCCAACAGACACTTTCGGAGATACCTGTAGTGCACCTTCATAGCCACCCAGTTACGTTGTGACGTTTGGTACACCCAAAGCATTCCTACGGTATCCGGGAGTTGCACAATCTCATGGTCTAAGGAAACAATACTTGACATTAGAAAAGCTCTTAGCAAACGAACTACACAATCTTGTGCTATGCTTAGGATTGGGTCTTGTCCATCACATCATTCTCCTAATGATGTGACCCCGTTATCAATGACATCCAATGTCTATGGTCAGGAAACCATAACCATCTATTGATCAACGAGCTAGTCAACTAGAGGCTTACTAGGGACATGTTGTGGTCTATGTATTCACACATGTATTACGGTTTCCAATTAATACAATTATAGCATGAACAATAGACAATTATCATGAACAAGGAAATACAATAATAACCATTTTATTATTGCCTCTAGGGCATATTTCCAACAGAAATCACCATGCGCAGCAAAATGCTTCCCAGGATTTTGTGGTGGAAGTCACCATCCCATATTTTGCACGTCACATTGTACTGCATGATTGTTTTGTCGGGAGACATATCCATATGCCTGTTGATGAAGTCAATCCCACATGCAACTACATTCTTCGACATTTTACCGAGTGGCCTCACAGACTCGGCAAGATCACCCAGGTCAACGTACATCGCATCACATTGTATGATCTTGGTTTTGTCCAAACATGAGCTGTATGAAAATGATATAACATGAAAGAATCATGTCTACTAAGTAAAAAAAGAAATAAAACATAAATGGAGCATATCTAGAAAATATCAAATGGAGCAATAGTAAAAAGAGCAAAGCAAATGAGAGGTTATGTGGTGTGGTCATTACGCTTTCAGCTCCTTCATGTGCTTGCTGTTGGACCTCGCATTTCCAAAGCGCTTGACAATATCGTACAACTGGTTCTGATCCTTTGTGGCCTTGACTTCTGGCTCGTAATCATCCGCGGATGGTGCGTGAACTACCCTATGCTGCCTCATAGAACCAGGGGTGGCACTTCTAATGGTATCCTCAGATACCGTCTCAGCAGGCACGTTAGAACTTGATTGCCCCTGGCCTCGTGAGGACCTCCTCTGCAATGATGTCTCCTCAATCCTATGGTAAGCTTCATCAAGTGACGGCGTAATCTCCTCAGGGGTGGCTGCAAGGATAAAAAAAGTGGGTTAGGGTACCTGGAAAACAAAACAAGTTTAGTGTGGAAAGAAAGGGTGTAGAATATGAAATGTAGGTACAAAACATAGGGAGTTGCCATCTGGAGGCAACTCCAGTTGCCATGTGTAGTGCATTGTAGTTGCCATGTGACAACAACTACAGTTGCCATGTTGTGTCAACTCCAGTTGCCGTGTCCTTGCCGAATGGAAAAATGCAACATGGCAAAAAATGTAGGTGACAATGTGCATCAAATCCAGTTGCCATGTCCATCAGATAACATTTGCCATCACAAGTGAGAACCCAAAAAAAATGCTTGGGACAAAATTCAGACTAAAAATATGTATACAAGAAAATGATAAACGCAGAAGAAATGTACCTTGCACAATCGGCTCTGCGAACTTCACAGCCTTCCTGCCCTCGACCATTGGCTGCGCCATCATTGCGTCCATGCCTGCCGGGAAAGCAAAGGCAACTGGCGTAGGATCTTGCACCACTGGATGATCTTGACTAATGCCAAGGCTAAAGCTCAGTGGGGTGAAGGCCATTGGGTGCCTCTCCTGCCTACTGGCCGGACCGCGAACAACTTGCTGGGCAGAATCCAAGGGTGAAAGATCAACAAACATTTCTGCATCGGCCGCTGCAGAATCATCGGGCTTATTCGTAGGGCGGGGGGTGTTGTCAGCGGTATCAGTCGCAGCTTTCTTGACAATCTTCTTGTTTGGGCTGTAGGGGACACCAACGTTGACTGGGAGCTTAGAAGTGCGCAGATTTAAGCTGGGGTTCTCCACGGCGGGTACAGACGCAGTCTGCTCTGGATGTTCACCTCCGTCAGTCGTGCCCGGCTTGCCACCTGGGTCAGTTGTACTCCGGTCTTCCGTTGTCTCCATAACATTGCTTTTGGCAGGTGGTGGGAATAGTGTGGACGCAGGCACATAACCAGAGTCATCTCTGCTGCTCCTAGCTACAGCCGGTGCGTTCGGTATGTCTACTGATTGCTTGCGGGGGCTACGATGCCTAGGTGGAAGGCCAGCTCGCGAAACGGTCGCCTTAGCAACCTTTGGACCACCAGAAGCTGGAGTTGTTGTGCCAAGACTCTCACCTGTGGATGGCATATCATTATGTTCTGTCGCCTCAACCCCTTCTTTCGTGGACGCAGAAGTGCCACCACCCACGCGCTTGGAATCTGTGTCAGATGAGCGGGAATCTTCCTTGCTTAGGTTGATCTCGGGGGCGTCCACTTCAACACTTGCTGATCGGGTGGCATGGCTCACAGCAGCATCCTTCATTACCAGCAGAGTGGGCAATATTTCAGCAGTCCTGGCAGATACCGACTCGTCACTCCCAGATGAACGGATGCCTGTTGTTGTAGCCTGCACATCTGCAACCGACGGAGATGGTCGACCGCTTGCATCAGAGCTAGTGGGAACAGTTGCCGGTGCATCAGCAGTCTTGTCGACTGGCGCCTCATGAACATCTGAGTTGCCACCTGTCGACAGCTTTGAATGAAGGCGTTCGAGTGGGTCTCTAATGTTCTGCTTGGTCACGCGTGTAGTAGTCTTCTTCACCTTGCAAAGAAAAAGAACATGAAAAGTATAAAAAATGAACAAAAAATATTTGCCATGGTAGCCATCTTAAAAAAAATGAAAAATGTGTGATGTGCCAGAGATGCCATTTCAAAACTAGGTATGGATGAGCACACAAGTCAATGGAAAGGCTGGTAGTTGCCATGTAGCTGGAATAAGAGTTGCCATGTGGCCTAGTTAGCAGTTGCCATGCAGAACAAGCAGGAGTTGCCATGGTAGCCTTCTTGAAAAATGAAAAAAGTCTGATGTGCCAGGGCTGCAATTTTAAAACTAGATATGGATGAGCACACAAGCCAAAGGAAAGCTGGTAGTTGGCATGTAGGTGGAATAAGAGTTGCCATTTGGCCTAGATAGCAGTTGCCATGCAAAACAAGCAGGAGTTGCCATGCAGTAAAAAGAAACAGATCATTGGAAAAACAACAGTTGTCATGTGGGACTAATGGCAGTAGCCCATGTGGCAAGCTGAACAGATGCATTGAAAAAGCAAAAATATATCACTATGGCAATGAAAGAACAAGGATAACCTACTTCTTGACTGTCTTCCTCAAATCTGGCAACACGACAGGATCCCCGGTGTTGGACGTCATCGTACGAGGAGATGACCTGGTGGAAGCGGTGTCACCAGTAGTGGGGGCACCCTTGTTCAATCGAGCAGAAACACGGGTTGGCGTTGGTGCTTGTTTCTTTGTAATTGTTCGTCCACCAGCTGTCGCCTCACTGCACGTATAAGAAAGTGGCAAAAAAAGGTGCCAATTGTCAGACACGAAAATCATGGCCACGCTTGGCAAAAAAAATGGAAAAAAGGGTCAGTCTGTTCAAAAGGAGAGACAAAACAAAACACTAAAATAGAAGTCGAACCTCCTCCTAGCAGCTAAGGGATCGGTCCAAGACCTGTTGCCAGGAGAGCCCTGCCCAACATCCTCTGGAGCCCTCCCCCTCTTTGAGGGCGACACCCCCTTGCCTCTCTCAGCTGTATGTTCTTTGACTTTCTCCGGTGAGGGGACATCTGGTGCAACCTTGCCCTTTTTACCACCTGCACAAACTTCAACATGTTCATCATCGTCGGTGTCGTGTTGCACGTTCTCCATGTCATCATCATCGTCCTTGTCGAGAGCAGCATCTCCATCTAGTTCATCTTGTGTGTCAGGAAGCTCCTGGGAACTGTTGTAGTCGTACCGGTCACGGCAACCAGTTGGCCGATGTGTCCGTTCTGCAACAAATGGAGTGAACTGCCTCGCAACCGCATCGCTGTCAGAGCCATTAAGGGACGTCCAACCCTCAACCAACTTCCCGAGCAAGCTGGTCATTCCGGATGCAAACTGCCCAATTAGATGCTCAACAGGTGCCCTCGCCTGTGCACGAAATAAGAAGCAACAGTAAACGACCATATTAGAGTCACGTGCACAAGATCAAATAAACCAAAACAACCATAGATATATATCCTTGATTACCTCAGTAGGACAAGACGGAGCTGAGTGCACATCCATCCACTTTCCAAAGTTTTGAGGCCTACCAAACACGCTGTAGTCTATAGCATGCTTGGTCATCGGCTAGAAATAACCAAAAAACAGCTTGGATGTAAGAGAGAAAATAATGAACACTAACTAACAGTTCATGTATTGCAAAAAATAAAGAGGAGGAGGATAGAAGTTTCAACATGGATGATGGAGTTGCCATGTGGCGTAAGACATGGATACCATGCGCAGACAGCCATGGCTAACAAGGTAGTCAGCTCTTGTTAGCCGCAGACGGTTGCCGTATGGGGATTTTTTCATATGTTATGCAGCGTAAAATTGAAAGAATGTCGTGCAAAGAAAGAAGCCAGAACTAACCTGCAGTTTCCCATATTTTGTATCAGTTATCTTGTTCGCGGCAAGCACAGCCTTGACAGCATTGTAAGTCCACGCAGAAACAGCAAACTTGTGTGGAGGCGGCGGGCCTCCTATCCCAGTAAACTCCACAGTGGACAGATCAAGACGATCGACGTACATGAGCTGGTGTACAACAATTTAAAAAGAAAAAAATATCAGTTGCCATCATGGTATTTTGCAAAAAACTAGCTAATGTGTGTTCCTTCAATCATCAAGTTGAAGGGCATGAAAAGAAGAGAAAGTTGCCATCTATCTGTGTTAGTTGCCATCATGTTGTGCTGGCAGTTGCCATCTTGTTATGATGGTAGTTGCCACAATGTCACCATCATAGTTGCCATACATACCCAAGGTGTTAAGAGTGTTTGCAAAGGAGTAGTAAAAAAATACCATTAAATGGAGTCTACAACCCTTCTGGTACATCTTGTTTGAGAATGCATCATGCAGGAAGTCCGCAATGAACTTACACCAATTCATGTTCTTCACATCTTTCAGTTTCGCTTGCACGACACAAATTTGAAGACAAGAAGCTGCCGCATCAGAAATCAAATGAAAAAACATCAAAATAACTGCCAGTGACTAGCTTACAAATGACATCGGTGTCAAAAGATTGAAGGAAATAAAGGAGTAGAGATAGATCATTCACCAGGATGGGGAAGCATTTGTTGCTTGGATGAAGAGATGTGGTCGGCGCAAAAATAGGTGAGATCAGGTACATGAGTAGCTTCATCTTAAAAACCTCGCCATGGGTTGTCACGGCCTCCAGCGAATTTGCCAGCAAAGTTGTGTTCAGCATGGTTGCCAACCCAGGAAACAAACGGGCAAACAACATTTCCTCAATCTTATTATTGACCTCATACGGGACTTTGATTTCTCCACGGGGCACACCCAAAGTGCAGAACACGGATTCCTCGTCCAACGGCAGTCTTCCACGTCCCGGAATCACAAATTCCCTGGAGGCGGGGTCGTAAATCTCACCTAGCTAATCGCATACAGGGTTCACTAGATTCTTGCACCGAACATCCATCAGAGCCTGCATCCCCATCTCAGCAGCAGCTCCCTTCTGCTCATCAGTAAATCCCTTGGTCAATAAAGTCAGGCGTTCTTGTGAACCCCTATTGCGATTACGCTTCTTCTTCCGCAAAACAGACAAATAATCATTTGTTGCCATGTTTTCACTATCATGAAAATTTAGTTCCTAACAGACAATTGCAAACTCAATGTGACATTCAAAACATATGGGGGGAGGGGGTGGACAGTTACCTCATCGCCGTCTTTTGTCCGTCCAGTTGCGCGATTCTGCCGCGGTAACTCCATGAAATCATCATCATCGTCTTGATGATCGCCGCGAGCCATTCTGCCGAGGTAAGAACAAAGCAAAATGTCAGGGTGAAAATGAAAGTATGAAGTAAGCAGTTGCCACCTAACAGAATGTACTTGCCACATGGGCTCAATTGAAAGTGGCAAAAAGTTTAGGCAATATCGTATGAACACCCACACCCCCTATGATTGTCCAACAATAAATGTGGCAACTAAACACATTGGCTTCATTTGAAAAATGTAAAGATCATAAGGCACTTGAAACAAAATGCTGAAGTTGCCATGTTAGCACAAGATAGTACGAAGAAAGGCACAAATCTTCGACTGCACAAACATATAATGTGGCAACTCACACTCTGTCCTCATACAAAAAAGAGTTGTCATATATTCAAAGGCAAATGTACTAGGTTGAAATTGCCATGTTAAAATGCAAGACAATTCAAAAAGTGTTGAAAACATCTACTAAACAACCTGTAATGTGGCAACTCACACACTGACCTCATATTAAAAATGAGTTGCCATGTAATACGGCCAAATATGTTCAGATATCACAAGTCAGCATGGCAAAACACAAAATTGAGTCTATGGTACAGTGAATTTGCCACATTATCCTGCCTACATCATGGCAACAGCCATAGTGTGTTAACAGAAATACTTGCCACATGGAAATCATACTTGTGGCAACTGACACATTTGATCAGGAAATTAGTTGCCCCAGTGCACATAGTTGCTGAAACTGCCATGACTACCTATTTACTACACTTTATCATGCCTACAGCATGGCAACAACCCACTACTAGAAAAAGGGCTATAGATGGGATTGACACTAATGGCGCACCAGACAAGTGGTGCGCCATTAGTATATACTAATGGCGCACCACATTCTGATACGCCATTAGAGTTGAAACTACTAATGGCGCACCTGGCCCAGGGTGCGCCATTAGTATCCTAATTTTTTTTAACTAGTGCGCCTGTCCAAACATACTAATGGCGCATCCAGACGCAGTGCGCCATTAGTAGTTGAAACTACTAATGGCGCACCTGGCCTATGGTGCGCCATTAGTATCAAATTTTTTTTAACTAGTGCGCCTGTCCAAACATACTAATGGCGCATCCGGACACAGTGCGCCATTAGTAGTTGAAACTACTAATGGCGCACCTTGCCCAGGGTGCGCCATTAGTATCAAATTTTTTTTTAACTAGTGCGCCTGTCCAAACATACTAATGGCGCATCCAGACAGAGTGCGCCATTAGTGGTTGCAACTAGTAATGGCGCACCTGTCCAAGGGTGCCCCATTAGTATCAATTTTTTTTTAACTAGTGCGCCTGTCCAAACATACTAATGGCGCACCACCAGCAGGTGCGCCATTAGTAACCTGGATTACTAATGGCGCATTTAGAGTTGGTGCGCCATTAGTAAGTGGGCAGCAACAAGATATTTTGGACAGCCTCTCCTACCCACACTCACTTTCTCCCCACTTCATTCTCTCCACCTCCTCCTTGTCTCGGGTGCCTCCTCTTTTTCACCTCATTTCCACCATAGATTCATTCAATTTAAGTGGTTAAATTACCTTGTTTTGATAGGTAAGTAAGGGGGGAAGCTATATTTATGTTGTTCTCCCTACAACAATGTGCACATGCACTTTTTATGGCCTAGCTAGATCTATGTATGTTCGTGGTGTTGCATATGTTTGTGGTGTTGCATATGTGTTTGTGTTTGGAGGTGTACCGGTATTTGAAATGCGATAGTTGCCAATATTTTGCCAGAATATTGATTCATTTCCGTTTCGGCGAGAATTTTGGCATTAAGCATTCTTTTTGTCCTATTTTTAGGGAAAGTCATGCCAAATTTTTTCTTGGTTCTAAAATATGGTTTTGCTCTACCCCGCAGGCGACCATGGTCCGCATGATGACCGAAGGCATCGTGAATAGGTTTTTGAGGTCCGCGAAGGCCGAGATGCTTGAAAAGAACGAGACGGAGATAAGATGTCCGTGTCGAAGATGCAAGCTGAAGAGCCTTATTGCGGACCCGGAATCCTGGCAGGTGCGGGACCACCTGCTCTTGCGTGGTTTCATGGATGGCTATCAGTGGCAAGGTGATGAAGATGACTACGAAGTCGTCCATGGGGGCCGGGCAAGAAATGAGGAAGGGCAGCAAGACAACCACCGCGGCTCGGGCGGGCGAGAAGACGAAGAATCCCCAGGAGATGATCACGACGGTGATGCTGTACACAGTCATCATGTAGAAGATGCAGGACATGATGATGAGGAAGATGCCGGAGCAGACGACGGGCATGATCATGAAGATGATGATGCCGGCGGAGCAGACGACGCTGGACCATCGATGGGCTGGGTGCAGGACCCTCATATTCAAGAGCTGCTTCTAAAGCAGACGGATAACGCAAGAGCTGCCGCCCGAGAGAAAGCCAAGCTGGATCAACTGGAGATAGACGCGATTACTCCATTGTATGAAGGATGCAGGCCCGAGGATACCCGCCTGAAAGTAACGCTCATGGCTCTGGAGATGAAGGTAAAGCACAAAATGACCGACGCATGCTTCGACGAGAACATGTCATTCTGGCACGAACGTCTTCCCAAGGGGAACAAGTGCCCGACCAGTTTCGAGGAGGCGAAGAAAATCGTGTGTCCTCTGGATTTACCGCACGTGAAATACCATGTGTGCATGAACAATTGCATCATTTATCGGGACGAGCACGCGGAGTCTACCATATGTCCGGTGTGCGGCGTCACTCGATACAAGAAGAGGAAGAAAGCTCCTCGAAAAGTGGTGTGGTACTTTCCGATCACTCCTCGTCTGCAGCGGTATTTCGCGGACCCTAAGGTAGCAAAGCTCCTGCGTTGGCACGCGGATAGGGAGGAGAAGAAGCGAGAAGATGACGCAAATGATCCGGAGATAGATAAAAAAGACAAGATGCTGAGTCACCCTAAGGATGCGAGCCAGTGGCAAGCGTTGAACTTCGAAGACCTAGAATTTGGGAACGATCCAAGGAACATCGTGCTGGGCGCGAGCACCGATGGAGTCAATCCGTTTGGCAGCCAGAGAAGCACACATAGCACCTGGCCTGTGTTTGTGTGGATGTACAACCTTCCCCCCTGGTTGTGCATGAAGAGGAAGTACATTCACATGAGTATGCTAATCGAAGGACCGAAACAACCAGGGAACGACATCAATCTGTATCTGGGGCTACTGAAAGAGGAGCTTGACACGCTGTGGAAAACGCCAGCCAATACGTGGGACGCCGCAGAGAAAGAATATTTCCCTATGAGAGCCGCACTGCTCACGACGGTGCACGACTATCTCGGTTTCGGATATCTCGCGGGGCAGGTGGTCCACGGATTTTCTGGATGCGTCAGGTGCATGGATGACACAACGTATCGCCAGCTAGATAGAGATCCCGGGTCTTCGAAAACCGTGTTCATGGGACATCGAAGGTGGCTTCGCGATGATGACCCGTGGAGGAAACGCAAGGATCTGTTCGATGGTGAAACCGAACCCCGAAGACGCCCGCGTACGAGGAGCGGCGAGGAAATAGACGAGCTGTTGAAAAATTGGAAAGACTGCCCACTGCCGGGAAAGAAACAAAAGGCGCCAGAGCCGGGAAAGAAGCGAAAGGCGCTAGAGCCGCTGCTGAAGGTATGGAAAACGAGGTCTGTTTTCTGGGACTTGCCGTACTGGAAGATCCACCGTGTGCCTCACAGCCTTGATGTCATGCATATCACGAAGAACGTGTGCGAGAGTCTGCTTGGTACCCTGCTCAACATGCCAGAGAGGACCAAAGATGGGCCGAAAGCAAGGGCAGACTTGAAATCAATGGGCATCAGGCAGGAGCTTCACGCTATATATGATGATGATGATGATGATGAGGCGAAGCAGGACACGGAAAGTCGTCGCAAAGGCAAAAAGGCCAAGAAGACCGGAAATGACTACCCTCCCGCGTGCTTCACTCTAAGTCAGGAGGAGATCGAGCAGTTTTTCACCTGCCTCGTAGGAGTAAAACTTCCTTACGGTTACGCGGGGAAGATAAGCAGATACCTAGACCTAGCGAAGCTGAAGTTCAGCGGGATGAAGTCTCACGACTGTCACGTGCTGATGACGCAGATACTTCCAGTTGCAATCCGTGGGATCATGGACGCGCACGTCCGTGAAACGCTATTTGGCCTATGCAACTTTTTCGACGTCATCTCTCGGAAGTCTGTTGGCGTGAGGCAACTCAGAAGGCTACAGGAAGAGATCGTGGTGATACTATGCGAGCTTGAGATGTACTTCCCGCCCGCATTCTTCGACGTTATGGTGCATCTGCTGGTCCATATCGTGGACGATATCATCCAACTCAGGCCGACGTTCCTGCACAGCATGATGCCGTTCGAAAGGATGAATGGTGTCATCAAAGGATACGTTCGCAACATGTCACGTCCAGAGGGAAGCATAGCCAGGGGCTTTCTGACCGAAGAGTGCATCTCCTACTGCACGAATTATCTAGGCATCGAGAACCCCGTTGGTCTGCCCGTCAACAGGCACCTCGGCAGGCTCGCTGGATGGGGTCACCGTGAGGGTCGCCGCGAAATGCATGTCGACTTCGAGGGTCGACTCGCCGACTTTGAAAGAGCAAACCTAGTCGCGCTACAACACATAGACGTGGTCGATCCTTGGGTGGTAGAGCACAAAACCTTTATTAAGAAGACGTACAATGACCGAGGCCAACAGAGGACGGACGGAGATATACTCAAAGAGCACAACTCATGTTTCACGCGTTGGTTCAAGTAGAAGCTTCTGTCATACCCTTTACATGAGGATTCTTCCGCGGAAGAACAACTCATATTCGCCTTGTCACAGGGCACCGAGCACAACCTGATGACCTATGAGGCGTACGATATCAACGGCTACACATTCTACACCGAGGCCAAGGACATGAAGAGCGATGGTTATCAGAACTCCGGGGTAACGATGGAATCCTACACCGGTAACGACAAGGACAGATACTACGGAAGGATCGAGGAGATCTGGGAGCTGAGCTATGCTGGAGAGAAGGTCCCGATGTTCCGTGTCAGATGGGCCAAGAGCGTCCTAAAAGAAGACTGGTATTTCACCACCATGGTTATACCCGAAGCCAAATCCAAGACCGCAGGCGCAAACGTCACCGCGAAAAATGAGCCATGGGTACTGGCTTCCCAAGTGGACCAATGCTTCTTCATTACCGACCCGTCAAAGCCCAGTCGTGTTGTCGTGAGGAGAGGCAAAAGGAAGATCATCGGAATGGATGGAGTAGCCAATGAGCAAGACTTCGACAAGTACGGCGACCCGAGAATCGAACATGACGACGATGATGAAGTACCAGCATACACCACAAGAAGAAGCAGGACCACCCTACCTAAAGGACGTCCGTTCCACAGAAGAACTCCATTTGCGAAAAAGAAGGGCAAGAAGATTGTGAACAGATAGCTAGCTAAGAGATCGATTGTATTTAAATCGTAGCCTTCATTTCTCGATTGTATTTCATGGGAACTTTTTGAACTGTCATGAATATTTTTAAATTTCATGGACACTCGATATCGATCCCCCTCCACCTCGATCGCTAGCTATCCCACCTCGCCAGATCCGGTCCCCCTCGCCGCCGAGCACCCCCCGGTCCACCGGCCCCCCGCACCCCGCGCACCCTCCCCCGCTCCACCGGCATTACTGTTTGATGATATTTTTAAAAAAATTATTATTGTCTTACAAAAAAATTATTACTGTCTTATAAAAAAATTATTATTGTCTTATAAAAAAATTATTACTGTCTTATAAAAAAATTGTGGAGCCTGGGAATCAAACCCAGGACCTCCCTGGTGTGAGAACTGGCTGCTGACCAGTCGAGCTAGTAGAGGGGACTTGGTGTGGATCAGGTAAGGTGGAAGATAACCTGTTGGCTCGAGCAGAAATAAAAAAAAATACTAATGGCGCACCAGGGTGAGGTGCGCCATTAGTATGGATGTACTTATGGCGCACCGAGGGGTGGTGCGCCATTAGTATTGTGCCCTCGCCCTCGCCTATCCCCGGCCCAAACCGGCCTCTCTCTCCCTCGCCCTCGCCCTCGATCCCCTTCCCCTCTCCTCTCCCGACGCCGCTGCCCCGCCGCCTCGACGCCGCCCCGTCGTCCTCGTCTCCGCCCCGACGCCGCGACGCCGCTGCCCCTTCCCCTCTCCGCCCCGTCGTCCTCGTCTCCGCCCCGACGCCCCGACGCCGCGACGCCGCCCTCTCCTCTCCCGACGCCGCCGCCCCGCCGCCCCGTCGTCCTCGTCTCCTCGGCGCCGCTCTCCTCGTCTCCTCGGAGCACCACCACCACCCGGACCTCGTCGCCTCCCGGACCTCGTCGCACCACCACCAACATCCACAGCGTCGACGTCTTCGTCCCCGACGACGCCCCCGTCTTCTACGCCCGCAGGTACCCCATCCAAATCACCCCCGCCTCCATTTCCCACCTCTCCCTCTCTGCTCCTCCCTCCCTGACCTCTCCCTCTCTAATTCTTCCTAGGGTTTATCTTGGGTTTATAAAGTTGGTAGTTCTGTCATAAGATTTCGTTGAGGATCGCCATGAGAAATAATTCAAACTGAATGTATTGACAGTGTGTTAACTGAATTTTCGCACTGCATTTTTGTAACTAGGGTTTATCTTGGGTAGGACCAGGAGATGTCTAGGGACAATATTTTGGCCATATGGTTAGCAATGTGAAGGGAATATGAGAGATTAATTCAAACTAAATGTATGTTTGTAACTGAATTTTTTTGATAGTGTGTTAACTGAATTTTCGCACAACAGTGATCTGAATGTCACTGCATTTTCAACACATGGTCTGTAGATAGTTCCAGTGCAGCCTAAAATTAGCAATGCTAGTACCCCTAAATCTGCTCTATTCAAATCCGTAATGGCAATGCTAGTACTATTTGGAGTGGTCCTTGGTGTGCAAACTGACAGTCTATATATGACAATCTCATCATGCTAGACACTTCGTTTAGTTTCCCTGCTTTGATAAAAGATCACTAGATTAATGACACTAAAACTAGGAATATTACCCACTATTATTTACCCTTCCTAGACATGCTGTCTTGCCCTTAACTATGAAGATAATTAAAAAAGCTGGGATAGGGAAAACAAACCGGTTTGTCCTCAAGGACCAGTGCTTATTTGTATAGCACAAATGCTTAGTTAGGCACCTCTGCTATGGAAACAAGCGCCGGTACTTAAGCTTAAACATGTTTATTTTTACAAGCACCACTCTAAGCATATTGCATTGTACACACGGCGTAAGACAAGCGGAATTAAATAAAATCTGGTGTTCAAACAAAGTCAAAAAATCAGATGTTTCATCTAGCAGAATTAAAATTTAAAGCGCATCAACCTTGCACACTAAAATAAAGTGCACAGAAGTAAGCTCATCTGTTTCATTGTTTCATACAGGAAGTAGGTGACACAGGAGGCTGCAGCAATTCATTTTCATTGTTTAGGCAAGATGGCATGTTGTATAAATTATTACGGCATAGTTGCAACTGTTGCTGCAGTCCAACAGAAGATACACAGATTTAGGGACCACTCCAATAAGAAAGACCAACACAGGCTCATGCCCAGTGCAACCTAAAATTAGCACCTTCTGTTTAGATGTTTATATTTACAACTTCTTTTGTTAACATAGTAACAGCCAGACTTACCAATCCAGCTGATATATTGAATATGACTATGTGGACTTCACTTTGTCACTTGTCAGACTTCTGCATCCAATGAATTGGGGCTTTCTGATATATTTTTTTTATAAAATGGCATTCTTTTTAGAGTTTCAGCTTTTATGTACATACATTAAACTAAAAAGGTATCTCTACCACTACATGAAGTATAATCATGCATTCTAACAGAACTATGTCTCTACGTAAAAGCATTCATTCTAAAGAAGATACCTTTGGTAAAATGTGTTTAACTTGTAGCTTCTAGCTTAAGTGAGTAGCCAATACTGTAGTGAGTAGCTTAACTTGTTTAAGTACTGCCAGTTAGTAGTACTGCTAGTGAGTAGATGAACTCCATTTAACTAGCTTAATTGAGTTTCAGTTGTGGTAGCAATTGTTTTCAGTGTCTCATGTTGCTTGTAGTGTTTTGTCCAAAATGTTGAATGATACTGCTTGGAGATGCATATATTGTTTCACCTCTTCACATGCCAATGTATTTTCCATGTTGTGATGGAGGCCTTTTTTGCCTTGTCCACTCGAGAGGCCCTTGAGTTTGCCGGAATGTCGATTAACTTCCGTTCCGGCAAATTCGGGTACTCCATATGTCCTATTTTCAGCAAAGGTCATGCTGAAATTTTCCGTGAATTTTAGCATGACTTTGCTAAAAATAGGACATATGGGGTACTTGTGACTAATGCATGGGCCGGGGTATCTTAGTAGTTAATTAAGTAGGATCAAGTGCCCCGGCGTACTTGTGACTAATGCTTGGCTTTTAGGGTGCCTCGGTGTCGATAAAAACCGGAATGATGAAAGCTTATGCTTTTAGGGTGCCTCGGCGTCGAAAAACCCTCAATGATAAAAGCTTAGCTTTTAGGATGCCTCGGTGTCGACAAACCCTAAATGATGAGACCATGATCTTGTTCCTTGACAATAACCAACTTTTTGACCAAACTTTGTTCCTATTTAGAGAGAAACATGGCCAACAACGATGAGGCCGGGGGTTCGAGCGTCAAGCCATTCTGGATGCTGTCCCAGGAGATGGAGGAACAACCTCACTTGTATGAGGACGCCGCCTTCCCCACCGATCCTGAGACCACTGATGCTACCGCCAAGGATGACCCCACTGATGCCACCACTGATGGTGCCGCCGAGGATGCCACCACTGATGATGGCGGCGCACGCACAGATGGCAGCCAACCGAAGAGGCAACGGAAGGACCGGCGCCCGACCGTGCTCCGCACCCTCAAGGAGGAAGTTACTGAAGTGGACTCCGACGGGAATCCAACGGCGCCCGAACGAATAGTCAAGGGGTACTCGCTTCAGCTCGGGTGCATTCTCCGGAGCACCGTCTCGATCAACACTGAGAACCTGAGGCATCCTGACCGAGGGAATTTGCGCAACCTCCTCTTCACGAAGCTGCACGAACGATACAAGTTCCCCGCTGAATTTGAAAACACAAGCCTCAAAGGGAATAAAGTGAACAATGCTGCCCTCACGAAGATGAGCAAGGCCCTGTCTACTTGGAAAAGCAATGTGAAGAGAATGGTCGAGAAAGGTGAGAGTTATGAGAAGATCAAGGAGAAAAATCCTTCGATCACCGAAGATGACTACAATGACTTCATCAATTGCTCGAGCACCGCAAACTCCGAATCAAGTAAGTGGGGGAAAGAAATGCGGGAGCTGAACTTAGGGGAACACACACTCGGTCCCGGCGGTTACAGAGTGGCGGAGCCTATATGGGACAAGGAGGAGGCGGACCGTGCCGAGCAAGGCCTACCGCCCCTCTTCGATAAATACGGTGACAAGCAGACCAGGAACTTTGTCAGGGCCCGGTACAAGAAGGATCCGAAAACAAAGGAGCTTACCACGGATCCGAAGACCAGGGCGCTTGAGCTTGTTCTGGTAAGGAATACACCCCCTCGTAATTAGCTCCATATGGTTGCATTCTAATTAATGAAGCCAAATTTCTAAATGGTTCACATTCCTTCCGCAGGCGACTGAAAGCAGTAGCGCGGGGTCGACTAAGAGCAACCCTTGGGACACCACTCTAAATAGGGCGTTGAATGTAATGAAGAACAAGGATAAGCTCAGTAAGCCGACGTCAGCTGGTCGTGTGGCCGGCAAAGGCTTGTCGACAAAATGGTCGTCATACTATGACACTGCTGGGCGAAAGGAGAAAAAGACCAGCTCGGAAAGCCAGGCGCGCGAGGTTCAAGAACTCAGGGCACAGGTGGCGCGGATTCCGGAGATTGTCCAAGAGCAAGTGCAACAACAACTCGGAGCGACGATCACCGCCATTGTGCCTACCTTGATCCAGGGGATTAGTGCGTGGATTGCGGGCGGCCAACAGGGGCCGCCCCCGATTCCTAGCTTCACGGCCAGCAACTCGCAGAATGCGATGGCGGGGCCATTGGTGTCTCCGGCGGAGCCGGCATTGGTGTCTCGGACGCCAGCACGGGAGCTTAATGCACCCGGGTGTACGCCGGCCGGCACCTCTGCAGCAAGCGGCCCCTCCGTCAACTGCACGCCCGCCGTTGGCGGTGCCTCGACATTAGCCGAGCTCGACGCCATCATCACGGTAACTAATTAAGCCTCTCTCGGCCAAGGACTTCATCTCCTTGCCTTTGACTGGGCATCCCTAACGCCCTACATGTTTTCGCAGGGCGCCGCCGACGTTCCGTGCACTCTCCTGCACTTCGTGAACAACGAGTTGGTCGATGTCGCCAAGGGAAAAATCGTTCAACCGGGCAACCCCTTGTTCCACGGTACCCAGATGCCACCCAACTTGTTTAGGGTTCAACTGGTTCGGGTGCTGCCAGGCTGCGACGAGGTGTCACCTCCGATTCGACCAATGGGGGCCGACGATGATGATGTGATGAACCTCAGCGCCTGCCTGAGCTGGCCCCTGCTTTGGCCGAAGAGCCAGATTCGTTTGGGGGCGGGGGACACCACCCCAAAGACAACACCGCCAGTCGTGCCGGCGCCAAGTCGGCCCCATGGCAAGACCGCCGCAACGGTGCCGGACATCCCTATGCCACTGGATCCAAACATGCATATGGCACATGATCAGAATGACGACGACGACGATACATTTGCCAACGTCGATCAGTACTTTGCCGATCATGGGGATGGTGGCGACTTCATGGGGCCTCCTTCTCAAGAACCCAACCCAACAAAAGACGTGTGCGATCTAGCTGGTACCGCGGAGAAGCCAAGTTGCAACAGGCGTCGTCTGCAGTTCAGCTCTCAGGAGACGCCTCCAGCTGCCGACTTCACCGAGCCTCAGATAGGCCAGGTGCCAAATATGATCAGCCCCAACACACTCAAGAAGGCGGTCTGTGAGCAGAACTCGGTCCCATTACAGGAGATCAAGAAGAAGGCACACAAAAGAAAGACTAACAAGGGTGCGGGCCAGCTGGCACCGAGTACGATCCGTGCTCAGGACGGGCCACCTTCAACTGCGGATATCTCGAGGAGGGTGCATGTGGCGGGTAGGCCGATGCTACCGAGAAATATGCTCGATGCTGCAACCGGTGCTATGCGGAGTCTGCATGACAGTGTGCTTTCTTTGGAGAAGCGGCGTCTCCGAGAGAAGGATGTGGCATACCCGGTTTTCGCGGCCAAGGTGCCAGAGGGCAAGGGCTTTGTGGATAACTCCATCGGGGGTACGATCGTCCTGCGGTTTGATGACATCCACGCTATGTTGAACCTTCATCCGCTGCACTACACCTTCGTTCGGCTATTTTCGCTGAGTATGGAGATGCGGATCATTCGCGACAAGACCCCGGACATCGTGATAGTCGACCCCTTCTACATGCGTGCCAAGATCTTGGGCAGCGCTGGGGACCGGCAAGTCGCGAGTTCTTACCTCGAAGGCGTCATTCTGGCAAACCAAGATAAGGACAACTTCCTCGTGCCTTACTTTCCCGAGTAAGTCCTCCCCTCAACCGCCCCGTAACATATGAATTCTTAGATTTCGATCATTTTTCTTTTAACATTCCGTGTTTTCTGCAGTGACACACATTGCACGCTCATCCTCCTAAGCCCCAAATATTCCATGGCCACGTATTTCGACCCGGACCGTCAGTCGAACGTAGACTACACAAATGTCAAGAAGGTTCTTGATGATGTTCTCCCCGGCTACGTCAAATCTGGAGGCACCTTCACCAGGCCTATTCGTAAGTACGGCAAGCACGTGTTCTCCCACAACACGACGTTCTGCTGCGTCAAGCAGCCGCCTGGCGGTCAGAAGGGTGCCTACTACGCCATCCATCACATGCGGGCGATCGTACGGGACCATCATCAACTACTGCTACCGAGTAGACTCAAAGATTGGGCCGCGAGCGTGTCGGCAATCCAGGACGCGGACATCAGACAAGAATTCTTTCGCATCCAGTCGGAGTTTGCGGAAATCATCCATCAAGATGTCCTTCGTACCTCGGGGCAGTTCTACCTCAGAAATCAACCGTCCAACAGTGACATCGACACAATCCTACAAATGCAGGCTGACAACGCCCGTGGTTTCATGACTCCCACGATAGACGGCGGCTTCATCCACGCTCCGGTCCCTTGAGTCGAGTCGAAAGCAGTGATGCTGTGTCTAGTTCTGAAACATCGATTGGCTCATGTTGTAATTAAAATTTAATGAACTTGTAGTATGTCTCTTTGGTTTCGAGAGTCCTTCAACTTAGATGTAATCGATGCTATTAATGTCTTGCTTTTCTCTTCCGATCGTTCTGTTGCATACTTATATATTGCTGATGTATTGTCTGTGAATTGGTACTAACGTTTCGTTTGGCTACTGCATAGCGATGCCGTGGTATGTCGTGTACAAGGGTAAGGTTCCCGGAGTCTACGACGACTGGGAGGAGTGTCGGAGACAGGTTCACCGATTCAGCGGTAACAGTTACAAAGGGTACGCCACTAGGGTCGAGGCCGAATCTAGATATGCCCGCTATCTAGCGGGAGAGGGGAGGGAGCGTTGGAGGAACCGGATGAAGACGAGTTTCATCGTGACGATGCTCATCGTGATGACCGCAGCTCTCTTCTATGTGATGGTAGTTTAGATGATCGATATCGACTTGTAATGTGAAGACAAACTCGCGGTCTCGAGACTTGTAATATAATGATTCATACTTATACATTTTGTTCGGTCTTTTCAATTCGGAGACTAATATGATGAATTGTATTCGGAGACTAAAATGATGAATTGTATTCAGAGACTAATCTTTTATTGTATTCGATGAATCTGTTGTTGATGTGTGCTGTCTATATTTTGTCCAATTATACATTTTGTAACCTGTGCAAAAAACAGAAAATTAAAAAATAAAAATAAAACTAATATTCATACTAATGGCGCATCACATCATAGTGCGCCATTAGTATGCCAAAGGATACTAATGGCGCATCACTAAACAGTGCGCCATTAGTATGCCGAAGTTACTAATGGCGCATCCATCTGTAGTGCGCCATTAGTATGCCAAAGCACCTGGGTATACATGGCCCCTGGGAGGCATACTAATGGCGCACTGTTGTATATACTAATGGCGGATCCGGGGTGCGCCATTAGTATACCAGATACTAATGGCGTGCTACTAATGGCGCACCACTGATGCGCCATTAATGGCCAGATTAGGTGCGCCATTAGTAGCCCTTTTTCTAGTAGTGACCATAGTGTGTGCACAAAAATAGTTGCCACATGGAAAACATATTTGTGGCAACTGACACAGTTGATCAGGAAATTAGTTGCCATCTAGTGCAGATAGTTACTGAAACTATCATGTCTACCTTCATACTGCACTTTGAAATACAACTACCTAGATCTAGGGTTCATTGGCAACTATCATAACCTGAAATTCATCAACAAAAAACTTCCTGCACTGATCGCAAATAGCATTTCGAGACAATACATAACTAATGGCTAGAAAAACGCCGGCTCAATCCCAAGGCAGAACCAGGATGTGGCTGCGGACAGGCCGAGCCACACCGGCATGACAGCCACGGCGGCGGCGGCGAAACTGTGCAATGCCACCGAAAACGACCAGCATAGGACTCCGCCGCCGGTGGGAATGCCGGAGCATCGCGAATCCGCCTGAATCTCGATGAATCTCGAGCGGAACATTGACCACAGAGGAGAGGGGAGAATGCAGGCAAGGAATGTGAGCGTGGGAAGGAGCATTACCTTCAATCTGCAGGCACTCCGGCGAAGACGCTCCAGTCCGGCGAGTCCCATCGACGGCCGCGAATGCCGTCGACTCTTCCGCCTCCGCCGTCGCCTTCTCCTCTCGCCTTCTCTTCCAATCGAATGAACTGCGGGGTGGCTTGGCTGAGTAATGAAGTGGAGAGTAAATGGAACCGTGAGGGGAGGGGGGGGCGAAGTGAGCGACGTGGTTGACGGCAACCGCAGTTTGGGCGTGGCGTGCGGGCGCAGAGCAGTTCCACCGCACGCCTCCGAGTGGCAACCATTGACCGCGGGGGGGGGGGGGGGCAACCGGTGTGTGGGCGAACACTCTCACACACCACACACGCGACTTGTCCTACGTGGCACACAAAATCAGCCAAAATGTGCCAAGATTCGTGCAGAAACTGTTGAACGGCGATGGAGGCGTGTGGTTGAGTTGGCTAATGCCCACACGTGTGGACGTTAGTGTTTTCGTTACTATTACAGGGACTGGGGAAAATCTCGAACTGAGGTGTGATGTGAGGATGTCGGTGTACAAAAAGAGGGGCACGCTTTTGTACCCCTTTACCTGTGCACGGGCAGTCGGAGCCGCACCCACGGTCACACCAAGCAGAGGAGGGGAGGTGAGCCAAGGTAAGACTGAAGCCCAAGATAAATAGAGCAACGCCAAGGCCAAGACCACAAGGAGCAGAGGAACACTTTGACGGTATCCAAGCGGAGCACGTCCCCCGAGTGGAACCAGGTACCTTTTTGCTCCAGTTAACTCAACCATGCGTCGAACCATCAGCGGGGCAGAACAAGCGGAGGAAGTCAGGTCCCGGCAAAGTACTTTCCTACCGAGCCCCCGGGGCTGCCGGCAAGGGTCCTGCCACGGACACTGAGCCTGCCCAAGAGCAACTGGCTCCGGCAGGGCATCAAGCCCTGGCCGTAGAGACAGCCGCTCCCATGGCGGAAGAAATGCCTTTGGTCCTTGCCGTCGAGCCCCAGGCTCCGGCATGGGCGCAGCATACCGTCCAATTCCTACAAATAGGGGAGCTTCCTGAGGAGCATGAAGAAGTGGAAAAAGTAGCCCGTCGGTCCGCCCTGTACCAGTTCGTCGATGACGTCCTGTACAGTAGAAGGCCAAACGATGTGAAATTGAAGTGCATCCCCCGGAAGGAAGGACTGGAGCTGTTGGCGGAGATACATGGAGGCATATGTGGCTCCCACATAGGGTCGAGGGCCCTTGCCGGGAAGGCGTTCCGGCAAGGTTTCTTCTGGACCACCGCCCTCCAGGATGCGATGGCACTAGTAACCAAGTGTGAAGCGTGTCAGTTCCATTCAAAGAAGCTTCATCAACCAGCTCAAGCCCTTCAAACAATCCTTCTCTCCTGGCCATTCTCGGTCTGGGGGCTCGATATACTGGGCCCTTTCCCCCGCGCTGTCGGGGGCTTTGAGTACTTGTATGTTGCGATCGACAAGTTCACAAAGTGGCCGGAGGTGGAAGCAGTGAGAAAGGTGACTGCTCAATCAGCTGTCAAGTTTTTCAAGGGACTGGTCTGCCGTTTTGGTGTGCCAAATAGAGTCATCACCGACAATGGCACGCAGTTCACGAGCCACACCTTCATGCAATACATTCAAGACCTCGGCAGCAAGGTCTGTTTTGCTTCCATGGCACACCCACGGAGCAACGTCCAAGCGGAGAGGGCAAATGCTGAAGTGTTGCGAGGCCTAAGGACAAAGACTTTTGACAAGCTGCGCAAGAGCGGAAGGCGCTGGATTGATGAATTGCCGGCGGTTCTTTGGTCGATCAGGACGACGCCAAATCGAGCCACCAGCCAGACACCTTTTGCCCTGGTATACGGGGCAGAAGCAGTTCTCCCCACGGAACTCATATACGAGTCACCTCGAGTGCTCGCTTATGACGAGCTTGAGCAAGAGCAGTTGCGCCAAGATGACGCAACGCTCCTTGAGGAAGATCGTCTTCGGGCGGCTGTGAGAGCAGCGCGCTACCAGCAAGCCTTGCGCCGCTACCATAGCCGCAAGGTTCATGCCTGAAGCTTTGAGGAAGGCGACCTTGTTCTTCGGCGTGTTCAGTTGGCCAAGAATTCCAACAAGTTGACGCCAAAGTGGGAAGGCCCTTATCGGGTAATACGAGTCACCAGGCCCAACGCAGTCCTCCTGGAGACCGAAGATGCTGTCTCGGTGAGCAACTCCTGGAACATCGAGCATCTTCGCAAGTTTTACCTGTAAGGCGCGGCTTGCCGGGCCTCCCGGCAAGCCACCTTTTGTACAAGCTTTGCCGACAAGGCATGTGACCCTTTGTACAAAGCCAGGCGCAGACCCTGAGCATAAATAAATGAAGCGCTGGCGCCCTAAGTTATAGCATGCATGCTAGGTCGAGTCTCTTCCTTGGTTAGGGTTGATAGTGCTTAGCGGCGACTAACCCCTAGCCTAGAGGTCGAGTGTGCGTCTATCTGTTTCTTTCCTGTCTCCTTTGGTTCGCAGGGCACATGAGCACTTCTGCTGAGCTACTTGGAAGAAGGGAAACGAACCGGCGTCCCGACCCCGGCAAACCAGAGTTGCCGGGGGTTGCAAGCACAAGGATCCAACCGCGGCAAGACAAGGTTGCCGGGGGCTGCAGATCCAGATAAGTCTTTCATCCTCTATCATGCATTTCGGAACGGAACCGGGATATGTGAAACCTCGTTTTACTTCTAGGCCACCGTGCTCCCCTTTTCTATACCCAAGGATTATCTCCTGGGCCCGGATTTGGTTGTAGCCGCGGTGGCAAGGAAGTAGAACAAGGAGCCTAAGCCCGCTTCATCCCTGCCTCTGCCAAGGGCGCAAGAATGGTCGAGCGAAGTAGGGGGACGGCAAGGCCTCTTACCGGGTGAAAACGTTTATCTTAAATTATAACAAGGATTCGTTCCTTGTCGCGGGGTCTGCCCACGAACGGAAAACCCGGCAAACATCCCTTTTTCATTAAAAGCATCCCACACAGGTACAGTCTGTACGGAATGAAAAACATGAACAAAGGGGATTACAAGCTTTAAATTTAACAAGGCCCGAAGGCTTACAGATTAAAAAAGAGATAAGGTGCCCGTGATCCCTTTCTTGTCCCTCTCCTCAGGAGGCAGGTCAAGGAGGCGAGAGGACAAAAGGGGCGCCTAGGCGAGCTACGAGCAGCAGAAAGCACCAAGAGAACACCTCGGTGGCCGCCCACGGGTAGGCCGGTGATGACGGTGCCGGGAAAGGACCTGGAAGACGAGGCGGCAGGACCAGCAGTACACGACGAAGGTGTCGGTGCCCGCGTCCTCCGAGTTGACGGCCTTGCCGCCCGCCCTCTTCCTCTTCCGCAGCCTCCCGACGCCAGCCGCCCAAGGAGATGGCCCCGAGAAGTTCAAGGAGCTGGCCCCACCCCCGGGAAAACCCTGCCGGAGGAGCGGCCAGGTGCAGATACTGCTGCTGCCGCACCCACCCAGGCGCGGGGCGTCCGACGCCTAGTCGGACTCATCCCCGTCATCTGCCCCGCTGTCCTCCTCATCACTTTCGCTCGAGGAAGAGCTTCCATCGTCGGAATCTCCATCGGAGGAGCTCTCCACGCAACACTTCAGGCGAGTCCCGAAGTCTCCGAAGACCTTGACGGAGAGCAGGCCGTCCTCCATTAATTTGAAGTAGAGGACGAGCCCCGCCGTCAGGCTGTGGATGCGAGCGAACGTCTTCCACCCACGACGGAGGTACATGACCCGAGGAGTCGGGAAGTCGACGTCGACCCGCGTGCCCCCATTCCCACAACCCCTTATGTGCAATCTGAGGGATTGGGGCCGGTCACGCTCCATCTCCCGAGCGAACGGGGTGGGAAGACGGAGACGGTGACGCGGAGGCCGGTGCAGCCTAACGAAGAACTCGCGGGGCTGGTCTCCAACACGGCCTTCCATCGGGAAGGGCATCATTGGCGGGGGCGAAGCCGGCGCGCCGCCCCGTCCTCCTCTTCCCCGAGCACTACGACCTCTGCCCCGGCCTCGCCCACGGCCTCGCCCCCTCCCCCTTCCCCTCGCGGCCGGTTCCACCACCGCGGGCTCAGGAGGAGGAGGGACGCGCTGTCGGGCGGCGACCCTCGCCGCCACAGTCGAGGGACCCGGATTCCCTTTCTCCATGGCGAGTGAAAGGAAGAAGCAGAAGCAAGAGGAGATAGATGACAGAAGAGTGCGGGACGCCGTCCCCCCTTCTCCCTCTTTATAAAGGGGCAGGGTCGGGGCTCGGCCGCCCCGCTCGGCCAATCCAGCCACCGGAGGCGCAGGGAATCAGGACCGACCCGCTGCCCCAACCAGCGACGGCCTGGTTTCCCGCCTCCACCGCTTGCCACCCCAGGCGCATGAAGGACGCGTGGCGGACGTGCAGAACTGAGGAGACGGGTGAAGCGACCTCTCCCCACCCCGTGATCATGGGGAGTGGACGCCTTGAAGACCGCGACTCGGCCCCGTTCAGTAAATGAGCCGCGCCTCCACGCCTCCCTCTTTTTACGGGGAAGGCGCGAGCCGCCTCTTTACTGCGATATGACGCATGCGTGTGGAAACCGCCCCACGCATGCCGCCCATGTCACGCACACCCCTCCACGCCGCGGGTCGTGGGAAGCGCAGCGCGCGAAAAGTCTTACCGCGGTAAAAACCGCCCCGCCTGCCTGCGCACCATTTTGGGCCTGGCCCAACAACGTGTCGCGCTTATGTGTGGCCCAGGCCCGGGGGCTCCTGTCGGTGTACAAAAAGAGGGGCACGCTTTCGTACCCCTTTACCTGTGCACGGGCAGTCGGAGCCGCGCCCACGGTCACACCAAGCAGAACAGGGGAGGTGAGCCAAGGTAAGACCGAAGCCCAAGATAAACAGAGCAACGCCAAGGCCAAGACCACAAGGAGCAGAGGGACGAAGCAGGCTCCCCCGGCAAGACCCTTGTCGGGGCAGCCTCAGCAGCACCGGCAAGACCCTTGCCGGGGCAGCTCGCCCCACACCAACAGAGCGAGACACCCTTGAGCCCATGGTCCCCAACGCCATCATCCACGTGGGGCCAGGGCCCGGGAAGGCACCTCTGTGGTGGCATGCAGATCTTTGTGAAGACATATTCAAGATCAAATGAGGATTAGAAGACGACGATCCTCGGCAAGATCCTTGCTGAGGAAGGCCACCAGACCCCCGGCAAGGCCCTTGCCGGGGACGACAGCGCGCCACGGCAAGACCCTTGCCGGGCCACACGGCAAGACCCTTGCCGGGCCGCCCGGCAAGGCCCTCACCAAGGACGCCAGCAGGGCCACCGCCAGGCCCATGCCAACCAAGCTTCCACCACCGTTCGCATGCAGCTGCCAGCCCAACCAGCTGGGCGGGCACCTGCGTGGCAACATGCAGCTCCCAGGCCAACTCATCAAGCGCCTGCGTGGCGGCATGCAGATCTTCGTGAAGGCTCCACCACCGCGCCACCTCAGCTGCCCGCCTGCCTACATAGCGCCGCACGCACGCTGGCCAAGGCGCGTGTCGAAGCGAGGAGGAGCGGCGATGGACGGGACGGGCCTCGCCCCCGTCCCCGATAAAGCAAGGGGACACCTAAGCTACGCATTAAATGCGTCTTGTCCTGTAATACGAGCGATAAGCTCAGGGCACTGTGCGCCTTTCCACCTCCTGTGTGCCACTATGGCAGCCCCTTTCGACTATAAAAGGAGGCCCATGGCATCCTGGAGAAGGATTCGGCTTTTTGGAACCACACACTCACCACAGCTAGTTCGAGAGCTCAAGAACTCTCCGAAATACACCCACCAAAGCAGGACTAGGGTTTTACGCATCCTCGCGGCCCGAACCTGGGTAAACGATCCTCGTGCTGGCTACTGATCCTGCTCTTCTTGCAACCCTGCGCCCCGGCAACCGTAATAGGGATTCTTGTGATCCCATAGGTGTCGTTTCCCCGACAGAGGAGATGGCCAACCCTATTCGACAGGTAGGTCACTACTTCCTTTAGGGAAAATAGCTAGACTTTACCTGAAATCTTAAAAGTGCGTGCGCTCGTTGGAGAAAATGAGCGGCCGCTCTGCCACATGCATGCGTATCTTTTTCTTGTCTCCTATTGCATGTGGTCATCCGCATTAAATGTGAATTAGACTGGTCATACCGGAAGGGAAAACAAATCCAAGTTCGTTTATTTTGGGTTTTCAAAATTTTAAAAGTCATATCTTTCAAACCACGTGTCAAAATTCAGATCCGTCTTCATTGTTGGATTCTTCGCGACGAGATCTTTGAAACTAGATCTCACATGAGTATGTTTCGATTAAAAAAAATGATGCCAACTTTGATGCTATATGGTGCAACTCTAGTACTACATTGTGCAACTTTAATACTGAATGATGAAACTTTTTTCAAAACTAATTTTTAGAGCTGCATGATCCAACTTTATATAAGGTTGCAACCTAACAACCATGGCAATCTATTGTGCAATTGGTCTACTGCCCAGGCCAACTACCTAGTAGTTGATGTGCAAACCCTCCCTACAAGTGGATATGTAGTTTTTCAATCTTGGCACTCCCTTCCCCACTTCCCCTACTAGTGGTATGTGCAACTTAGTTTGTTGTCCACGCCAACTGCCTATTAGTCGATGTGCAACTCCTTCCTCTCCCTACTTGTGGATACGTATTAGTTTTAATTGGCGGGGGCAACAGACGGAGTTGCACATAGTCTGCTAGGCAATTGGCCGGGGCAACATACGAAGTTGCACATCTCACATGCCAGGATAGATGGATGGTGAAAACTCCACATTCATGTGGGCAGTGAAAAATTGCATATAGACAGGGTGTTAAAGTTGGACATCCCACTAGTAGGGGGTGGTGTGGATCGGGTGCTATCAGGGAAACTACATGCTACCTCTTGAGCAATGCGTTGGTTTTCCCTTGAAGAGGAAAGGGTGATGTAGTAAAGTAGCGTAAGTATTTCCCTTAGTTTTTGAGAACCAAGGTATCAATCCAGTAGGAGATCACGCACGAGTCCCTCAAACCTACACAAACAAATAAGAACCTCGCAACCAACACGATAAAGGGATTGTCAATCCCTCCAGGTCACTTACGAGAGTGAGGTCTGATAGATATGATAAGATACTATTTTTGGTATTTTTATGATAAAGAGAAATAAAGATGCAAATTAAAATAAAAGGTAATAAAAATAACTAAGTGTTGGAAGATTAATATGATGGAAAATAGACCCGGGGGCCATAGGTTTCACTAGTGGCTTCTCTCGAGAGTATAAGTATTACGGTGGGTAAATGAATTACTGTCGAGCAATTGATAGAATTGAGCATAGTTATGAGAATATCTAGGTATGATCATGTATATAGACATCACGTCTGTGACAAGTAGACCGAAATGATTCTGCATCTACTACTATTACTCCACACATCGACCGCTATCCAGCATGCATCTAGAGTATTAAGTTCATAAGAATAAAGTAATGCTTTAAGTAAGATGACATGATGTAGAGGGATAAACTCATGCAATATGATATAAACCCCATCTTTTTATCCTCGATGGCAACAATACAATATGTGTCGTTTCCCTTTCTGTCACTGGGATCGAGCACCGCAAGATTGAACCCAAAGCTACGCACTTCTCCCATTGCAAGAAAGATCAATCTAGTAGGCCAAACCAAACTGATAATTCGAAGAGACTTGCAAAGATAACCAATCATACATAAAAGAATTCAGAGGAGATTCAAATATTGTTCATAGATAATCTTGATCATAAACCCACAATTCATTGGATCTCGACAAACACACTGCAAAAGAAGATAACATCGAATAGATCTCCAAGAGAATTGAGGAGAACTTTGTATTGAGATCCAAAGAGAGAGAAGAAGCCATCCAGCTAATAACTATGGACCCGAAGGTCTGAGGTAAACTACTCACACATCATCGGAGAGGCTATGGTGTTGATGTAGAAGCCCTCCGTGATCAATGCCCCCTCCGGCGGAGCGCCGGAAAAGGCCCCAAGATGGGATCTCACGGGTATAGAAGGTTGCGGCGGTGGAAATAGGGTTTTGGCTCCTGTTCTGATGTTTTCGGGGTACATAGGTATATATAGGAGGAAGAAGTACGTCGGTGGAGCAACGTGGGCCCCACGAGGGTGGAGGGCGCGCCTGGGGGGTAGCCGCACCCCCCTGCCTCGTGCTCTCCTCGTTGATTGCTTTACGTAGACTCCAAGTCCTTTGGATCACGTTTGTTTCGAAAATCACGTTCCCGAAGGTTTCATTCCGTTTGGACTCCTGTTTGATATCCTTTTCCTTCAAAACACTGAAATAGGCAAAAAACAGCAATTTGGGTTGGGCCTCCAGTTAATCGGTTAGTCCCAAAAATAATATAAAAGTGTATAATAAAGCCCATTAAACATCCAAAACAGAATATAATATAGCATGGAACAATCAAAAATTGTAGATACGTTGGAGACGTATCAAGCATCCCCAAGCTTAATTCCTGCTCGTCCTCGAGTAGGTAAATGATAAAAACAGAATTTTTATGTGGAATGCTACTTAGCATAATTTTCAATGCAATTCTCTTATTTGTGGTATGAATATTCAGATCTGAAAGATTGAAGATAAAAGTTTAATATTGACATAAAAAATAATAATACTTCAAGCATACTAACTAAGCAATTATGTCTTCTCAAAATAACATGGCCAAAGAAAGTTATCCCTACAAAATCATATAGTCTGGCTATGCTCTATCTTCATCACACAAAATATTTAAATCATGCACAACCCCAATGACAAGCCAAGCAATTGTTTCATACTTTTGGTGTTCTCAAACTTTTTCAATCTTCACGCAATACATGAGCGTGAGCCATGGACATAGCACTATATGTGGAATAGAAGGGTGGTTTTGGAGAAGACAAAAAGGAGAAGATAGTCTCACATCAACTAGGCGTATCAACGGGCTATGGAATGCCCATCAATAGATATCAATGTGAGTGAGTAGGGATTGCCATGCAATGGATGCACTAGAGCTATAAGTATATGAAAGCTCAACAAAAGAAACTAAGTGGGTGTGCATCCAACTCGCTTGCTCACGAAGACCTAGGGCATTTTGAGGAAGCCCATCATTGGAATATACAAGCCAAGTTCTATAATGAAAATTTTCCACTAGTATATGAAAGTGATATCATAGGAGACTCTCTATCATGAAGATCATGGTGCTACTTTGAAGCACAAGTGTGGAAAAAGGATAGTAGCATTGTCCCTTCTCTCCATTTCTCTCATTTTTTGGGCCTTTTCCTTTTTTATGGCCTCTTTTCTTTTTTTTCTTCCTTTTTTCTCTTTTTCGTCCGGAGTCTCATCCCGACTTGTGGGGGAATCATAGTCTCCATCATCCTTTCCTCACTTGGGACAATGCACTAATAATGATGATCATCACACTTTTATTGCTTACAACTCAATAATTACAACTCAAAACTTAGAACATAATATGACTCTATGTGAATGCCTCCGGCGGTGTACCGGGATGCAATGAATCAAGAGTGACATGTATGAAAATAATGAACGGTTGCTTTGCCACAAATACGATGTCAACTACATGATCATGCAAAGCAATATGACAATGATGGAGCATGTCATAGTAAACGAAACGGTGGTAAGTTGCATGGCAATATATCTCGGAATGGCTATGGAAATGCCATGATAGGTAGGTATGGTGGCTGTTTTGAGGAAGGTATATGGTGGGTGTATAATACCGGCGAAAAGTGCGCGGTATTAGAGAGGCTAGCAATGGTGGAAAGATGAAAAGTGCGTATAATCCATGGATTCAACATTAGTCATAAAGAACTCATATACTTGTTGCAAAAATCTACAAGTTATCAAAGCAAAGTATTATGCGCATGCTCCTAGGGGGATATATTGGTAGGAAATGACCATCGCTCATCCCCGACCGCCACTCATAAGGAAGACAATCAATAAATAAATCATGCTCTGACTTCATCACATAACGGTTCACCATACGTGCATGCTACATGATACGTCCATTTTGCATCATGCTTTTATATCGATATTTATTGCATTATGGGCTTGTTATTACACATCATGTCACAATACTTATGCCTATTCTCTCTTATTTTACAAGGTTTACATAAAGAGGGAGAATGCCGACAGCTAGAATTCTGGGTTGGAAAAGGAGCAAATATTAGAGACCTATTCTGCGCAACTCGAAAAGTCCTGAAACTCCACCGAAGTTATTTTTGGAAATAATAAAAAAACTGAGCGAAGAAAATACCAGAGGGGGCCCACACCCTGGCCACGAGGGTGGGGGGCGCCCTACCCCCCTGGGCGCGCCCCCTGCCTCGTGGGCCCCCTGGTGGCCCTCCGGTTCCTATCTTCTGCTATATGAAGTCTTTCATCCGAGAAAAAATCATAAGCCAGCTTTCGGGACGAGACTCCGCCGCCACGAGGCGGAACCTTGGCGGAACCAATCTAGGGCTCTGGCGGAGCTGTTCTACCGGGGACACTTCCCTCCGGGAGGGGGAAACATCGCCATTGTCATCACCAACGCTCCTCTCATCGGGAGGGGGCCAATCTCCATCAACATCTTCACCAGCACCATCTCCTCTCAAACCCTAGTTCATCTCTTGTATCCAATTCTTGTCTCTATGTCTGGGATTGGTACCTGTAGGTTGCTAGTAGTGTTGATTACTCCTTGTAGTTGATGCTAGTTGGTTTATTTGGTGGAAGATCATATGTTCAGATCCATTATGCATATTAATACCCCTCTAATTATGAACATGAATATGCTTTGTGAGTAGTTACGTTTGTTCCTGAGGACATGGGAGAAGTCTTGCTATTAGTAGTCATGTGAATTTGGTATTCGTTCTATATTTTGATGAGATGTATGTTGTCTCTCCTCTAGTGGTGTTATGTGAACGTCGACTACATGACACTTCACCATTGTTTGGGCCTAGAGGAAGGCATTGGGAAGTAATAAGTAGATGATGGGTTGCTAGAGTGACAGAAGCTTAAACCCTAGTTTATGCGTTGCTTCGTAAGGGGCTGATTTGGATCCACATGTTTCATGCTATGGTTAGGTTTACCTTAATACTTCTTTTGTAGTTGCGGATGCTTGCAATAGGGGTTAATCATAAGTGGGATGCTTGTCCAAGTAAGGACAGCACCCAAGCACTAGTCCACCCGCATATCAAATTATCAAAGTACCGAACGCGAATCATATGAACGTGATGAAAACTAGCTTGACGATAATTCCCATGTGTCCTCGGGAGCGCTTTTCTCTATATAAGAATTTGTCCAGGCTTGTCCTTTTCTACAAAAAGGATTGGGACACCTTGCTGCACTTTATTTACTTTTGTTACCTGTTATCCGTTACAAATTACCTTATCACAAAACTATCTGTTACCGATAATTTCGGTGCTTGCAGAGAATACCTTGCTGAAAACCGCTTATCATTTCCTTCTGCTCCTCGTTGGGTTCGACACTCTTACTTATCGAAAGGACTACGATAGATCCCCTATACTTGTGGGTCATCAAGACTATTTTCTGGTGCCGTTGCCGGGGAGTGAAGCGCCTTTGGTAGGTGTAATTTGGTAAGGAAAAAAATTATATAGTGTGCTGAAATTTACTGTCACTTGTTACTATGGAAAGTAATCCTCTGAGGGGCTTGTTCGGGGTATCTTCACCTCGACCAGTAGAGCAAAGAGTTGCTCCTCAACCTACTGAACCTACTGAAAATGAAAATGTCTACTTTGAAATTCCTTCAGGTATGATAGAAAAACTGCTAGCTAATCCTTTTGCAGGAGACGGAACATTACATCCTGATGAGCACCTAATCTATGTGGATGAAGTTTGTGGATTATTTAAGCTTGCAGGTATGCCCGATGATGTTATCAAGAAGAAGGTATTCCCTTTACCTTTCAAGGAAGATGCATTGACATGGTATAGGCTATGTGATGATATGGGATCATGGAACTACAAACGATTGAAATTGGAATTTCATCAGAAGTTTTATCCTATGCATCTTGTTCATCGTGATCATAATTATATATATAATTTTTGGCCTCGCGAAGGAGAAAGCATCGCTCAAGCTTGGGGGAGGTTTAAGTCAATGTTATATTCATGCCCCAATCATGAGCTCTCGAGAGAAATGATTATTCAAAAAATTTATGCTCGGCTTTCTGACAACAATCACACCATGCTCGATACTTCTTGTACTGGTTCTTTTATGATGAAGACTATTGAATTAAAATGGAATTTATTGGAAAGAATTAAACGCAACTCTGAAGATTGGGATCTCGACGAGGGTAAGGAGTCAGGTATAACACCTAAGTTTGATTTTGTTAAATCTTTTATGGACACCGATGTTTTCCGTGAATTTAGCACTAAATATGGACTTGACTCTGAGATACTAGCTTCTTTCTGTGAATCATTTGCTACTCATGTTGATCTCCCTAAGGAGAAGCGGTTTAAATATAATCCTCCCGTTGAAGTAAAAGTAGTTGCACCTATTAAAGTTGAAGAAAGGGCTATCACTTATAATGATCCTATTGTTCCTACTGCTTATGTTGAGAAACCACCTTTCCCTGTTAGAATAAAGGATCATGCTAAAGCTTCAACTGTAGTCAACAAAAGTAATATTAGGACACATAAACCCCCTGAGCAAGTTAAAGTTGAACCTAATATTGCTATGGTTAAAGATCTCTTGGCTGATAATATTGATGGGCATGTTATTTACTTCTGTGATGAGACTGCTAGAATTGCTAAACCTGGTGCTAAAGATAAACATAGACCTGTAGTAGGCATGCCTGTTATTTCTGTTAAAATAGGAGATCATTGTTATCATGGCTTGTGTGATATGGGTGCTAGTGCTAGTGCAATACCTATTGACTTATACAAAGAAATTATGCATGATATTGCACCCACTGAGTTAGAAGAAATTGATGTCACCATTAAGCTTGCCAATAGAGATACTATTTCACCAATTGGGATTGTTAGAGATGTTGAAGTCTTGTGTGGGAAAACTAAATATACAGCTGATTTTCTTGTTCTTGGTTCCCCACAAGATAGCTTTTGTCCCATTATATTTGGTAGACCCTTCTTAAACACTGTTAATGCTAAGATAGACTGCGAAAAGTATGTTGTTACTGTAGGTGATATGTCTCATGAGTTTAACTTTTCTAAATTTCGTAGACAACACCGTGAAGAGGAATTGCCTAGTAAGAATGAAATTATTGGTCTTGCTTCTATTGTTGTGCCTCCTAATGATCCTTTAGAACAATATTTGCTAGACCGTGAAAATGATATGTTTATGAATGAAAGAAGGGAAATAGATGAAGTATTCTTTAAACAGGGACCTATTCTGAAACACAACTTTCCTGTTGAAATCCTAGGGGATCCTCCTCCACCCAAGGGTGATCCTGTGTTTGAGCTTAAACCATTGCCTGATACCCTTAAATATGCTTGTCTTGATGAAAAGAATATATATCCTGTTATTATTAGTGCTAACCTTTCAGAGAAGGAGGAAGAAAAATTATTGAAAACTCTGAAGAAGCACCGTGCTGCTATTGGATATACTCTTGATGATCTTAAGGGCATTAGTCCCACTCTATGTCAACACAAAATAAATTTGGAGAAAGATGCCAAACCAGTTATTGATCATCAATGATGGCTGAATCCTAAGATGAAAGAAGTGGTAAGAAAGGAAATACTAAAGCTCCTTGAGGCAGGTATAATCTATCCCGTTGCTGATAGTCAGTGGGTAAGTCCTGTCCATTGTGTCCCTAAGAAGGGAGGTATTATTGTCGTTCCTAATGATAAAGATGAATTGATTCCGCAAAGAATTATTACAGGTTATAGGATGGTGATTGATTTCCGCAAATTAAACAAAGCTACTAAAAAGGATCATTACCCCTTGCCATTCATTGATCAAATGCTAGAAAGATTATCCAAACACACACATTTTTGCTTTCTAGATGGTTATTCTAGTTTCTCTCAAATACCCGTGTCAGTTGATGATCAAGCAAAGACCACATTTACTTGCCCTTTTGGTACTTTTGCTTATAGACGTATGCCTTTTGGTTTATGTAATGCACCTGCTACCTTTCAAAGATGCATGATGGCTATATTCTCTGATTTTTGTGAAAAGATATGTGAGGTTTTCATGGACGATTTCTCCATTTATGGATCCTCTTTTGATGATTGCTTGAGCAAACTTGATCGAGTTTTGCAGAGATGTGAAGAGACTAACCTTGTCTTGAATTGGGAGAAGTGCCACTTTATGGTTAATGAAGGTATTGTCTTGGGGCATAAAATTTCTGAAAGAGGTATTGAAGTTGATAAAGCTAAAGTTGATGCTATTGAAAAGATGCCGTGTCCCAAGGACATCAAAGGTATAAGAAGTTTCCTTAGTCATGCCGTCTTTTATAGGAGGTTCATTAAGGACTTCTCAAAAATTTCTCGGCCTCTGACTAATCTATTACAAAAAGATATACCATTTGTCTTCGATGATGATTGTGTAGAACCATTTGAAATACTTAAGAAAGCATTAATCACTGCTCCTATTGTTCAACCACCTGATTGGAATTTACCCTTTGAAATTATGTGTGATGCTAGTGATTATGTTGTAGGTGCTGTTCTAGGGCAAAGAGTTGATAAGAAATTAAATGTTATTCAATATGCTAGTAAAACTCTAGACAATGCCCAGAGAAATTATGCCACTACTGAAAAAGAATTCTTAGCAGTTGTATTTGCTTGTGATAAGTTCAGACCTTATATTGTTGATTCTAAAGTAACTATTTGTTGGGGAACGTAGCAGAAATTCAAAATTTTCTACGCATCACCAAGATCAATCTATGGAGTAATCTAGCAACGAGGGGAAGGGGAGTGCATCTACATACCATTATAGATCGCGATGCGGAAGCGTTGCAAGAACGCGGATGAGGGAGTCGTACTCGTAGCGATTCAGATCGCGGTTGATTCCGATCTAAGCACCGAAGAACGGTGCCTCCACGTTCAACACACGTGCAGCCCGGTGACGTCTCCCACGCCTTGATCCAGCAAGGAGAGAGGGAGAGGTTGAGGAAGACTCCGTCCAGCAGCAGCACGACGGCGTGGTGGTGGTGGAGGAGCGTGGCAATCCCGCAGGGCTTCGCCAAGCACCGCGGGAGAGGAGGAGGGAGAGGGGTAGGGCTGCGCCGAAAGAGAGACGTTCTCATGTCTTGGGCAGCCCAAACCTCAACTATATATAGGGGGGGAGGGGGCTGCGCCCCCTCTAGGGTTCCCACCCCAAGAGGAGGCGGCCAGCCCTAGATCCCATCCAAGGGGGCGACCAAGGGGAGGAGAGGGGGGGCGCCACTAGGGTGGGCCTCAAGGCCCATCTGGACCTAGGGTTTGCCCCCTCCCACTCTCCCATGCGCTTGGGCCTTGGTGGGGGGGCGCACCAGCCCACCTGGGGCTGGTCCCCTCCCATACTTGGCCCACACAGCCTTCTGGGGCTGGTGGCCCCACTTGGTGGACCCCCGGGACCCTCCCGGTGGTCCCGGTACATTACCGATATCACCCGAAACTTTTCCGGTGACCAAAACAGGACTTCCCATATATAAATCTTTACCTCCGGACCATTCCGGAACTCCTCGTGACGTCCGGGATCTCATCCAGGACTCCGAACAACATTCGGTAACCACGTACATACTTTCCCTATAACCCTAGCGTCATCGAACCTTAAGTGTGTAGACCCTACGGGTTCGGGAACCATGCAGACATGACCGAGACGTTCTCCGGACAATAACCAACAGCGGGATCTGGATACCCATGTTGGCTCCCACATGTTCCACGATGATCTCATCGGATGAACCACGATGTCGGGGATTCAATCAATCCCGTATACAATTCCCTTTGTCAATCGGTATGTTACTTGCCCGAGATTCGATCGTCGGTATCCCGATACCTTGTTCAATCTCGTTACCGGCAAGTCTCTTTACTTGTTCCGCAACACATCATCCCGTGATCAACTCCTTGGTCACATTGTGCACATTATGATGATGTCCTATCGAGTGGGCCCAGAGATACCTCTCCGTTTACACGGAGTGACAAATCCTAGTCTCGATTCGTGCCAACCCAACAGACACTTTCGGAGATACCTGTAGTGCACCTTTATAGCCACCCAGTTACGTTGTGACGTTTGGTACACCCAAAGCATTCCTACGGTATCCGGGAGTTGCACAATCTCATGGTCTAAGGAAATGATACTTGACATTAGAAAAGCTCTTAGCAAACGAACTACACGATCTTGTGCTAGGCTTAGGATTGGGTCTTGTCCATCACATCATTCTCCTAATGATGTGATCCCGTTATCAACGACATCCAATGTCCATGGTCAGGAAACCGTAACCATCTATTAATCAATGAGCTAGTCAACTAGAGGCTTACTAGGGACATGGTGTTGTCTATGTATCCACACATGTATCTGAGTTTCCTATCAATACAATTTTAGCATGGATAACAAACGATTATCATGAACAAGGAAATATAATAATTACCAATTTATTATTGCCTCCAGGGCATATTTCCAACAGTCTCCCACTTGCACTAGAGTCAATAATCTAGTTCACATCACCATGTGATTAACACTCACAGGTCACATCACCATGTGACTAACATCCAAAGAGTTTACTAGAGTGAACAATCTAGTTCACATCACTATGTGATTAACACTCAATGAGTTCTGGTTTGATCATGTTATGCTTGTGAGAGAGGTTATTAGTCAACGGGTCTGAACCTTTCAGATCCGTGTGTGCTTTACGAATATCTATGTCATCTTGTGGATGCTACCACGCGCTACTTGGAGCCATTTCAAATAACTGCTCTACTATACGAATCCGGTTTACTACTCAGAGTCATCCGGATTAGTGTCAAAGTTCGCATCAATGTAACCCTTTACGACGAACTCCTTTTCACCTCCATAATAGAGAAAATTCCTTAGTCCACTAGATACTAAGGATAAGTTCGACCGCTGTCATGTGATCCATTCCCGGATCACTATTGTACCCCTTGACCAACTCATGGCAAGGCACACTTCATGTGCGGTACACAGCATAGCATACTGTAGAGCCTACGTCTAAAGCATAGGGGACGACCTTCATCCTTTCTCTCTCTTCTGCTGTGGTCAGGTCTTGAGTCTTACTCAATACTCACACCTTGTAACACAACCAAGAACTCCTTCTTTGCTGATCTATTTTGAACTCTTTCAAAATCATGTCAAGGTGTGCGTTCTTTGAAAGTATCATCAGTCGTCTTGATCTATCTCTATAGATCTTGATGCCCAATATGTAAGCAGCTTTATCCAGGTCTTCCTTTGAAAAACTCCTTTCAAACAACCCTTTATGCTTTCCAGAAATTCTACATCATTTCGGATCAACAATATGTCATTCACATATACTTATCAGAAATGTTGTAGCGCTCCCACTCACTTTATTGTAAATACAAGTTTCTAACAAACTTTGTATAAACCCAAAAACTTTGATCACTCCATCAAAGCGTATATTCTGACTCCGAGATGCTTGCTCTAATCCATGGAAGGATCGCTGGAGCTAGCATACCTTTTAGCATCCTTAGGATCGACAAAACCTTTCTGATTGTATCACATACAACCTTTCCTTATGAAAACTGGTAAGGAAACTTGTTTTGACATCCATCTGCCAGATTTCCTAAATGCAGCTAATGCTAACATGATTCCGACAGACT
The DNA here is from genome assembly GCF_018294505.1 of Triticum aestivum. Classification (NCBI taxonomy): domain Eukaryota; kingdom Viridiplantae; phylum Streptophyta; class Magnoliopsida; order Poales; family Poaceae; genus Triticum; species Triticum aestivum. The sequence goes on from NC_057796.1 coordinate 52,885,995, forward strand.
TAAGCATCGCTACGGATGAGAAAATCTCATTGTAGTCAACTCCTTGAACTTGTGAAAATACTCTTTGCCACAAGTCGAGCTTCATAGACGGTAACCTTACCGTCCATGTCCGTCTTCTTCTTAAAGATCCATTTATCTCAATGGCTTGCCGATCATCGGGCAAGTTCACCAAAGTCCATGCTTTGTTCTGATACATGGATCCTATCTCGGATTTCATGGCTTCTAACCATTTGTCGGAATATGGGCCCACCATCGCTTCTCCATAGCTCGTAGGTTCATTGTTGTCTAGCAACATGACTTCCAAGACAGGATTATGTACCACTCTGAAGTAGTACGCATCCTTACCGACCTACGAGGTTTGGTAGTGACTTGATCCGAAGTTTCATGATCACTATCATAAGCTTCCACTTCAATTGGTGTAGGTGCCACAGGAACAACTTCCTGTGCCCTGCTACACACTAGTTGAAGTGACGGTTCAATAACCTTATCAAGTCTCCACCATCCTCCCACTCAATTCTTTTCGAGAGAAACTTTTCCTCGAGAAAGGACCCGTTTCTAGAAGCAATTACTTTTGCTTCCAGATCTGAAATAGGAGGTATACCCAACTGTTTTGGGTATTCTATGAAGATGCATTTATCCGCTTTGGGTTCAAGCTTATAAGCCTGAAACTTTTTCACATAAGCATCGCAGCCCCAAACTTTTAAGAAACGACAACTTAGGTTTCTCTAAACGGTGTCGTCTCAACGGAATTGCGTGGTGCCCCTTTTAAAGTGAATGCGGTTGTCTCTAATGCCTAACCCATAAACGATAGTGGTAATTCGATAAGAGACATCATGGTATGCACCATATCCAATAGGGTGTAGTTATGATGTTCGGACACACCATCACACTGTGGTGTTCCAGGCGGTATTAATTGTGAAATACTTTCCACAATGTCTTAATTGTGTGCCAAACTCGTAGCTCAGATACTCATCTCTATGATCATATCACAGACATTTTATCCTCTTGTCACGACGATCTTCAACTTCACTCTGAAATTACTTGAACCTTTCAATAATTCAGACTTGTGCTTCATCAAGTAAATACACTCTGCATCTACTCAAATCATCTGTGAAGTAAGAACATAACGATATCTACTGCATGCCTCAGCACTCATTGGACTGCATACATCAAAATGTATTACTTCCAACAAGTTGCTCTCTTGTTCCATCTTACTGAAAACGAGGCCTTTCAGTCATCTTGCCCATGTGGTATGATTTGCATGTCTCAAGTGATTCAAAATCAAGTGAGTCCAAACGATCCATCTGCATGGAGTTTCTTCATGCATATATACCAATAGACATGGTTCGCATGTCTCAATCTTTTCAAAAACGAGTGAGTCCAAAGATCCATCTACATGGAGCTTCTTCATGCGTTCTATACCAATATGACTCAAATGGCAGTGCCACAAGTATGTGGTACTATCATTACTATTTTATATCTTTTGGCACGAACATGTGTATCACTGCGATCGAGATTCATTTTAGGTGCAAGACCATTGAAGGTATTATTCAAATGAACAGAGTAACCATGATTCTCCTTAAATGAATAACCGTATTGCGATAAACATAATCCAATCATGTTTATGCTCAACGCAAACACCAAATAACGATTATTTAGGTTTAACACCAATCTCGATGGTAGAGGGAGCATGTGATGCTTGATCACATCAACCTTGGAAACACTTCCAACACATATCGTCATCTCACCTTTAGCAAGTCTCCGTTTATTCCGCAGCTTTTATTTCGAGTTACTAACACTTAGCAACCGAACCGGTATCTAATACCCTGGTGTTGCTAGGAGTACTAGTAAAGTACACATTCATATAATGTATATCCAATATACTTCTGTCGACCTTGCCTGCCTTCTCATCTACCAAGTATCTAGGGTAGTTCTGCTTCAGTGACCGTTCCCCTCATTACAGAAGCACTTAGTCTCGGGTTTGGGTTTAACCTTGGGATTCTTCACTAGAGCAGCAAATGATTTGCTGTTTCATGAAGTATCCCTTTTGCCCTTGCCCTTCTAGAAACTAGTGGTTTTACTAACCATCAACAATTGATGCTCCTATTTGATTTCTACTTTCGCGGTGTCAAACATCGCGAATAGCTCAAGGATCATCATAACTATCCCTGATATGTTATAGTTCATCACGAAGCTCTACTAGCTTGGTGGTAGTGACTATGGAGAACTATCACTATCTCATCCGGGAGATTAACTCCCACTCGATTCAAGCGATTGTGGTACTCAGACAATCTGAGCACATGCTCAACGATTGAGCTTTTCTCCCTTAGTTTGCAGGCTTAAGAAACTTGTCAGAGGTCTCATACCTCGTGACGTGGGCACTAGTCTGAAATCCCAATTTCAGTCTTCGGAACATCTCATATGTTCTGCGACGTTTCAAAACCGTCTTTGGTGCCACAATTCTAAACCGTTAGCATTATGCACTGAACTATCACGTAGTTATCAAAACGTGTATGTCAGATGTTCCGCAACATCTACAGACGACGCTGAGGTTCAGCACACCGAGCGGTGCATTAAGGACATAAGCCTTCCGTGCAGCAATGAGGACAATCCTCAGTTTACGGACCCAGTCCGCATAATTGCTACTACCAACTTTCAACTAAATTTTCTCTAGGAACATATCTTAAACAGTAGAACTAAAGCGCAAGCTATGACATCTTTTGACTATGTTCATGATAATGAAGTTCATCTGATTAATGAACTCCCACTCAGATAGACATCCCTCTAGTCATCTAAGTGATACATGATCCGAGTCAAACTAGGCCGTGTCCGATCATCACGTGAGACGGACTAGTCATCATCGGTGAACATGTCCATGTTGATCGCATCTACTATACGACTCATGTTCGACCTTTCGGTCTCTTGTGTTCCGAGGCCATGTCTGTACATGCTAGGCTCGTCAAGTCAACCTAAGTGTTTTGCATGTGTTCCGAGGCCATGTCTGTACATGCTAGGCTCGTCAACACCCGTTGTATTCGAACGTTAGAATCTATCACACCCGATCATCACGTGGTGCTTCGAAACAACGAACCTTCGCAACGGTGCACAGTTAGGGGGAACACGTCTCTTGAAATTTTAGTGAGGGATCATCTTATTTATGCTACCGTCGTTCTAAGCAAATAAGATGCATAACATGATAAACATCACATGCAATCAAATAGTGACATGATATGGCCAATATCATTTTGCTTCTTTGATCTCCATCTTCGGGGCACCATGATCATCTTTGTCACCGGCATGACACCATGATCTCCATCATCATGATCTCCATCATTGTGTCTTCATGAAGTTGTCACGCCAACGATTACTTCTACTTCTATGGCTAACGCGCTTAGCAATAAACTAAAGTAATTTACATGGCGTTATTCAATGACACGCAGGTCATACAAAAAATAAAGACAACTCCTATGGCTCCTGCCGGTTGTCATACTCATCGACATGCAAGTCGTGATTCCTATTACAAGAATATGATCAATCACATACATCACATATATCATTCATCACATCTTCTGGCCATATCACATCACATAGCACATGCTGCAAAAACAAGTTAGACGTCCTCTAATTGTTGTTGCAAGTTTTTACGTGGCTTGTATAGGTTTCTAGCAAGAACGTTTCTTACCTACGTAAAACCACAACGTGATATGCCAATTTCTATTTACCCTTCATAAGGACCCTTTTCATCGAATCCGTTCCGACTAAAGTGGGAGAGACAGACACCCGCTAGCCACCTTATGCAACTAGTGCATGTCAGTCGGTGGAACCTGTCTCACGTAAGCGTACGTGTAAGGTCGGTCCGGGCCGCTTCATCCCACAATGCCGCCGAAACAAGATAAGACTAGTAGCGGCAAGAAGAATTGGCAACATCGATGCCCACAACTACTTTGTGTTCTACTCGTGCATAGAAACTACGCATAGACCTGGCTCATGATGCCACTATTGGGGAACGTAGCAGAAATTCAAAATTTTCTACGCATCACCAAGATCAATCTATGGAGTAATCTAGCAACGAGGGGAAGGGGAGTGCATCTACATACCATTGTAGATCGCGATGCGGAAGCGTTGCAAGAACGCGGATGAGGGAGTCGTACTCGTAGCGATTCAGATCGCGGTTGATTCCGATCTAAGCACCGAAGAACGGTGCCTCCGCGTTCAACACACGTGCAGCCCGGTGACGTCTCCCACGCCTTGATCCAGCAAGGAGAGAGGGAGAGGTTGAGGAAGACTCCGTCCAGCAGCAGCACGACGGTGTGGTGGTGGTGGAGGAGCGTGGCAATCCCGCAGGGCTTCGCCAAGCACCGCGGGAGAGGAGGAGGAGGGAGAGGGGTAGGGCTGCGCCGAAAGAGAGACGTTCTCATGTCTTGGGCAGCCCAAACCTCAACTATATATAGGGGGTAGGGGGCTGCGCCCCCTCTAGGGTTCCCACCCCAAGAGGAGGCGGCCAGCCCTAGATCCCATCCAAGGGGGCGGCCAAGGGGAGGAGAGGGGGGGGCGCCACTAGGGTGGGCCTCAAGGCCCATCTGGACCTAGGGTTTGCCCCCTCCCACTCTCCCATGCGCTTGGGCCTTGGTGGGGGGGCGCACCAGCCCACCTGGGGCTGGTCCCCTCCCATACTTGGCCCACGCAGCCTTCTGGGGCTGGTGGCCCCACTTGGTGGACCCCCGGGACCCTCCCGGTGGTCCCGGTACATTACCGATATCACCCGAAACTTTTCCGGTGACCAAAACAGGACTTCCCATATATAAATCTTTACCTCCGGACCATTCCGGAACTCCTCGTGACGTCCGGGATCTCATACGGGACTCCGAACAACATTCGGTAACCATGTACATACTTTCCCTATAACCCTAGCATCATCGAACCTTAAGTGTGTAGACCCTACGGGTTCGGGAACCATGCAGACATGACCGAGACATTCTCCGGCCAATAACCAACAGCGGGATCGGGATACCCATGTTGGCTCCCACATGTTCCACGATGATCTCATCGGATGAACCACGATGTCGGGGATTCAATCAATCCCGTATACAATTCCCTTTGTCAATCGGTATGTTACTTGCCCGAGATTCGATCGTCGGTATCCCGATACCTTGTTCAATCTCGTTACCGGCAAGTCTCTTTACTCGTTCCGCAACACATCATCCCGTGATCAACTCCTTGGTCACATTGTGCACATTATGATGATGTCCTACCGAGTGGGCCCAGAGATACCTCTCCGTTTACACGGAGTGACAAATCCCAGTCTCGATTCGTGCCAACCCAACAGACACTTTCGGAGATACCTGTAGTGCACCTTTATAGCCACCCAGTTACGTTGTGACGTTTGGTACACCCAAAGCATTCCTACGGTATCCGGGAGTTGCACAATCTCATGGTCTAAGGAAATGATACTTGACATTAGAAAAGCTCTTAGCAAACGAACTACACGATCTTGTGCTAGGCTTAGGATTGGGTCTTGTCCATCACATCATTCTCCTAATGATGTGATCCCGTTATCAACGACATCCAATGTCCATGGTCAGGAAACCGTAACCATCTATTGATCAACGAGCTAGTCAACTAGAGGCTTACTAGGGACATGGTGTTGTCTATGTATCCACACATGTATCTGAGTTTCCTATCAATACAATTTTAGCATGGATAACAAACGATTATCATGAACAAGGAAATATAATAATTACCAATTTATTATTGCCTCTAGGGCATATTTCCAACACTATTCACACCGATCATGCTGCTATTAAATATCTTATGGAAAAGAAAGATGCTAAACCTAGACCTATTAGATGGGTTCTCTTGCTACAAGAATTTGATTTACATATTATTGATAGAAAGGGAGCTGAGAACCCCGTTGCAGACAACTTGTCTAGGTTAGAGAATGTTCTTGATGACCCACTACCTATTGATGATAGCTTTCCTGTTGAACAACTGAATGTCATAAATGCTTCTCGTACTGCTCCATGGTATGCTGATTATGCTAATTACATTGTTGCTAAATTTATACCACCGAGTTTCACGTACCAGCAAAAGAAAAAGTTTTTCTATGATTTAAGACATTACTTCTGGGATGACCCACATCTTTATAAACGAGTAGATGGTGTTATTAGATGTTGTGTACCTGAGCATGAACAGGAACAGATCCTACGCAAGTGTCACTCCAAGGCTTATGGAGGACACCACGCTGGAGACAGAACTGCACATAAGGTATTGCAATCCGGTTTTTATTGGCCTACTCTCTTTGAGGATGCCCGTAAGTTGTCTTATCTTGTGATGAATGTCAAAGAATTGGTAATATTAGTAGACGTCAAGAAATGCCTATGAATTATTCACTTGTTATTGAACCATTTGATGTTTGGGGCTTTGATTATATGGGATCGTTTCCTGCCTCTAATGGATATACACATATTTTAGTTGCTGTTGATTATGTTACTAAGTGGGTAGAAGCTATTCCAACTAGTAGTGATGATCATAACACTTCTATTAAGATGGTTAAAGAAGTTATTTTTCCGAGGTTTGGAGTCCCTAGATATTTAATGACTGATGGTGGTTCACATTTTATTCATGGTGCTTTTCGTAAAATGCTTGTTAAGTATGATGTTAATCATAGAATTGCATCCCCTTATCACCCACAGTCTAGTGGTCAAGTAGAATTGAGTAATAGAGAGCTCAAATTAATTTTCCAAAAGACTGTTAATAGATCTAGAAAGAATTGGTCCAAGAAACTTGATGATGCATTATGGGCCTATAGAACTGCATATAAAAATCCTATGGGTATGTCTCCGTATAAAATGGTTTATGGAAAAGCATGTCATTTACCTCTCGAACTAGAACATAAGGCATATTGGACTATTAAAGAACTCAATTATGATTTCAAACTTGCCGGTGGGAAGAGGTTATTTGACATTAGCTCACTTGATGAATGGAGAACCCAAGCCTATGAAAATGCGAAGCTGTTTAAAGAAAAAGTTAAAAGATGGCATGACAAAAGGATACAAAAGCGTGAGTTTAATGTAGGTGATTATGTATTGCTATACAACTCTCGTTTAAGATTTTTTGCAGGAAAACTTCTCTCTAAATGGGAAGGTCCTTATGTTATCGAGGAGGTCTATCGTTCCGGTGCTATAAAAATCAACAACTTCGAAGGCACAAATCCGAAGGTGGTGAACGGTCAAAGAATCAAACATTACATCTCAAGTAATCCTATAAATGTTGAAACAAATGTTATTGAAACCGCGACACCGGTGGAATACACAAGAGACACTTTCCAGAACGTTTCAGACTCCGAAAAGGAATAGGTACGTGGTACGGTAAGTAAACCGACTCCAAAACAATTCTAATGGCAATTTTTCTCCGTTTTGGAATGTTTAGAAAAATAGAAAAATAAGAAGCAGTCCGGGAAGGACATGATACGTCTCCAACGTATCTATAATTTTTGATTGCTCCATGCTATATTATCTTCTGTTTTGGACATTATTGGGCTTTATTATTCACTTTTATATTATTTTTGGGACTAACCTATTAACCGGAGGCCCAACCCAGAATGGTTGTTTTTTGCCTATTTCAGAGTTTCGTAGAATATCAAACAGAGTCCAAACGGAATGAAATCTTCAGGAACGTGATTTTTGGAATGAACATGATCCAGGAGACTTGGACCCTACGTCAAGCAACCAACAGGGAAGCCACGAGGTAGGGGGGCGCGCCTACCCCCCCCCCCCCCGGGCGCGCCCTCCACCCTCGTGGGCCCCCTGTTGCTCCATCGACGTACTTCTTCCTCCTATATATACCTACGTACCCCCAAACGATCAGATACGGAGCCAAAAACCTAATTCCACCACCGCAACCTTCTGTACCACGAGATCCCATCTTGGGGCCTGTTCCGGAGCTCCGCCGGAGGAGGCATCGATCACGGAAGGCTTCTACATCAACACCATAGCCCCTCCGATGAAGTGTGAGTAGTTTACCTCAGACCTTCGGGTCCATAGTTAGTAGCTAGATGGCTTCTTCTCTCTTTTTGGATCTCAATACAATGTTCTCCCCCTCTCTCGTGGAGATCTATTCGGTGTAATCTTCTTTTGCGGTGTGTTTGTTGAGACCGATGAACTGTGGGTTTATGATCAAGTTTATCTATGAACAATATTTGAATCTTCTGAATTCTTTTATGTATGATTGGTTATCTTTGCAAGTCTCTTCGAATTATCAGTTTGGTTTGGCCTACTAGATTGATATTTCTTGCAATGGGAGAAGTGCTTAGCTTTGGGTTCAATCTTGCGGTGTCCTTTCCCAGTGACAGTAGGGGCAGCAAGGCACGTATTGTATTGTTGCCATCGAGGATAACAAGATGGGGTTTTTATCATATTGCATGAATTTATCCCTCTACATCATGTCATCTTGCTTAAGGCGTTACTCTGTTCCTATGAACTTAATACTCTAGATGCATGCTGGATAGCGGTCGATGTGTGGAGTAATAGTAGTAGATGCAGGCAGGAGTCGGTCTACTTGTCTCGGACGTGATGCCTATATACATGATCATACCTAGATATTCTCATAACTATGCTCAATTCTGTCAATTGCTCAACAGTAATTTGTTCACCCACCGTAAAATACTTATGTTCTTGAGAGAAGCCACTAGTGAAACCTATGGCCCCCGGGTCTATCTTCATCATATTAATCCTCCAACACTTAGTTATTTCCTTTGCTTTTATTTTACTTTGCATCTTTATCACAAAAATACCAAAAATATTATCCTATCATATCTATCAGATCTCACTCTCGTAAGTGAGCATGTAGGGATTAACAACCCCTTATCGCGTTGGTTGTGAGGATATATTTGTTTGTGTAGGTGCGAGGGACTCGCGCGTAGCCTCCTACTGGATTGATACCTTGGTTCTCAAAAACTGAGGGAAATACTTACGCTACTTTGCTGCATGACCCTTTCCTCTTCAAGGGAAAACCAACGCAGTGCTCAAGAGGTAGCAAGAAGGATTTCTAGCGCCGTTGCCGGGGAGGTCTATGCAAAAGTCAACATACCAAGTACCCATCACAAACCCTTATCTCCCGCATTACATTATTTGCCATTTGCCTCTCGTTTTCCTCTCCCCCACTTCACCCTTGCCGTTTTACTCGCCCTCTCTTTTCCGTTCGCTTCTTTTCCGTTTGCTTGTCGTTATGGCTAGCTCAGTCATCATCCCTTCGTCTCCAGACTTTGAAGTTCTCCACTTCAAGCAAAGACAAGGGGAAATTTTAAAAGATGCTTGGTTTAGGATGCTCGAATCTTATCATAGTTGCAATTTAGAGGGAGAGTTTAAAATCTTGCTTCGCAATTTTTATGTTGGGCTAACTTTGCCCCATAGACAATTCCTCGATTTTGCTGCCAAGAGTAGTTTTATTGATATTGATCCTAGCTTCGCTTACGAAATTATAGAGGGGATAGTGGGAGTACTCCCCCTACAAAAGGGATCCTCCCCTACCCAAGAGGAAACTCAAATCCTAGAGAAATTATGTGAATTGCAAAAAATTGTTGAACCTCTTAAAAGTATTGGTGGGAATATCAACCGCATGAATAATTTGTTTACGCTTTGCAATAAGCGGATGGATACTTTGGATCAAAGGATCACCGAGCATAACGCCATTAAGAAATTGCCTACCAAAGATGGCAATACCTAGATCTATCCTTGCTTTTATGCCTAGCTAGGGGCGTTAAACGATAGCGCTTGTTGGGAGGCAACCCAATTTTATTTTTAGTTTTTTGCTTTTTGCTTCTGTTTAGGAATAAATATTTGTTCTAGCCTCTGGTTATATGTGTTTTTATGTTTTAATTAGTGTTTGTGCCAAGTTAAACCTATAGGATCTTCTTGGATGATAGTTATTTGATCTTGCAGAAACTTCCAGAAACTTTCTGTTCACGAAAATAATTGTTAAAAATCACAAGAACGTGATAAAATACTGATTCCAATTGCTGCTGATCAATAAACAAAGTGCCTATGTCTTCCTATTTTGGCTGATTTTTTGGAGTTCCAGAAGTTTGCGTTAGTTACAGATTACTACGGACTGTTCTGTTTTTGACAGATTCTGTTTTTCGTGTGTTGTTTGCTTATTTTGATGAACCTATGGCTAGTAAAAGAGTTTATAAACCATAGAGAAGTTGGAATACAGTAGGTTTAACACCAATATAAATAAATAATGAGTTCATCACAGTACCTTGAAGTGGTCTTTTGTTTTCTTTCGCTAACGGAGCTCACGAGATTATCTGTTAAGTTTTGTGTTGTGAAGTTTTCAAGTTTTGGGTGAAAGATTTGATGGATTATGGAACAAGGAGTGGCAAGAGCCTAATCTTGGGGATTCCCATGGCACCCCCAAGATAATCTAAGGACACCATAAAGCGAAAGCTTGGGGATGCCCCGGAAGGCATCCCCTCTTTCGTCTACTTCCATCGGTAACTTTGCTTGGAGCTATATTTTTATTCACCACATGATATGTGTTTTGCTTGGAGCGTCTTTTGTTATTTGAGTCTTTATTTGTTAGTTTACCACAATCATCTTTGCTGTACACACCTTTTTAGAGAGACACACATGATTCGGAAATTATTAGAATACTCTATGTGCTTCACTTATATCTTTTGAGCTATATAGTTTTGCTCTAGTGCTTCACTTATATCTTTTAGAGCACGGTGGTGGATTTGTTTTATAGAAACTATTGATCTCTCATGCTTCACTTATATTATTTTGAGAGTCTTAAAATAGCATGGCAATTTTCTTTAATTAATATCATGAGAAATTTGATGCTTGATAATTGTTTTGAGATATAAAGGTGGTAATATCATAGTTGTGCTAGTTGAGTAATTGTGGAATTGAAAAATACATGTGTTGGAGTTTGTGATTCCCGTAGCATGCACGTATGGTGAACCGTTATGTAACGAAGTCGGAGCATGAAGTATTTGTTGATTGTCTTCCTTTGTGTGGCGGTCGGGATCGCGCGATGGTTAACTCCTACCAACCCTTCCCCTAGGAGCATGAGTAGTAGTACTTTGCTTCGAGGGCTAATAAATTTTTGCAATAAGTATATGAGTTCTTTATGACTAATGTGAGTCCATGGATTATACGCACACTTACCTTTCCGCAATTTTCTAACCTCTTCGGTACCGCGCATTGCCCTTTCTCATCTTGAGAGCTGGTGCAAACTTCGCCGGTGCATCCAAACCCCGTGATATGATACGCTCTATCACACATAAACCTCCTTATATCTTCCTCAAAACAGCCACCATACTACCTATCATGGCATTTCCATAGCCATTCCGAGATATATTGCCATGCAACTTTCCACCATTTCATTTATCATGACATGCTCCATCATTGTCATATTGCTTTGCATGATCATGTAGTTGACATAGTATTTGTGGCAAAGCCACCGTTCATAATTCTTTCATACATGTTGCTCTTGATTCATTGCATATCCCAGTACACCGTCGGAGGCATTCATATAGAGTCATATTTTGTTCTAAGTATTGAGTTGTAATTCATGAGTTGTAAGTAAATAAAAGTGTGATGATCATCATTATTAGAGCATTGTCCCAAGTGAGGAAAGGATGATGGAGACTATGATTCCCCCACAAGTCGGGATGAGACTCCGGACTAAATAAAAAAAGAGGCCATAAAAAAAGAGAAAAGGCCCAAATAAAAAAATGAGAGAAAAAGAGAGAAGGGACAATGTTACTATCCTTTTACCACACTTGTGCTTCAAAGTAGCACCATGATCTTCATAATAGAGAGTCTCTCATTTTGTCACTTTCATATACTAGTGGGAAATTTCATTATAGAACTTGGCTTGTATATTCCAATGATGGGCTTCCTCAAATGCCCGAGGTCTTCGTGAGCAAGCAAGTTGGATGCACACCCACTTAGTTTCTTTTGAGCTTTCATACACTTATAGCTCTAGTGCATCCGTTGCATGGCAATCCCTACTCCTCGCATTAACCTCAATTGATGGGCATCTCCATAGCCCGTTGATTAGCCTCGTTGATGTGAGACTTTCTCCTTTTTTGTCTTCCCACATAACCCCTACCATTATACCTTATTCCACCATAGTGCTATATCCATGGCTTGCGCTCATGTATCGCGTAAGAGTTGAAAAGGCTGAAGCGCGTTAAAAGTATGAACCAATTGCTTGGCCAAAACCGGGGTCGTACATGATATGAATATTTTGTGTGGGGAAGATGGAGCATAGCCAGACTATATGATTTTGTAGGGATAACTTGCTTTGGCTATGTTATTTTGATAAGACATAATTGCTTAGTTAGTATGCTTGAAGTATTATTGTTTTTATGTCAACATTAAACTTTTATCTTGAATCATATCAAATTTGAACATTCATGCCACAATGAGAAGAATTACATTGAAATTATGCCAAGTAGAATTCCGCATCAAAAATTCTGTTTTTATCATTTACCTACTCGAGGACGAGCAGGAATTAAGCTTGGGGATGCTTGATACGTCTCCAACGTATCTATAATTTTTGATTGCTCCATGCTATATTATCTTCTGTTTTGGACATTATTGGGCTTTATTATTCACTTTTATATTATTTTTGGGACTAACCTATTAACCGGAGGCCCAGCCCAGAATTGTTGTTTTTTGCCTATTTCAGAGTTTCGCAGAAAGAATATCAAACGGAGTCCAAACGGAATGAAACCTTCGGGAACGTGATTTTTGGAACGAACATGATCCAGGAGACTTGGACCCTACGTCAAGCAACCAACAGGGAAGCCACGAGGTAGGGGGGCGCGCCTACCCCCCCCCCCCCCCGGGCGCGCCCTCCACCCTCGTGGGCCCCCTGTTGCTCCATCGACGTACTTCTTCCTCCTATATATACCTACGTACCCCCAAACGATCAGATACGGAGCCAAAAACCTAATTCCACCACCGCAACCTTCTGTACCACGAGATCCCATCTTGGGGCCTGTTCCGGAGCTCCGCCGGAGGAGGCATCGATCACGGAAGGCTTCTACATCAACACCATAGCCCCTCCGATGAAGTGTGAGTAGTTTACCTCAGACCTTCGGGTCCATAGTTAGTAGCTAGATGGCTTCTTCTCTCTTTTTGGATCTCAATACAATGTTCTCCCCCTCTCTCGTGGAGATCTATTCGATGTAATCTTCTTTTGCGGTGTGTTTGTTGAGACCGATGAACTGTGGGTTTATGATCAAGTTTATCTATGAACAATATTTGAATCTTCTGAATTCTTTTATGTATGATTGGTTATCTTTGCAAGTCTCTTCGAATTATCAGTTTGGTTTGGCCTACTAGATTGATCTTTCTTGCAATGGGAGAAGTGCTTAGCTTTGGGTTCAATCTTGCGGTGTCCTTTCCCAGTGACAGTAGGGGCAGCAAGGCACGTATTGTATTGTTGCCATCGAGGATAACAAGATGGGGTTTTTATCATATTGCATGAATTTATCCCTCTACATCATGTCATCTTGCTTAAGGCGTTACTCTGTTCCTATGAACTTAATACTCTAGATGCATGCTGGATAGCGGTCGATGTGTGGAGTACTAGTAGTAGATGCAGGCAGGAGTCGGTCTACTTGTCTCGGACGTGATGCCTATATACATGATCATACCTAGATATTCTCATAACTATGCTCAATTCTGTCAATTGCTCAACAGTAATTTGTTCACCCACCGTAAAATACTTATGCTCTTGAGAGAAGCCACTAGTGAAACCTATGGCCCCCGGGTCTATCTTCATCATATTAATCTTCCAACACTTAGTTATTTCCTTTGCTTTTATTTTACTTTGCATCTTTATCACAAAAATACCAAAAATATTATCCTATCATATCTATCAGATCTCACTCTCGTAAGTGACCGTGTAGGGATTGACAACCCCTTATCGCGTTGGTTGTGAGGATTTATTAGTTTGTGTAGGTGTGAGGGACTCACGCGTAGCCTCCTACTGGATTGATACCTTGGTTCTCAAAAACTGAGGGAAATACTTACGCTACTTTGCTGCATCACCCTTTCCTCTTCAAGGGAAAACCAACGCAGTGCTCAAGAGGTAGCAGGACACGAGGCCTCCACGAGGGTGGAGGGTGCGCCCTACCCCCTGGGCGCACCCCCTGCCTCGTGGGCACCTCGTGCACTCTCCGGACTCCGTTTTCTTGCACGATACTTCTTTCGGTCGGTAAAAATTCATATAATCTCCCGAAGGTTTTGACTCCTGTATCATGCAAATATCCTATGTTTTCGTTTCAAGCTATTTTTCTGACAGATCTAGATCACCATGACATCTCCAAGCGCCCCCAAGGACAAATTCTTCGAGAAGGTCATCAACCCCTACATCAGGGAGGTGCTGCAACACCCTCAAACCATTGAGATGCGTGATGGGTTGTTGCACATCCGCGATGTAGAGGGACCAAGGAGGACAGGAAGCGTGGAGATGAGGCTCGAAGAAATGGAGCAACAAGTTTTCAAGTGCCAGGGGATGGTGGAACATGGACTCAACGCCAACCACATGATGATCACGGAGTTCACAAACAACCACAAGCTGGATGCCAAGAACATTGGGGAGACCATCTTCAAGCTTCACGAGAAGATCGAGCACCTCCAAGCCCAAATCTATGACCTGCAAAACCAAAACTGTGAGTATGAATATAGATTCAAGAGGATGAGTTTGGCTGCAGATTTGAGGATCCCGGAGACTCGATCATCCTTCTATGATGGTGAGCCTATGCCTTGGAAGATGGACGACAACCCACATCATCAACAACTCCACCACCCTCTTCATCGGCAAAGGAGATCTAATCATATGGGTATGGGCACTCCCCTTGGCAATTGCCAAGCTTGGGGGAGGTGCCCCGGTATCGTATCACCATCACATCTCTATCTTTACCGTTTTTCTTAGTTTGACCCTTTTAGTATTATCTTGATCTAGTAGAATAAAGTTTTAGTATGATCTAGTTTTGAGTTCTGCTTTATGATCCCTCTATGTAATCGAGTCCGTGAGTTATATATAATAAAGATTAGTGTTGAGTCAAGGGCTTGATTATTTTGCCATGATATTGAGGGAATAAAATAAAAGAGAAAAGAATAAAAAGAAACAAAGAGATCATATTGATCTTATGGACAGTAATGACTTCACATATAAAGAGTATGATGATTGAAAGTTGTTGAGAGTTGACAAACATAGTTTTGGTCATCGTTGCAATTAATAGGAAGTAATAAACAAAGAGAGGTTTCACATATAAATGTACTATCTGGACATCTTTTATGATTGTGAGCACTCATTAAAGTATGACATGACTAAAGAGTTGATGTTGGACAAGGAAGACAACGTAATGGGTTATGTTTTCTTATATCTGAGATAAAGTATATTGTCATGGATCATCCAACATGTTGAGTTTGCCTTTCCCCCTCATGCTAGCCAAATTCTTTACACCAAGTAGAGATACTACTTGTGCTTCCAAATATCCTTAAACCAAGTTTTGCCATGAGAGTCCACCATACCTACCTATGGATTGAGTAAGATCCTTCAAGTAAGTTGTCATCGGTGCAAGCAATAAAAATTGCTCTCTAAATATGTATGATTGATTAGTGTGGAGGAAATAAGATTTATACGATCTTGTGATGTGGAAGAAATAAAAGCGACGAACTGCATAATAAAGGTCCACATCACAAGTGGCAATATAAAGTGACGTTCTTTCGCATTAAGATTTCGTGCATCCAACCCTGAAAGCGCATGACAACCTCTGCTTCCCTCTGCGAAGAGCCTATCCTTTACTTTTATCTCCTACCCTTATGCAAGAGTCATGGTGATCTTCACCTTTCCTTTTTACATTTTATCCTTTGGCAAGCACATTGTGTTGGAAAGATCCTGATATATATACCCAATTGGATGTAAGTTAGCATGAACTATTATTGTTGAAATTACCCTTGAGGTAAAAGGTTGGGAGGCGAAACTATAAGTCCCTATCTTTCTCTGTGTTCGATTAAAACTCCGTAACCACAAGTATTGCGTGAGTGTTAGCAATTGTGAAAGACTAAATGATAGTTGAGTATGTGAACTTGCTGAAAAGCTCTTACATAGACTCTTTCTGATGTTATGATAAATTGTAATTGCCTCAATGACTGAGATTATAGTTTGTTAGTTCTCAATGAAGTTTCTGATTCATACTTGACATTGTGAATAGATTATTACTTGAGCATAAGAAATCATATGACAATATCCATATATGTTGCTGTTATAAGAATGATCATGATGCCCTCATGTCCGTATTTTATTTTATCGACACCTTTACCTCTAAACATGTGGACATATTTATCGTTATCGGCTTCCGCTTGAGGACAAGCGAGGTCTAAGCTTGGGGGAGTTGATACGTCCATTTTGCATCATGCTTTTATGTCAATATTTATTGCATTATGGGCTGTTATAACACATTATGTCACAATACTTATGCCTATTCTCTCTTATTTTACAAGGTTTACATAAAGAGGGAGAATGCCGGCAGCTAGAATTCTGGGCTGGAAAAGGAGCAAATATTAGAGACCTATTCTGCGCAACTCCAAAAGTCCTGAAACTCCACGGAAGTTATTTTTGGAAATAATAAAAAAACTGAGCGAAGAAAAAACCAGAGGGGGCCCACGCCCTGGCCACGAGTGTGGGGGGCGCGCCCCCTGCCTCGTGGGCCCCCTGGTGGCCCTCCGGTGCCTATCTTCTACTATATGAAGTCTTTCATAGTATTCAACACACTCATAAGAATTTTTTTACTAATCTTGGATGCCTATCATAATTAAAGCAAATTACCATGCTGTTTTGTAGGACTCTCAAAATAATATAAGTGAAGCATGAGAGAAAAATAGTTTCTATAAAACAAATCCACCACCGTGCTCTAAAAGATATAAGTGAAGCACTAGAGCAAAAACTATATAGCTCAAAAGATATAAGTGAAGCACATAGAGTATTCTAATAAATTCCGAATCATGTGTGTCTCTCTCAAAAGGTGTGTACAGCAAGGATGATTGTGGTAAACTAAAAAGCAAAGACTCAAATCATACAAGATGCTCCAAGCAAAACACATATCATGTGGTGAATAAAAATATAGCTCCAAGTAAAGTTACCGATGGACGAAGACGAAAGAGGGGATGCCTTCCGGGGCATCCCCAAGCTTTGGCTTTTTGGTGTCCTTAGATTATCTTGGGGTTCCATGGGAATCCCCAAGCTTAGGCTCTTGCCACTCCTTGTTCCATAATCCATCAAATCTTTTACCCAAAACTTGAAAACTTGACAACACAAAACTTAACAGAAAATCTCGTGAGCTCTGTTAGCGAAAGAAAACAAAACACCACTTCAAGGTACTGTAATGAACTCATTATTTATTTATATTGGTGTTAAAACTACTGTATTCCAACTTCTCTATGGTTTATAAACTATTTTATTAGCCATAGATTCATCAAAATAAGCAAACAACACACGAAAAACAGAATCTGTCAAAAACAGAACAGTCTGTAGTAATCTGTAACTAACGCAAACTTCTGGAACTCAGAAAAATCTACCAAAATAGGACAAACTAGACAATTTGTTTATTGATCTACTACAATTGGAATCAGTATTTTATCACATTTTGGTGATTCTTAACAATTGTTTTCGTGAACAGAAAGTTTCTGGAATTTTCAGCAAGATCAAATAACTATCATCCAAGAAGATCCTATAGGTTTAACTTGGCACAAACACTAATTAAAACATAAAAACAAATCTAACCAGAGGCTAGATCAAAGATTTATTCCTGAACAGAAGCAAAAAGAAAAAAAACTAAAATAAATTGGGTTGCCTCCCAACAAGCGCTATCGTTTAACGCCCCTAGCTAGGCATACAAGCAAAGATAGATCTAGGTATTGCCATCTTTAGTTTTAGGGAAGAAAAGATCAAACTTATTATCTATGGAATTAATCTTTCTATTTTGCTAAAGCACGTGGCTATTAATGGTAGAAGAAAGATTAAGCACGTTACGGAAATTTGCATCTAAGCTAGCCTTCATCTCTTTGATAGATTCGTTTTGGTAGGAGAGCAAAAGAGAGGTAGATTCAACTTTCTCATTCATGGGGTGCCCAAATATGGTCTTCATCTTTTCATAAGTATCTACGGCATCCCCTTCAAGAAAACCTTCTTCAAATATAGAATCTAAGACATGCTTAAATGAAGAAGGTAGGGCAACATAAAAGCTCTTTAAGTAAATTTCAATTTGGTATTGGGGCACATAGCTAGCCCGGATCCTTAATAGTCTATCCGAAGCATCTTTTAAAGATTCATCAAGTAAATAATGAAAAATTCCGGAATCATCTTCATCAAAATTATTAAGACTCTCATTGATAACTCTGGCAGGTTTTTCCATAGCACCATTATTTATGAGTTTAGATAGAATAGCAGGATTGTCCAAAGTACTAGAACTCGGGAGAGAAACCCCAACCCTTTTTGATTCCGACATGGCGAAAGGAAGGTGAGCGGAAAAGAGAGGGCGAATAAAACGGCAAGGGTGAAGTGGGGGAGAGGAAAACGAGAGGCAAATGGCAAATAATGTAATGCGAGGGATAAGAGTTTGGGATGGGTACTTGGTATGTCTTGACTTGACTTGACTTGGCTTGGATCTCCCCGGCAACGGCGCCAGAAATCCTTCTTGCTATATCTTGAGCACTGCGTTGGTTTTCCCTTGAAGAGGAAAGGGTGATGCAGTAAAGTAGCGTAAGTATTTCCCTCAGTTTTTGAGAACCAAGGTATCAATCCAGTAGGAGATCACGCATGAGTCCCTCACACCTACACAAACAAATAAGAACCTCGCAACCAACGCGATAAAGGGGTTGTCAATCCCTCCACGGTCACTTACGAGAGTGAGATCTGATAGATATGATAAGATAATATTTTTGGTATTTTTATGATAAAGAGAAATAAAGATGCAAATTAAAATAAAAGGCAATAAAAATAACTAAGTGTTGGAAGATTAATATGATGGAAAATAGACCCGGGGGCCACAGGTTTCACTAGTGGCTTCTCTCAAGAGCATAAGTGTTACGGTGGGTAAACGAATTACTGTCGAGCAATTGATAGAATTGAGCATGGTTATGAGAATATCTAGGTATGATCATGTATATAGGCATCACGTCCGTGACAAGTAGACCGAAACGATTCTGCGTCTACTACTATTACTCCACACATCGACCGCTATCCAGCATGCATCTAGAGTATTAAGTTCATAAGAACAGAGTAATGCTTTAAGTAAGATGACATGATGTAGAGGGATAAACTCATGCAATATGATATAAACCCCATCTTTTTATCCTCCATGGAAACAATACAATACGTGTCGTTCCCTTTCTGTCACTGGGATCGAGCACCGCAAGATTGAACCCAAAGCTAAGCACTTCTCCCATTGCAAGAAAGATCAATCTAGTAGGCCAAACCAAACTGATAATTCGAAGAGACTTGCAAAGATAACCAATCATACATAAAAGAATTCACAGGAGATTCAAATATTATTCATAGCTAATCTTGATCATAAACCCACAATTCATCGGATCTCGACAAACACACCGCAAAAGAAGATTACATCAAATAGATCTCCAAGAGAATCAAGGAGAACTTTGTATTGATATCCAAAGAGAGAGAAGAAGCCATCTAGCTAATAACTATGGACCTGAAGGTCTGAGGTAAACTACTCACACATCATCGGAGAGGCTATGGTGTTGATGTAGAAGCGCTCCGTGATCAATGCCCCCTCCGGCGGAGCGCCGGAAAAGGCCCCAAGATGGGATCTCACGGGTACAGAAGGTTGCGGCAGTGGAAATAGGGTTTTGGCTCCTGTTCTGATGTTTTCGGGGTACGTAGGTATATATAGGAGGAAGAAGTACGTCGGTGGAGCAACGTGGCCCCCACGAGGGTGGAGGGCGCGCTTGGGGGGGTAGGCGCGCCCCCTGCCTCGTGCTCTCCTCGTCGATTTCTTTACGTAGACTCCAAGTCCTCTGGATCACGTTTGTTCCGAAAATCACGTTCCCGAAGGTTTCATTCTGTTTGGACTCCGTTTGATATCCTTTTCCTTCGAAACACTGAAATAGGCAAAAAACTGCAATTTGGGCCGGGCCTCCGGTTAATAGGTTAGTCCCAAAAATAATATAAAAGTGTATAATAAAGCTCATTAAACATCCAAAACAGAATATAATATAGCATGGAACAATCAAAAATTATAGATACGTTGGAGACGTATCAAGCATCCCCAAGCTTAATTCCTGCTCGTCCTCGAGTAGGTAAATGATAAAAACAGAATTTTTGATGTGGAATGCTACTTAGCATAATTTTCAATGTAATTCTCTTATTTGTGGTATGAATTTTCAGATCCGAAAGATTCAAGATAAAAGTTTAATATTGACATAAAAAAATAATACTTCAAGCATACTAACTAAGCAATTATGTCCTCTCAAAATAACATGGCCAAAGAAAGTTATTCCTACAAAATCATATAGTCTGGCTATGCTCTATCTTCATCACACAAATTATTTAAATCATGCACAACCCCGATGACAAGCCAAGCAATTGTTTCATACTTTTGGTGTTCTCAAACTTTCAATCTTCACATGAGCGTGAGCCATGGACATAGTACTATATGTGGAATAGAAGGGTGGTTGTGGAGAAGACAAAAAGGAGAAGATAGTCTCACATCAACTAGGCGTATCAACGGGCTATGGAGATGCCGATCAATAGATATCAATGTGAGTGAGTAGGGATTGCCATGCAACGGACGCACTAGAGCTATAAGTATATGAAAGCTCAACAAAAGAAACTAAGTGGGTGTGCATCCAACTCGCTTGCTCACGAAGACCTAGGGCATTTTGAGGAAGCCCATCATTGGAGTATACAAGCCAAGTTCTATAATGAAAAATTCCCACTAGTATATGAAAGTGATATCATAGGAGACTCTCTATCATGAAGATCATGGTGCTACTTTGAAGCACAAGTGTGGAAAAAGGATAGTAGCATTGTCCCTTCTCTCTTTTTCTCTCATTTTTTTGGGCCTTTTCCTTTTTTATGGCATCTTTTCTTTCTTTTTTTTTCCTTTTTTTCGTCCGGAGTCTCATCCCGACTTGTGGGGGAATCATAGTCTCCATGATCCTTTCCTCACTTGGGACAATGCTCTAATAATGATGATCATCACACTTTTATTACTTACAACTCAACAATTACAACTCAAAACTTAGAACATAATATGACTCTATGTGAATGCCTCTGGCGGTGTACCGGGATGTAATAAATCAAGAGTGACATGTATGAAAATAATGAATGGTGGCTTTGCCACAAATACGATGTCAACTACATGATCACACAAAGCAATATGACAATGATGGAGTGTGTCATAGTAAACGAAACGGTGGTAAGTTGCATGGCAATATATCTCGGAATGGCTATGGAAATGCCATGATAGGTAGGTATGGTGGCTGTTTTGTGGAAGGTATATGGTGTGTGTATGATACCGGCGAAAAGTGTGCGGTATTAGAGAGGCTAGCAATGGTGGAAAGATGAAAAGTGTGTATAATCCATGGACTCAACAGTAGTCATAAAGAACTCATATACTTGTTGCAAAAATCTACAAGTTATCAAAGCAAAGTATTATGTGCATGCTCCTAGGGGGATAGATTGCTAGGAAAAGACCATCGCTCGTCCCCGACCGCCACTCATAAGGAAGACAATCAATAAATAAATCATGCTCCGACTTCATCACATAACGGTTCACCATACGTGCATGCTACGTGATACGTCCATTTTGCATCATGCTTTTATATCGATATTTATTGCATTATGGGCTGTTATTACACATTATGTCACAATACTTATGCCTATTCTCTCTTATTTTACAAGGTTTACATAAAGAGGGAGAATGCCGGCAGCTGGAATTCTGGGTTGGAAAAGGAGCAAATATTAGAGACCTATTCTGCGCAACTCCAAAAGTCCTGAAACTCCACGGAAGACATTTTTGGAAATAATAAAAAAACTGAGCGAAGAAAATACCAGAGCGGGCCCACACCGTGGCCACGTGGGTGGGGGCGCGCCCCCTGCCTCGTGGGCCCCCTGGTGGCCCTCCGGTGCCTATCTTCTGCTATATGAAGTCTTTCGTCCGAGAAAAAAATCATATGCAAGCTTTCGGGACGAGACTCCGCCGCCGCGAGGCGGAACCTTGGCAGACCCAATCTAGTGTTGGGGAACGTAGCGGAAATTCAAAATTTTCTACGCATCACCAAGATCAATCTATGGAGTAATCTAGCAACGAGGGGAAGGGGAGTGCATCTACATACCCTTGTAGATCGTGATGCGGAAGCGTTGCAAGAACGCGGATGAAGAAGTCGTACTCGTAGCGATTCAGATCGCGGTTGATTCCGATCTAAGCGCCGAACCACGGCGCCTCCGCGTTCAACACACGTGCAGCCCGGTGACGTCTCCCACGCCTTGATCCAGCAAGGAGAGAGGGAGAGGTTGGGGAAGACTCCGTCCAGCAGCAGCACGACGGCGTGGTGGTGATGGAGGAGCGTGGCAATCCTGCAGGGCTTCGCCAAGCACCGCGAGAGACGAGGAGGGAGAGGGGTAGGGCTGCGCCAAGAGAGAGATGTTCTCATGTGTATGGCAGCCCCAAAACCCCCACTATATATAGGGGAGGGGGAGGGGCTGCGCCCCCATCTAGGGTTCCCCCCCAAGGGGTGCGGCCAGCCCTAGATGGGACTTGGGGGGCGGCCAAGGGGGGAGAGAGGGGGGCGCACCACTAGGTGGGCCTTAGGCCCATCTGAGCCTAGGGTTTCCCCCTTCCCCCCTTCCTGCGCCCTGGGCCCCTTGTGGGAGGCGCACCAGCCCACCTAGGGGCTGGTCCCTTCCCACACTTGGCCCACGCAGCCCTCTGGGGCCGGTGGCCCCACCTGGTGGACCCCCGGGACCCTCCCGGTGGTCCCGGTACGTTACCGATAGCACCCGAAACTTTTCCGGTGACCAAAACAGGACTTCCCATATATAAATCTTTACCTCCGGACCATTCCGGAACTCCTCGTGACGTCCGGGATCTCATCCGGGACTCCGAACAACATTCGGTAACCACGTATATCTATTCCCTATAACCCTAGCGTCATCGAACCTTAAGTGTGTAGACCCTACGGGTTCGGGAACCATGCAGACATGACCGAGACGTTCTCCGGCCAATAACCAACAGCGGGATCTGGATACCCATGTTGGCTCCCACATGTTCCACGATGATCTCATCGGATGAACCACGATGTCGGGGATTCAATCAATCCCGTATACAATTCCCTTTGTCAATCGGTATGTTACTTGCCCGAGATTCGATCGTCGGTATCCCGATACCTTGTTCAATCTCGTTACCGGCAAGTCTCTTTACTCGTTCCGTAACACATCATCCCGTGATCAACTCCTTGGTCACATTGTGCACATTATGATGATGTCCTACCGAGTGGGCCCAGAGATACCTCTCCGTTTACACGGAGTGACAAATCCCAGTCTCGATTCGTGCCAACCCAACAGACACTTTCGGAGATACCTGTAGTGCACCTTTATAGCCACCCAGTTACGTTGTGACGTTTGGTACACCCAAAGCATTCCTACGGTATCCGGGAGTTGCACAATCTCATGGTCTAAGGAAATGATACTTGACATTAGAAAAGCTCTTAGCAAACGAACTACACGATCTTGTGCTAGGCTTAGGATTGGGTCTTGTCCATCACATCATTCTCCTAATGATGTGATCCCGTTATCAACGACATCCAATGTCCATGGTCAGGAAACCGTAACCATCTATTGATCAACGAGCTAGTCAACTAGAGGCTTACTAGGGACATGGTGTTGTCTATGTATCCACACATGTATCTGAGTTTCCTATCAATACAATTCTAGCATGGATAATAAACGATTATCATGAACAAGGAAATATAATAATAACCAATTTATTATTGCCTCTAGGGCATATTTCCAACAGTCTCCCACTTGCACTAGAGTCAATAATCTAGTTCACATCACCATGTGATTAACACTCACAGGTCACATCACCATGTGACCAACATCCAAAGAGTTTACTAGAGTCAACAATCTAGTTCACATCACTATGTGATTAACACTCAATGAGTTCTGGTTTGATCATGTTATGCTTGTGAGAGAGGTTATTAGTCAACGGGTCTGAACCTTTCAGATCCGTGTGTGCTTTACGAATATCTATGTCATCTTGTGGATGCTAC
Organism: Triticum aestivum; assembly: GCF_018294505.1. Lineage (NCBI taxonomy): Eukaryota > Viridiplantae > Streptophyta > Magnoliopsida > Poales > Poaceae > Triticum > Triticum aestivum. The sequence continues at coordinate 52,910,312 of NC_057796.1, forward strand.
CACGCGCTACTTGGAGCCATTTCAAATAACTGCTCTACTATACGAATCCGGTTTACTACTCAGAGTCATCCGGATTAGTGTCAAAGTTCGCATCGACGTAACCCTTTACGACGAACTCCTTTTCACCTCCATAATCGAGAAAATTCCTTAGTCCACTAGATACTAAGGATAAGTTCGACCGCTGTCATGTGATCCATTCCCGGATCACTATTGTACCCCTTGACCAACTCATGGCAAGGCACACTTCATGTGCGGTACACAGCATAGCATACTGTAGAGCCTACGTCTAAAGCATAGGGGACGACCTTCGTCCTTTCTCTCTCTTCTGCTGTGGTCAGGTCTTGAGTCTTACTCAATACTCACACCTTGTAACACAGCCAAGAACTCCTTCTTTGCTGATCTATTTTGAACTCTTTCAAAATCATGTCAAGGTGTGCGTTCTTTGAAAGTATCATCAGGCGTCTTGATCTATCTCTATAGATCTTGATGCCCAATATGTAAGCAGCTTTATCCAGGTCTTCCTTTGAAAAACTCCTTTCAAACAACCCTTTATGCTTTCCAGAAATTTTACATCATTTCGGATCAACAATATGTCATTCACATATACTTATCAGAAATGTTGTAGCGCTCCCACTCACTTTATTGTAAATACAAGTTTCTAACAAACTTTGTATAAACCCAAAAACTTTGATCACTCCATCAAAGCGTATATTCTGACTCCGAGATGCTTGCTCTAGTCCATGGAAGGATCGCTGGAGCTAGCATACCTTTTAGCATCCTTAGGATCGACAAAACCTTTCTGATTGTATCACATACAACCTTTCCTTACGAAAACTGGTAAGGAAACTTGTTTTGACATCCATCTGCCAGATTTCATAAATGCAGCTAATGCTAACATGATTCCGACGGACTTAAGCATCGCTACGGATGAGAAAATCTCATCGTAGTCAACTCCTTGAACTTGTGAAAATACTCTTTGCCACAAGTCGAGCTTCATAGACGGTAACATTACCGTCCATGTCCGTCTTCTTCTTAAAGATCCATTTATCTCAATGGCTTGCCGATCATCGGGCAAGTTCACCAAAGTCCATGCTTTGTTCTGATACATGGATCCTATCTCGGATTTCATGGCTTCTAACCATTTGTCGGAATATGGGCCCACCATCGCTTCTCCATAGCTCGTAGGTTCAGTATTGTCTAACAACATGATATCTAAGACAGGATTACCGTACCACTCAGGAGTAGTACATATCCTTGTCGACCTACGAGGTTTGGTAGTGACTTGATCCGAAGTTTCATGATCACTATCATAAGCTTCCACTTCAATTGGTGTAGGTGCCACAGGAACAACTTCCTGTGCCCTGCTACACACTAGTTGAAGTGACGGTTCAATAACCTTATCAAGTCTCCACCATCCTCCCACTCAATTCTTTCGAGAGAAACTTTTCCTCGAGAAAGGACTCGTTTCTAGAAGCAATTACTTTTGCTTCCAGATCTGAAATAGGAGGTATACCCAACTGTTTTGGGTATTCTATGAAGATGCATTTATCCGCTTTGGGTTCGAGCTTATCAGCCTGAAACTTTTTCACATAAGCATCGCAGCCCCAAACTTTTAAGAAACGACAACTTAGGTTTCTCTAAACGGTGTCGTCTCAACGGAATTGCGTGGTGCCCCTTTTAAAGTGAATGCGGTTGTCTCTAATGCCTAACCCATAAACGATAGTGGTAATTCGATAAGAGACATCATGGTATGCACCATATCCAATAGGGTGCAGTTATGATGTTCGGACACACCATCACACTGTGGTGTTCCAGGCGGTATTAATTGTGAAACACTTTCCACAATGTCTTAATTGTGTGCCAAACTCGTAACTCAGATACTCATCTCTATGATCATATCACAGACATTTTATCCTCTTGTCACGACGATCTTCAACTTCACTCTGAAATTACTTGAACCTTTCAATAATTCAGACTTGTGTTTCATCAAGTAAATACACTCAGCATCTACTCAAATCATCTGTGAAGTAAGAACATAACGATATCCACTGCATGCCTCAGCACTCATTGGACTGCATACATCAAAATGTATTACTTCCAACAAGTTGCTCTCTTGTTCCATCTTACTGAAAACGAGGCCTTTCAGTCATCTTGCCCATGTGGTATGATTTGCATGTCTCAAGTGATTCAAAATCAAGTGAGTCCAAACGATCCATCTGCATGGAGTTTCTTCATGCATATACCAATAGACATGGTTCGCATGTCTCAATCTTTTCAAAAACGAGTGAGTCCAAAGATCCATCTACATGGAGCTTCTTCATGCGTTCTATACCAATATGACTCAAATGGCAGTGCCACAAGTATGTGGTACTATCATTACTATTTTATATCTTTTGGCACGAACATGTGTATCACTGCGATCGAGATTCATTTTAGGTGCAAGACCATTGAAGGTATTATTCAAATAAACAGAGTAACCATTATTCTCCTTAAATGAATAACCGTATTGCGATAAACATAATCCAATCATGTTTATGCTCAACGCAAACACCAATCTCGATGGTAGAGGGAGCATGCGATGCTTGATCACATCAACCTTGGAAACACTTCCAACACACATCGTCATCTCACCTTTAGCTAGTCTCCGTTTATTCCGCAGCTTTTATTTCGAGTTACTAACACTTAGCAACCGAACCGGTATCTAATACCCTGGTGCTGCTAGGAGTACTAGTAAAGTACACATTCATATAATGTATATCCAATATACTTCTGTCGACCTTGCCTGCCTTCTCATCTACCAAGTATCTAGGGTAGTTCTGCTTCAGTGACCGTTCCCCTCATTACAGAAGCACTTAGTCTCGGGTTTGGGTTCAACCTTGGGATTCTTCACTAGAGCAGCAAATGATTTGCTGTTTCATGAAGTATCCCTTTTGCCCTTGCCCTTCTTGAAACTAGTGGTTTTACTAACCATCAACAATTGATGCTCCTATTTGATTTCTACTTTCGCGGTGTCAAACATCGCGAATAGCTCAAGGATCATCATATCTATCCCTGATATGTTATAGTTCATCACGAAGCTCTAATAGCTTGGTGGCAGTGACTATGGAGAACCATCACTATCTCATCTGGAAGATTAACTCCCACTCGATTCAAGCGATTGTGGTACTCAGACAATCTGAGCACATGCTCAACGATTTAGCTTTTCTCCCTTAGTATGCAGGCTTAAGAAACTTGTCAGAGGTCTCATACCTCTTGACGTGGGCACTAGTCTGAAATCCCAATTTCAGTCTTCGGAACATCTCATATGTTCTGCGACGTTTCAAAACGTCTTTGGTGCCACAATTCTAAACCGTTAGCATTACGCACTGAACTATCACGTAGTCATCAAAACGTGTATGTCAGATGTTTCGCAACATCTACAGACGACGCTGAGGTTCAGCACACCGAGCGGTGCATTAAGGACATAAGCCTTCTGTGCAGCAATGAGGACAATCCTCAGTTTACGGACCCAGTCCGCATAACTGCTACTACCAACTTTCAACTAAATTTTCTCTAGGAACATATCTTAAACAGTAGAACTAAAGCGTAAGCTATGACATAATTTGCAAAGACCTTTTGACTATGTTCATGATAATTAAGTTCATCTGATTATTAATGAACTCCCACTCAGATAGACATCCCTCTAGTCATCTAAGTGATACATGATCCGAGTCAAACTAGGCCATGTCCGATCATCACGTGAGACGGACTAGTCATCATCGGTGAACATCTCCATGTTGATCGTATCTACTATACGACTCATGTTCGACCTTTCGATCTCTTGTGTTCCGAGGCCATGTCTGTACATGCTAGGCTCGTCAAGTCAACCTAAGTGTTTCGCATGTGTTCCGAGGCCATGTCTGTACATGCTAGGCTCGTCAACACCCGTTGTATTCGAACGTTAGAATCTATCACACCCGATCATCACGTGGTGCTTCGAAACAATGAACCTTCGCAACGGTGCATAGTTAGGGGGAACACGTCTCTTGAAATTTTAGTGAGGGATCATCTTATTTATGCTACCGTCGTTCTAAGCAAATAAGATGTAAACATGATAAACATCACATGCAAATCATAAAGTGACGTGATATGGCCAATATCATCTTGCGCCTTTTGATCTCCATCTTCGAGGCGCGGCATGATCACCTTCGTCACCAGCATGACACCATGATCTCCATCATCATGATTTCCATCATCGTGTCTTCATGAAGTTGTCTCGCCAACTATTACTTCTACTACTATGGCTAACGGTTAGCAATAAAGTAAAGTAATTACATGGCGTTATTCATTGACACGCAGGTCATACAATAAATTAAGACAACTCCTATGGCTCCTGCCGGTTGTCATACTCATCGACATGCAAGTTGTGATTCCTATTACAAGAACATGATCAATCACTACAAGAATCAGCTACTTTGCCGTCTGCCACGGCAGACGGCAAAGGCAAGGATGGCGGACGGCAAAGGCCTTTGCCGTCTGCCGCGGACGGCAAAAGGCTCCGGCAAAGTAGGCTACGGTAAAGAGCTTCTTTGCCGTCTGCTTTTTGAAGCGGACGGCAAAGGGGCCTTTGCCATCAGCAGCGGACGGCAAAGGTCATGGCTCTTTGCCATCTGCTGGCAGACGGCAATGACTGGCTCTTTGCCATCCGCTGGCAGACGGCAATGACTGGCTCTTTGCCGTCTGCCAGCTGATGGCAAAGAGCCTATATTGCCCCATTTAATTCTGTTTTTTCTTATATCAATTCATTTTCACAGAAAATCAAACACACACACACACACACACAGAGATATATATATGACCAATAGTCATGAACACATAGTAGCAAGTTTCATCCATACATATACATAGTTTCATCAATATTACATGGTTTCATCCATAGGTAGCAAGTTTCACAAAGTCAAAACAAAAACTATAGACAAGCACTCCATATCTGAAATTACAAGAAATGACCTAAAACTAAATATCTATTTTCCTAAAAACTATCTTATTACTAAGATCTTCTCTGGATCTTCTTCTTTTCTTCCAACCTGCATAACAAAAACACTAAGAAAGAGAGAATGGGTTAGGAGTAGAAATGTAGCATGTTCAGTTTTTATGTTCTCACGTGTGTATGTGTGTTAAGACACAAGAGCGCTACTACAACTTTTATATGAAACACTGCAACAACAAAAAACTTGAAATATCGACGGAGGTATTCGTACCATCTCTCCTCAGCTGCAACCTTCGAGGTGTTGAAGATCTTGGCAGCATTGTGCCTCTTGTTGGTGGGGATTGGAACACCTTGTGGTGTGTAGCAGTCGCACATAACCTACAAGGAGTAATAAATAGGAAAAGATCAACAAACCAACGACTTTGCGCCAAATACAGTAGAAACTTCGCCTCTGATTTAGCTGAAGCTTTTTTTTTCTCAGTTCAAGTATTTAAGATTTGTGTTAGCCAAGTAGGTCAACTAGTGGAATTTGCAGCCTTTCCTTGTATTCAGCTGGAAGTAGAATATTTGCAGCCTTTCCTTGTATTCAGCTGGAAGTTCTTCATAAATCCCCCTCAAGATTGTCATTCCAGGATTGTTATCATCAGATTGTACAGTGGTGTGTACGTACAAGATGCAGAACGGACCCTCTGGCAACTCGGTGCGGAGCTTGTGAAACACATACCTCTTCAGACGTCCACCATCTATAACAGGAGCTAGAATACAAAAATAAAATGCCATCTGAGTGTTACAGGGAGCGGTAGAAACTAATACTCCCTCCGTTCAAAAATAAGGGTCATGATTTTAGTTCAAATTTGAACTAAAACCACGACGCTTATTTTGGAACGGAGAGAGTATCATATTAGCGGCAAAGCTTGTAGCATCAGAACATCAAGTGCCTGTAGAAGTTGTGAACCTCCCTTGTGTCAAATGGTGATCGTGTCTGTGAGGTGATTTTGAGAAATAATGCAAGGTTATCCAACAGGATGTTAAGCCAATATGACATGGAAAGGAACCATCCACTACTAGCAAAGAAACTACATATAAATTGGCATGTAAGTTCCCTTATAAAATGGTATGATCGAGTCTGCCAACTGATTTTGAGAAATAATAGTACTCCCTCTGTAAACTAATATAAGATCTTTTAGATCACTACTTATTAGTAGTTTACAGAGGGAGTACCAATTTGCAGTACTGAATCTGTTATCAAACCTGAAACTAGATCAACAGGGGATGGTACCACTAGCAAAGAAGCCACATACAAAGCAGATAACTATCGAAATGAACAATCATGAACCGTGCCTCTCCAAAATCCAGAATTTTCAATTTTTGACAACCGGTCACAATAGAATTGCTAATTTGCTCGAGACATAAATATGCTGAAATCCTAAGTACATCATGCATTTATCACTCCATACCAACTCCAGGAATGCAGCTACGAGCTAACAGCAAAGAATTCATCGAACGACTCGCACCAAACCCTAGACGCGCACCAGCAATCCCCAAATACCACCCGATAAATCCCAGGATGAGGAGAGGACGGGAAGTAACGGGAGGGGTTTGGCGCACCGGGGAAGAACTTGCCGACGACCCGGACGACGGGCCGGCCGGATCTGTCCGCGCCCTGCACGCGGACCACCTGGAGCTCCGGCGAGGAGGAGGCCCGTGCGGCGAGGGGGAGGCCGGATCCGGAGTGGCCGGACCTCCCGAGGCTGGATCCGGGCGCGAGGCAGCGTGGGGCGCCGGCGGCGATGCGGGGACGCGGGCGGGGCGCAGAGGAGCTCGGTGCTCGGCTCCCATGGCGGCAGCGGATCTCGAGGTTGGGGCGACGGGCGACGAGGCTTCCGCGGCGGGGCCGCGAGCTTGTGGGGAGGTGGCGGCGCACAACGCGGCGCGAGGCGGCGGGGCTCCTAGGTTCTGGTGAGGTGGCGGCGCGCACCGGCGGGCGGAGGCAAGGTGGCGCAGCGGCACGGGGTCGAGGGAGGCGGGGTCGGGCGGCGCTCGGCTGTGGGGCAGGGGCGGAGAGAGAGGGGATAGAGATAGAGGAGGTGGGGGCAATGGTTTTCCTTTTACCCGAAAAAAAGATAGCCACCCTCTTTGCCGTCCGCCAGCAGGTGGCAAAGAATCTTTGCCGTCTGCTGGCACCTCTTTGCCGTCCGCTGGCAGATGGCAAAGATTCTTTGCCATCCGCCAGCAGACGGCAAAGAAATGACAGATGGCAAAGACCTTCTTTGTCGTCTGCCTGTTCTTTGCCGTCTGTTGTTTGGTAGCTGATGGCAAAGACCTTCTTTGCCGTCCGCAAGCAGATGGCAAAGAACTGGCAGACGGCAAAATCCCTGATTCCAGTAGTGAATCTCATACATCACATATATCATTCATCGCATCCTTTTGGCCATATCACATCACATAGCATACCCTGCAAAAACAAGTTAGACGTCCTCTAATTGTTGTTGCATGTTTTACGTGGCTGCTATGGGTTTCTAGCAAGAACGTTTCTTACCTACGCAAAAGCCACAACGTGATATGCCAATTTCTATTTACCCTTCATAAGGACCCTTTTCATCGAATCCGATCCGACTAAAGTGGGAGAGACAGACACCCGCTAGCCACCTTATGCAACTAGTGCATGTCAGTCGGTGGAACCTGTCTCACGTAAGTGTACGTGTAAGGTCAGTCCAGGCCGCTTCATCCCACGATGCCGCTGAATCAAGATAAGACTAGTAACGGCAAGTAAATTGACAAAATCGACGCCCACAACTACTTTGTGTTCTACTCGTGCATAGAAACTACGCATAGACCTAGCTCATGATGCCACTGTAGGGGAACGTAGCGGAAATTCAAAATTTTCTACGCATCACCAAGATCAATCTATGGAGTAATCTAGCAACGAGGGGAAGGGGAGTGCATCTACATACCCTTGTAGATCGTGATGCGGAAGCGTTGCAAGAACACGGATGAAGGAGTCGTACTCGTAGCGATTCAGATCGCGGTTGATTCCGATCTAAGTGCCGAACCACGGCGCCTCCGCGTTCAACACACGTGCAGCCCGGTGACGTCTCCCACGCCTTGATCCAGCAAGGAGAGAGGGCGAGGTTGGGGAAGACTCCGTCCAGCAGTAGCACAACGGCATGGTGGTGATGGAGGAGCGTGGCACTCCAGCAGGGCTTCGCCAAGCACTGCGAGAGACGAGGAGGGAGAGGGGTAGGGCTGCGCCAAGAGAGAGGTGTTCTCATGTGTATGGCAGCCCCAAAACCCCCACTATATATAGGGGAGGGGGAGGGGCTGCGCCCCCATCTAGGGTTCCCCCCCAAGGGGTGCGGCCAGCCCTAGATGGGACTTGGGGGGCGGCCAAGGGGGGAGAGAGGGGGGCGCACCACTAGGTGGGCCTTAGGCCCATCTGAGCCTAGGGTTTCCCCCTTCCCCCCCTTCCTGCGCCCTGGGCCCCTTGTGGGAGGCGCACCAGCCCACCTAGGGGCCGGTCCCTTCACACACTTGGCCCATGCAGCCCTCTGGGGCCTGTGGCCCCACCTGGTGGACCCCCGGGACCCTCTCGGTGGTCCCGGTACGTTACCGATAGCACCCGAAACTTTTCCGGTGACCAAAACAGGACTTCCCATATATAAATCTTTACCTCCGGACCATTCCGGAACTCCTCGTGATGTCCGGGATATCATCTGGGACTCCGAACAACATTCGGTAACCACGTATATCTATTCCCTATAACCCTAGCATCATCGAACCTTAAGTGTGTAGACCCTACGCGTTCGGGAACCATGCAGACATGACCGAGACGTTCTCCGGCCAATAACCAACAGCGGGATCTGGATACCCATGTTGGCTCCCACATGTTCCACGATGATCTCATCGGATGAACCACGATGTCAGGGATTCAATCAATCCCGTATACAATTCCCTTTGTCAATCGGTATGTTACTTGCCCGAGATTCGATCGTCGGTATCCCGCTACCTTGTTCAATCTCGTTACCGGCAAGTCTCTTTACTTGTTCCGTAAAACATCATCCCGTGATCAACTCCTTGGTCACATTGTGCACATTATGATGATGTCCTACCGAGTGGGCCCAGAGATACCTCTACGTTTACACGGAGTGACAAATCCCAGTCTCGATTCGTGTCAACCCAACAGACACTTTCGGAGATACCTGTAGTGCACCTTTATAGCCACCCAGTTACGTTGTGACGTTTGTGAAGGAAATATGCCCTAGAGGCAATAATAAAGTATTATATATTTCCTTATATCAGGATAAATGTTTATAATTCATGCTAGAATTGTATTAACCGGAAACATAATACATGTGTGAATACATAGACAAACAGAGTGTCACTAGTATGCCTCTACTTGACTAGCTCGTTAATCAAAGATGGTTATGTTTCCTAGCCATAGACATGAGTTGTCATTTGATTAACGGGATCACCTCATTAGGAGAATGACGTGATTGACTTCACCCATTCCGTTAGCTTAGCACCCGATCGTTTAGTATGTTGCTATTGCTTTCTTCATGACTTATACATGTTCCTATGACTATGAGATTATGCAACTCCCGTTTACCGGAGGAACACTTTGTGTGCTACCAAACGTCACAACGTAAATGGGTGATTATAAAGGTGCTCTACAGGTGTCTACAAAGGTACTTGTTGGGTTGGCGTATTTCGAGATTAGGATTTGTCACTCCAATTGTCGGAGAGGTATCTCTGGGCCCACTCGGTAATGCACATCACTATAAGCCTTGCAAGCATTGTGACTAATGAGTTAGTTGCGGGATGATGTGTTACGGAACGGGTAAAGAGACTTGCCGGTAACGAGATTGAACTAGGTATCGAGATACCGACGATCAAATCTCGGGCAAGTAACATACCGGTGACAAAGGGAACAACGTATGTTGTTATGCGGTCTGACCGATAAAGATCTTCGTAGAATATGTGGGAGCCAATATGGGCATCCAGGTCCCGCTATTGGTTATTGACCGGAGACGTGTCTCGGTCATGTCTACATAGTTCTCGAACCCGTAGGGTCCGCACGCTTAACGTTACGATGACAGTTTTATTGAGTTTTGATGTACCGAAGGAGTTCGGAGTCCCGGATGAGATCGGGGATATGACGAGGAGTCTCGAAATGGTCGAGACGTAAAGATCGATATATTGGACGACTATATTCGGACTTCGGAAAGGTTCCGAGTGATTCGGGTATTTTTCGGAGTACCGGAGAGTTACGGGAATACGTATTGGGCCTTATGGGCCATACGGGAAAGAAGGAAAAGGGCCTCAAGGGTGGCCGCACCCCTCCCCTTGGTCTGGTCCGAATTGGACTAGGGAAGGGGGGCGCCCCCTTCCTTCCTTCTCTTTTCCCTTCCCTTTTCCTATTCCATATGGGAGGTGGAATCCTACTAGGACTAGGGAGTCCTAGTAGGACTCCACACTTGGTGCGCCCCCTCCTAGGGCCGGCCTCCTCCTCCCTTGCTCCTTTATATACGGGGGCAGGGGGCACCCCAGAGACACAACAATTGATCCTTGAGATCTCTTAGCCGTGTGCGGTGCCCCCTCCACCATATTACACCTTGATAATACCGTTGCGGAGCTTAGGCGAAGCCCTGCGTCGGTGGAACATCATCATCGTCACCACGCCGTCGTGCTGACGAAACTCTCCCTCAACATTCGGCTGGATCGGAGTTCGAGGGACGTCATCGAGCTGAACGTGTGTAGAACTCGGAGGTGCCGTACGTTCGGTACTTGATCGGTCGGATCGTGAAGACGTACGACTACATCAACCGCGTTGTGATAACGCTTCCGCTGTCGGTCTACGAGGGTACGTGGACAACACTCTCCCCTCTCGTTGCTATGCATCACCATGATCTTGCGTGTGCGTAGGAATTTTTTGAAATTACTACGTTCCCCAACAGTGGCATCCGAGCCTGGTTTTATGCGTTGATGCTATGCACGAGTAGAACACAAGTGAGTTGTGGGCGATATAAGTCATACTGCTTACCAGCATGTCATACTTTGGTTCAGCGGTATTGTGAGATGAAGCGGCCCGGACCGACATTACGCGTACGCTTACGCGAGACTGGTTTCACCGTTGCGAGCACTCGTTGCTTAAAGGTGACCGGCGGGTGTCTGTCTCTCTCACTTTAGTTGAACCGAGTGTGGCTACGCCCGGTCCTTGCGAAGGTTAAAACAGCACCAACTTGACAAACTATCGTTGTGGTTTTGATGCGTAGGTAAGAACGGTTCTTGCTAAGCCCGTAGCAGTCACGTAAAATATGCAACAACAAAGTAGAGGACGTCTAACTTGTTTTTGCAGGGCATGTTGTGATGTGATATGGTCAAGACATGATGTGATATAATGTGTTGTATGAGATGATTATGTTTTGTAACCGAGTTATCGGCAACTGGCAGGAGCCATATGGTTGTCACTTTATTGTATGAGATGCAATCGCCATGTAATAGTTTTACTTTATCACTAAGCGGTAGCGATAGTCGTAGAAGCATAAGATTGACGAGACGACAACGATGCTACGATGGAGATCAAGGTGTCGCGCCGGTGACGATGGTGATCATGACGGTGCTTCGGAGATGGAGATCACAAGCACGGTGCTTCGGAGATGGAGATCACAAGCACAAGATGATGATGGCCATATCATTTCACTTATATTGATTGCATGTGATGTTAATCCTTTATGCATCTTATCTTGCTTTGTTTGACGGTAGCATTATAAGATGATCCTTCACTAAATTATCAAAGTATAAGTGTTCTCCCTGAGTATGCACCGTTGCGAAAGTTCTTCGTGCTGAGACACCACGTGATGATCGGGTGTGATAGGCTCTACGTTCAAATACAACGGGTGCAAAACAGTTGCACACGCGGAATACTCAGGTTAAACTTGACGAGCCTAGCATATAACAGATATGGCCTCGGAACACGGAGACCGAAAGGTCGAGCGTGAATCATATAGTAGATATGATCAACATAGTGATGTTCACCATTGAAACTACTCCATCTCACGTGATGATCGGACATGGTTTAGTTGATATGGATCACGTGATCACTTAGAGGATTAGAGGGATGTCTATCTAAGTGGGAGTTCTTAAGTAATATGATTAATTGAACTTAAATTTATCATGAACTTAGTCCTGATAGTATTTTGCAAATTATGTTGTAGATCAATAGCTCGCGTTGTTGCTTCCCTGTGTTTATTTTTGATATGTTCCTAGAGAAAAATTATGTTGAAAATGTTAGTAGCAAAGATGCGGATTGGATCTGTGATCTGAGGGTTATCCTCATTGCTGCACAGAAAAATTATGTCCTTGATGCACCGCTAGGTGACAGACCTATTGCAGGAGCAAATACAGATGTTATGAACGTTTGGCTAGCTCAATATGATGACTACTTGATAGTTTAGTGCACCATGCTTAACGGCTTAGAATCGGGACTTCAAAGACGTTTTGAACGTCATGGACCATATGAGATGTTCCAGGAGTTGAAGTTAATATTTCAAGCAAATACCCGAGTTGAGAGATATGAAGTCTCCAACAAGTTCTATAGCTAAAAGATGGAGGGGAATCGCTCAACTAGTGAGCATGTGCTCAGATTGTCTGGGTACTACAATCACTTGAATCAAGTGGGAGTTTATCTTCCAGATAAAATAGTGATTGACAGAATTCTCTAGTCACCATCACCAAGTTAGTAGAACTTCGTGATGAACTATAGTATGCAAGGGATGACGAAAGTAATTCCCGAGCTCTTCGTGAAGCTGAAATCGACGAAGGTAGAAATCAAGAAAAACATCAAGTGTTGATGGTTGACGAGACCACTAGTTTCAAGAAAAGGGCAAAGGGAAGAAGGGGAACTTCAAGAAGAACGGCAAGCAAGTTGCTGCTCAAGTGAAGAAGCCTAAGTCTGGTCCTAAGCCTGAGACTAAGTGCTTCTACTGCAAAGGGACTGGTCACCGGAAGCGGAACTACCCCAACTATTTGGTGGATAAGAAGGATGGCAAAGTGAACAAAGGTATATTTGATATACAAATTATTGATGTGTACTTTACTAGTGTTTATAGCAACCCCTCGGTAATTAATACTGGTTCAGTTGCTAAGAGTACTATCTCGAAACGGGAGTTGCAGAATAAACAGAGACTAGTAAAAGTGAACAAAGGTATATTTGATATACAGATTATTGATGTGTACTTTACTAGTGTTTATAGCAACCCCTCGGTAATTGATACTGGTTCAGTTGCTAAAGAGTAGTAACTCGAAAACGGGAGTTGCAGAATAAACAGAGACTAGTAAAAGGTGAGGTGACGATGTGTGCTGGAAGTAGTTCCAAGATTGATATGATCATCATCACACACTCCCTGTACTTTCGGGATTAGTGTTGAAACTAAATAAGTGTTATTTGGTGTTTGCGTTGAGCATAAATATGATTTGATCATGTTTATTGCAATACGGTTATTCATTTAAATTAGAGAACAATTGTTGTTCTGTTTACATGAATAAAACCTTCTATGGTCATACACACCAACGAAAATGGTTTGTTGGATCTCGATCGTAGTGATGCACATATTCATAATATTGAAGCCAAAAGATGCAAAGTTAATAATGATAGTGCAACTTATTTGTGGCACTGCCGTTTAGGTCATATTGGTGTAAAGCGCGTGAAGAAACTCCATACCGATGGGATTTTGGAATCAATTGATTATGAATCACTTGATGCTTGCGAACCATGCCTCATGGGCAAGATGACTAAAACGCCGTTCTCCGGAACTATGGAGAGAGCAACAGATTTGTTGGAAATCATACATACTGATGTATGTGATCCGATGAGTGTTGAGGCTCGTAGCGGGTATCATTAATTTCTGACCTTCACAGATGATTTGAGCAGGTATGGGTATATCTACTTAATGAAACAGAAGTCTGAAACATTTGAAAAGTTCATATAATTTCAGAGTGAAGCAAAATTCATCGTAACAAGAAAATAAAGTTTCTACGATTTGATCGTGGAGAAGAGTATTTTAGTTACGAGTTTGGCCTTCAGTTAAAACAATGTGAAATAGTTTCACTACTCACGCCACCTGGAACACCACAGCATAATGGTGTGTCCGAACGTCATAAACGTACTTTATTGGATATAGTGCAATCTATGATGTCTCTTACCAATTTACCACTATCGTTTTGGGGTTATGCATTAGAGACAGCTACATTCACGTTAAATAGGGCACCATCAAAATCCGTTGAGACGACGCCTTATGAACTGTGGTTTGGCAAGAAACCAAAGTTGTCGTTTCTTAAAGTTTGGGGTTGCGATGCTTATGTGAAAAAGTTTCATCCTGATAAGCTCAAACCCAAATCGGAGAAATGTGTCTTCATAGGATACCCAAAGGAGACAGTTGGGTACACCTTCTATCACAGATCCGAAGGCAAGACATTCGTTGCTTAGTATGGATCCTTTCTAGAGAAGGAGTTTCTCTCGAAAGAAGTGAGTGGGAGGAAAGTAGAACTTGATGAGGTAACTGTACCTGCTCCCTTATTGGAAAGTAGTTCATCACAGAAATCTGTTCCTGTGACTTCCTACACCAATTAGTGAGGAAGTTAATGATGATGATCATGTAACTTCAGATCAAGTTACTACCAAACCTCGTAGGTAAACCAGAGTAAGATCCGCACCAGAGTGGTACGGTAATCCTGTTCTGGAGGTTATGTTACTAGACCATGACGAACCTACGAACTATGAAGAAGCGATGGTGAGCCCAGATTCCGCAAAATGGCTTGAGGCCATGAAATCTGAGATGAGATCCATGTATGAGAACAAAGTGTGGACTTTGGTTGACTTGCCCGATGATCGGCAAGCAATTGAGAATAAATGGATCTCAAGAGGAAGACGGACGCTGATAGTAGTGTTACTATCTACAAAGCTAGAATTGTCGCAAAAAGGTTTTTCGACAAGTTCAAGGTGTTGACTACGATGAGAGTTTCTCACTCGTATCTATGCTTAAGTCTGTCTGAATCATGTTAGCAATTGCCGCATTTTATGAAATATGGCAAATGGATAAACAAAACTGCATTCCTTAATGGATTTATTAAAGAAGAGTTGTATATGATGCAACCAGAAGGTTTTGTCAATCCTAAAGGTGCTAACAAAATATGCAAGCTCCAGCGATCCATCTATGGACTGGTGCAAGCATCTCGGAGTTGGAATATACGCTTTGATAAGTTGATCAAAGGATATAGTTTTATACAGACTTGCGGTGAAGCCTGTATTTACAAGAAAGTGAGTGGGAGCACTACAGCATTTCTGATAAGTATATGTGAATGACATATTGTTGATCGGAAATAATGTAGAATTATTCTGCAAAGCATAAAGGAGTATTTGAAAGGAGTTTTTTCAAAGAAAGACCTCGGTGAAGCTGCTTACATATTGAGCATCAAGATCTATAGAGATAGATCAAGACGCTTGATAAGTTTTTTCAATGAGTACATACCTTAACAAGATTTTGAAGTAGTTCAAAATAGAACAGTCAAAGAAAGAGTTCTTGCCTGTGTTACAAGGTGTGAAATTGAGTAAGACTCAAAGCCCGACCACGGCAGAAGATAGAAAGAGAATGAAAGTCATTCCCTATGCCTTGGCCATAGGTTCTATAAAGTATGCCATGCTGTGTACCAGATCTATTGTATACCCTACACTGATTTTGGCAAGGGAGTACAATAGTGATCTAGGAGTAGATCACTGGACAGCGGTCAAAATTATCCTTAGTGGAATAAGGATATGTTTCTCGATTATGGAAGTGACAAAAGGTTCGTCGTAAAGGGTTACGTCGATGCAAGTTTTGACACTAAATCTAGATGACTCTAAGTCTCGGTCTAGATACATATTGAAAGTGGGAGCAATTAGCTAGAGTAGCTCCGTGCAGAGCATTGTAGACATAGAAATTTGCAAAATACTTACGGATCTGAATGTGACAGACCCGTTGACTAAAATTATCTCACAATCAAAACATGATCACACCTTAGTACTCTTTGGGTGTTAATCACATAGCGATGTGAACTAGATTATTGACTCTAGTAAACCCTTTGAGTGTTGGTCACATAGAGATGTGAACTATGGGTGTTAATCACATGGTGATGTGAATTATTGATGTTAAATCACATGGCGATGTGAACTAGATTATTGACTCTAGTGCAAGTGGGAGACTGAAGGAAATATGCCCTAGAGGCAATAATAAAGTATTATATATTTCCTTATATCATGATAAATGTTTATTATTCATGCTAGAATTGTATTAACCGGAAACATAATACATGTGTGAATACATAGACAAACAGAGTGTCACTAGTATGCCTCTACTTGACTAGCTCGTTAATCAAAGATGGTTATGTTTCCTAGCCATAGACATGAGTTGTCATTTGATTAACGGGATCACCTCATTAGGAGAATGACGTGATTGACTTGACCCATTCCGTTAGCTTAGCACCCGATCGTTTAGTATGTTGCTATTGCTTTCTTCATGACTTATACATGTTCCTATGACTATGAGATTATGCAACTCCCGTTTACCGGAGGAACACTTTGTGTGCTACCAAACGTCACAACGTAAATGGGTGATTATAAAGGTGCTCTACAGGTGTCTCCAAAGGTACTTGTTGGGTTGGCGTATTTCGAGATTAGGATTTGTCACTCCAATTGTCGGAGAGGTATCTCTGGGCCCACTCGGTAATGCACATCACTATAAGCCTTGCAAGCATTGTGACTAATGAGTTAGTTGCGGGATGATGTGTTACGGAACGAGTAAAGAGACTTGCCGGTAACGAGATTGAACTAGGTATCGAGATACCGACGATCAAATCTCGGGCAAGTAACATACCGGTGACAAAGGGAACAACGTATGTTGTTATGCGGTCTGACCGATAAAGATCTTCGTAGAATATGTGGGAGCCAATATGGGCATCCAGGTCCCGCTATTGGTTATTGACCGGAGACGTGTCTCGGTCATGTCTACATAGTTCTCGAACCCGTAGGGTCCGCACGCTTAACGTTACGATGACAGTTTTATTGAGTTTTGATGTACCGAAGGAGTTCGGAGTCCCGGATGAGATCGGGGATATGACGAGGAGTCTCGAAATGGTCGAGACGTAAAGATCGATATATTGGACGACTATATTCGGACTTCGGAAAGGTTCCGAGTGATTCGGGTATTTTTCGGAGTACCGGAGAGTTACGGGAATTCGTATTGGGCCTTAATGGGCCATACGGGAAAGGAGAGAAATGCCTCAAAAGGTGGCCGCACCCCTCCCCATGGTCTGGTCCGAATTGGACTAGGGAAGGGGGGCGCACCCTTCCTTCTTTCTCCTTCCCCCTTCCCTTCTCCTACTCCCACAAGGAAAGGAGGAGTCCTACTCCCGGTGGGAGTAGGACTCCCCCCTTTGGCGCGCCTATACCCTTGGCCGGCTGCCTCCCCCTTGCTCCTTTATATACGGGGGCAGGGGGGCACCCCAGAGACACAACAATTGATCCTTGAGATCTCTAAGCCGTATGCGGTGCCCCCCTCCATCATATTACACCTCGATAATACCGTTGCGGAGCTTAGGCGAAGCCCTGCGTCGGTGGAACATCATCATCGTCACCACGCCGTCGTGCTGACGAAACTCTCCCTCAACACTCGGCTGGATCGGAGTTCGAGGGACGTCTTCGAGCTGAACGTGTGTAGAACTCGGAGGTGCCGTACGTTCGGTACTTGATCGGTCGGATCGTGAAGACGTACGACTACATCAACCGCGTTGTGATAACGCTTCCGCTGTCGGTCTACGAGGGTACGTGGACAACACTCTCCCCTCTCGTTGCTATGCATCACCATGATCTTGCGTGTGCGTAGGATTTTTTTTGAAATTACTACGTTCCCCAACAGTTTGGTACACCCAAAGCATTCCTACGGTATCCGGGAGTTGCACAATCTCTTGGTCTAAGGAAATGATACTTGACATTAGAAAAGCTCTTAGCAAACGAACTACACGATCTTGTGCTAGGCTTAGGATTGTGTCTTGTCCATCACATCATTCTCCTAATGATGTGATCCCGTTATCAACGACATCCAATGTCCATGGTCAGGAAACCGTAACCATCTATTGATCAACGAGCTAGTCAACTAGAGGCTTACTAGGGACATGGTGTTGTCTATGTATCCACACATGTATCTGAGTTTCCTATCAATACAATTCTAGCATCGATAATAAACGATTATCATGAACAAGGAAATATAATAATAACCAATTTATTATTGCCTCTAGGGCATATTTCCCACATCTAGGGCTCTGGCGGAGCTGTTCTGCCAGGGACACTTCCCTCCGGGAGGGGGAAATCATCGCCATCGTCATCACCAATGCTCCTCTCATCGGGAGGGGGCCAATCTCCATCAACATCTTCACCAGCACCATCTCCTCTCAAATCCTAGTTCATCTCTTGTATCCAATTCTTGTCTCCACGTCTGGGATTGGTACCTGTAGGTTGCTAGTAGTGTTAATTACTCCTTGTAGTTGATGCTAGTTGGTTTATTTGGTGGAAGATCATATGTTCAGATCCATTATGCATCTTAATACCTCTCTGATTATGAACATGAATATGCTTTTTGAGTAGTTACGTTTGTTCCTGAGGACATGGGAGAAGTCTTGCTATTAGTAGTCATATGAATTTGGTATTCGTTTTATATTTTGATGAGATGTATGTTGTCTCTCCTCTAGTGGTGTTATGTGAACGTCGACTACATGACACTTCACCATTGTTTGGGCCTAGAGGAAGGAATTGGGAAGTAATAAGTAGATGATGGGTTGCTAGAGTGACAGAAGCTTAAACCCTAGTTTATGCGTTGCTTCGTAAGGGGCTGATTCTGATCCACATGTTTCATGCTATGGTTAGGTTTACCTTAATACTTCTTTTGTAGTTGCGGATGCTTGCAATAGGGGTTAATCATAAGTGGGATGCTTGTCCAAGTAAGGACAGCACCCAAGCACTGGTCCACCCACATATCAAATTATCAAAGTACCGAACGTGAATCATATGAACGTGATGAAAACTAGCTTGACGATAATTCCCATGTGTCCTCGGGAGCGCTTTTCTCTATATAAGAATTTTTCCAGGCTTGTCTTTTGCTACCAAAAGGATTGGGCCACCTTGCTGCACTTTATTTACTTTTGTTATTTGTTACCCGTTACAAAGTACCATATCACAAAACTATCTGTTACCGATAATTTTAGTGCTTGCAGAGAATACCTTGCTGAAAACCGCTTATCATTTCCTTCTGCTCCTCGTTGGGTTCAACACTCTTACTTATCGAAAGGACTACGATAGATCCCCTATAGTTGTGGGTCATCAAGACTATTTTCTGGCGCCGTTGCCGGGGATTGAACCGCCTTTGGTAGGTGGAATTTGGTAAGGAAAAAATTTATATAGTGTGCTGAAATTTATTGTCACTTGTTACTATGGAAAGTAATCCTCTGAGGGGCTTGTTCGGGGTATCTTCACCTCGACCAGTAGAGCAAAGAGTTGCTCCTCAACCTACTGAACCAACTGAAAATGAAAATGTCTACTTTGAAATTCCTTCGGGTATGATAGAAAAACTGCTAGCTAAACCTTTTGCAGGAGACGGAACATTACATCCTGATGAGCACCTAATCTATGTGGATGAAGTTTGTGGATTATTTAAGCTTGCAGGTATGGCCGATGATGTTATCAAGAAGAAGGTATTCCCTTTATCTTTGAAGGGAGATGCATTGACATGGTGTAGGCTATGTGATGATATTGGATCATGGAACTACAAACGATTGAAATTGGAATTTCATCAGAAGTTTTATCCTATGCATCTTGTTCATCGTGATCGTAATTATATATATATAATTTTTGGCCTCGCGAAGGAGAAAGCATCGCTCAAGCTTGGGGGAGGCTTAAGTCAATGTTATATTCATGCCCCAATCATGAGCTCTCGAGAGAAATGATTATTCAAAATTTTTATGCTCGGCTTTCTGACAACAATCGCACCATGCTCGATACTTCTTGTACTGGTTCTTTTATGATGAAGACTATTGAATTCAAATGGAATTTATTGGAAAGACTTAAACGCAACTCTGAAGATTGGGATCTCGACGAGGGTAAGGAGTCAGGTATAACACCTAAGTTTGATTGTGTTAAATCTTTTATGGATACCGATGTTTTCCGTGAATTTAGCACTAAATATGGACTTGACTCTGAGATAGTAGCTTCTTTCTATGAATCATTTGCTACTCATGTTGATCTCCCTATGGAGAAGTGGTTTAAATATAATCCTCTCGTTGAAGTAAAAGTAGTTGCACCTATTAAAGTTGAAGAAAGGGTTATCACTTATAATGATCCTATTGTTCCTACTGCTTATGTTGAGAAACCACCTTTCCCTGTTAGAATAAAGGATCATGCTAAAGCTTCAACTGTAGTCAACAAAAGTAATATTAGGACACATAAACCCCCTGAGCAAGTTAAAGTTGAACCTAATATTGCTATGGTTAAAGATCTCTTGGCTGATAATATTGATGGGCATGTTATTTACTTCTGTGACGAGAATGCTAGAATTGCTAAACCTGGTGCTAAAGATAAACATAGACCTGTAGTAGGCATGCCTGTTATTTCTGTTAAAATAGGAGATCATTGTTATCATGGCTTGTGTGATATGGGTGCTAGTGCTAGTGCAATACCTATTGACTTATACAAAGAAATTATGCATGATATTGCACCCGCTGAGTTAGAAGAAATTGATGTCACCATTAAGCTTGCCAATAGAGATACTATTTCACCAATTGGGATTGTTAGAGATGTTGAAGTCTTGTGTGGAAAAACTAAATATCTAGCTGATTTTCTTGTTCTTGGTTCCCCACAAGATAGCTTTTGTCCCATTATATTTGGTAGACCCTTCTTAAACACTGTTAATGCTAAGATAGACTGCGAAAAGGATGTTGTTACTATTGGTCTAGGTGATATATCTCATGAGTTTAACTTTTCTAAATTTCGCAGACAACACCGTGAAAAGGAATTGCCTAGTAAGAATGAAATTATTGGTCTTGCTTCTATTGCTGTGCCTCCTAATGATCCTTTAGAACAATATTTGCTAGACCATGAAAATGATATGTTTATGAATGAAAGAAGGGAAATAGATGAAGTATTCTTTAAACAGGGACCTATTCTGAAACACAACTTGCCTGTTGAAATCCTAGGGGATCCTCCTCCACCCAAGGGTGATCCTGTGTTTGAGCTTAAACCATTGCCTGATACTCTTAAATATGCTTATCTTGATGAAAAGAAGATATATCCTGTTATTATTAGTGCTAACCTTTCAGAGAAGGAGGAAGAAAAATTATTGAAAACTCTGAAGAAGCACCGTGCTGCTATTGGATATACTCTTGATGATCTTAAGGGCATTAGTCCCACTCTATGTCAACACAAAATAAATTTGGAGAAAGATGCCAAACCAGTTATTGATCATCAACGACGGCTGAATCCTAAGATGAAAGAAGTGGTAAGAAAGGAAATACTAAAGCTCCTTGAGGCAGGTATAATCTATCCCGTTGCTGATAGTCGGTGGGTAAGTCCTGTCCATTGTGTCCCTAAGAAGGGAGGTATTACTGTCGTTCCTAATGATAAAGATGAATTGATTCCGCAAAGAATTATTACAGGTTATAGGATGGTAATTGATTTCCGCAAATTAAATAAAGCTACTAAAAAGGATCATTACCCCTTGCCATTCATTGATCAAATGCTAGAAAGATTATCCAAACACACATGCTTTCTAGATGGTTATTCTGGTTTCTCTCAAATACTTGTGTCAGCTGATGATCAAGCAAAGACCACATTTACTTGCCCTTTTGGTACTTTTGCTTATAGACGTATTCCTTTTGGTTTATGTAATGCACCTGCTACCTTTCAAAGATGCATGATGGCTATATTCTTTGATTTTTGTGAAAAGATATGTGAGGTTTTCATGGACGATTTCTCCGTTTATGGATCCTCTTTTGATGATTGCTTGAGCAACCTTGATCGAGTTTTGCAGAGATGTGAAGAGACTAACCTTGTCTTGAATTGGGAGAAGTGCCACTTTATGGTTAATGAAGGTATTGTCTTGGGGCATAAAATTTCTGAAAGAGGTATTGAAGTTGATAAAGCTAAAGTTGATGCTATTGAAAAGATGCCGTGTCCCAAGAACATCAAAGGTATAAGAAGTTTCCTTGGTCATGCCGTCTTTTATAGGAGGTTCATTAAGGACTTCTCAAAAATTTCTCGGCCTCTGACTAATCTATTACAAAAAGATATACCATTTGTCTTCGATGATGATTGTGTAGAAGCATTTGAAATACTTAAGAAAGCATTAATCACTGCTCCTATTGTTCAGCCACCTGATTGGAATTTACCCTTTGAAATTATGTGTGATGCTAGCGATTATGCTGTAGGTGTTGTTCTAGGGCAAAGAGTTGATAAGAAATTAAATGTTATTCAATATGCTAGTAAAACTCTAGACAATGCCCAGAGAAATTATGCCACTACTGAAAAAGAATTTTTAGCAGTTGTATTTGCTTGTGATAAGTTCAGACCTTATATTGTTGATTCTAAAGTAACTATTCACACCGATCATGCTGCTATTAAATATCTTATGGAAAAGAAAGATGCTAAACCTAGACTTATTAGATGGGTTCTCTTGCTACAAGAATTTGATTTACATATTATTGATAGAAAGGGAGCTGAGAACCCCGTTGCAGACAACTTGTCTAGGTTAGAGAATGTTCTTGATGACCCACTACCTATTGATGATAGCTTTCCTGATGAACAACTGAATGTCATAAATGCTTCTCGTACTGCTCCATGGTATGTTGATTATGCTAATTACATTGTTGCTAAATTTATACCACCAAGTTTCACGTACCAGCAAAACAAAAAGTTTTTCTATGATTTAAGACATTACTTCTGGGATGACCCACATCTTTATAAAGAAGGAGTAGATGGTGTTATTAGACATTGTGTACCTGAGCATGAACAGGAACAGATCCTACGCAAGTGTCACTCCAAGGCTTATGGAGGACACCACGCTGGAGACAGAACTGCACATAAGGTATTGCAATCCAGTTTTTATTGGCCTACTCTCTTTAAGTATGCCCGCAAGTTTGTCTTATCTTGTGATGAATGTCAAAGAATTGGTAATATTAGTAGACGTCAAGAAATGCCTATGAATTATTCACTTGTTATTGAACCATTTGATGTTTGGGGCTTTGATTATATGGGACCGTTTCCTGCCTCTAATGGATATACACATATTTTAGTTGCTGTTGATTACGTTACTAAGTGGGTAGAAGCTATTCCAACTAGTAGTGCTGATCATAACACTTCTATTAAGATGCTTAAAGAAGTTATTTTTCTGAGGTTTGGAGTCCCTAGATATTTAATGACTGATGGTGGTTCACATTTTATTCATGGTGCTTTTCGCAAAATGCTAGTTAAGTATGATGTTAATCTTAGAATTGCATCCCCTTATCACCCACAGTCTAGTGGTCAAGTAGAATTGAGTAATAGAGAGCTCAAATTAATTTTGCAAAAGACTGTTAATAGATCTAGAAAGAATTGGTCCAAGAAACTTGATGATGCATTATGGGCCTATAGAACTGCATATAAAAATCCTATGGGTATGTCTCCGTATAAAATGGTTTATGGAAAAGCATGTCATTTACCTCTCGAACTAGAACATAAGGCATATTGGGCTATTAAAGAACTCAATTATGATTTCAAACTTGCCGGTGAGAAGAGGTTATTTGACATTAGCTCACTTGATGAATGGAGAACCCAAGCCTATGAAAATGCCAAGCTGTTTAAAGAAAGAGTTAAAAGATGGCATGACAAAAGGATACAAAAGCGTGAGTTTAATGTAGGTGATTATGTATTGCTATACAACTCTCATTTAAGATTTTTTGCAGGAAAACTTCTCTCTAAATTGGAAGGTCCTTACATTGTCGAGGAGTTCTATCGTTCCGGTGCTATAAAAATCAACAACTTCGAAGGCACAAATCCAAAGGTGGTGAACGGTCAAAGAATCAAACATTACATCTCAGGTAATCCTATAAATGTTGAAACAAATGTTATTGAAACCGTGACACCGGAGGAATACATAAGAGACACTTTCCAAAACGTTTCAGACTCCGAAAAGGAATAGGTACGTGGTACGGTAAGTAAACCGACTCCAAAACAGTTCTAATGGCAATTTTTCTCCGTTTTGGAATATTTAGAAAAATAGAAAAATAAGAAGCTGTCCGGGAAGGACACGAGGCCTCCACGAGGGTGGAGGGCGCGCCCTACCCCCTGGGCGCGCTCCCTGCCTCGTGGGCACCTCGTGCGCTCTCTGGACTCCGTTATGTTGCACGATACTTCTTTCGGTCGGTAAAAATTCATTATATAATCTCCCGAAGGTTTTGACTCATGTATCACGCTAATATCCTCTGTTTTCGTTTCAAGCAGTTTTTCTGATAGATCTAGATCACCATGACATCTCCAAGCGCCCCCAAGGACAAGTTATTCGAGAAGGTCATCAACCCCTACCTCGCGGAGGTGCTGCAACACCCTGCGTGATGGGTTGTTGCACATCCGCGATGTTGAGGGACCAAGGAGGACAGGAAGCGTGGAGACGAGGCTCGAAGCAATGGAGCAACAAGTTTTCAAGTGCCAGGGGATGGTGGAACACAGACTCAACGCCAACCACATGATGATCGCGGAGTTCACCAACAACCACAAGCTGGATGCCAAGAACATTGGGGAGACCATCTTCAAGCTTCACGAGAAGATCGAGCACCTCCAAGCCCAAATCTATGACCTGCAAAACCAAAACTGTGAGTATGAATATAGATTCAAGAGGATGAGTTTGGCTGCAGATTTGAGGATCCCGGAGACTCGATCATCCTTCTATGATGGTGAGCCTATGCCTTGGAAGATGGACGACAACCCACATCATCAACAACTCCACCACCCTCTTCATCGGCAAAGGAGATCTAATCATATGGGTATGGGCACTCCCCTTGGCAATTGCCAAGCTTGGGGGAGGTGCCCCGGTATCGTATCACCATCACATCTCTATCTTTACCGTTTTTCTTAGTTTGACCCTTTTAGTATTATCTTGATCTAGTAGAATAAAGTTTTAGTATGATCTAGTTTTGAGTTCTGCTTTATGATCCCTCTATGTAATCGAGTCCGTGAGTTATATATAATAAAGATTAGTGTTGAGTCAAGGGCTTGATTATTTTGCCATGATATTGAGGGAATAAAATAAAAGAGAAAAGAATAAAAAGAAACAAAGAGATCATATTGATCTTATGGACAGTAATGACTTCACATATAAAGAGTATGATGATTGAAAGTTGTTGAGAGTTGAAAAACATAGTTTTGGTCATCGTTGCAATTAATAGGAAGTAATAAACAAAGAGAGGTTTCACATATAAATATACTATCTTGGACATCTTTTATGATTGTGAGCACTCATTAAAGTATGACATGACTAAAGAGTTGATGTTGGACAAGGAAGACAACGTAATGGGTTATGTTTTCTTATATCTGAGATAAAGTATATTGTCATGGATCATCCAACATGTTGAGTTTGCCTTTCCCCCTCATGCTAGCCAAATTCTTTGCCCCAAGTAGAGAAACTACTTGTGCTTCCAAATATCCTTAAACCAAGTTTTGCCATGAGAGTCCACCATACCTACCTATGGATTGAGTAAGATCCTTCAAGTAAGTTGTCAGGTGCAAGCAATAAAAATTGCTCCCTAAATATGTATGATTGATTAGTGTGGAGGAAATAAGCTTTATACGATCTTGTGATGTGGAAGAAATAAAAGCGACGGACTGCATAATAAAGGTCCACATCAAAAGTGGCAATATAAAGTGACGTTCTTTCGCATTAAGATTTTATGCATCCAACCCTGAAAGCGCATGACAACCTCTGCTTCCCTCTGCGAAGGGCCTATCCTTTACTTTTATCTCCTACCCTTATGCAAGAGTCATGGTGATCTTCACCTTTCCTTTTTACATTTTATCCTTTGGCAAGCACATTGTGTTGGAAAGATCCTGATATATATACCCAACTGGATGTAAGTTAGCATGAACTATTATTGTTCACATTACCCTTGAGGTAAAAGGTTGGGAGGCGAAACTATAAGTCCCTATCTTTCTCTGTGTCCGACTAAAACTCCGTAACCACAAGTATTGCGTGAGTGTTTGCAATTGTGAAAGACTAAATGATAGTTGAGTATGTGAACTTGCTGAAAATCTCTTGATGTTATGATAAATTGCAATTGCCTCAATGACTGAGATTATAGTTTGTTAGTTCTCAATGAAGTTTCTGATTCATACTTGACATTGTGAATAGATTATTACTTGAGCATAAGAAATCATATGACAATATCCATATATGTTGCTGTTATAAGAATGATCATGATGCCCTCATGTCTGTATTTTATTTTATCGACACCTCTACCTCTAAACATGTGGACATATTTATCGTTATCTGCTTCCGCTTGAGGACAAGCGAGGTCTAAGCTTGGGGGAGTTGATACGTCCATTCTGCATCATGCTTTTATATCGATATTTATTGCATTATGGGCTCTTATTACACATTATGTCACAATACTTATGCCTATTCTCTCTTATTTTACAAGGTTTACATAAAGAGGGAGAATGCCGGCAGCTGGAATTCTGGGCTGGAAAAGGAGCAAATATTAGAGACCTATTCTGCGCAACTCCAAAAGTCCTGAAACTCCACGGAAGTTATTTTTGGAAATAATAAAAAAACTGAGCGAAGAAAATACCAGAGGGGGCCCACACCCTGGCCACGAGGGTGGGGGGCGCGCCCTACCCCCGGGCGCGCCCCCCTGCCTCATGGCCCCCCTGGTGGCCCTCCGGTGCCTATCTTCTGCTATATGAAGTCTTTCGTCCGAGAAAAAATCATAAGCAAGCTTTCGGGACGAGACTCCGCCGCCAAGAGGCGGAACCTTGGCGGAACCAATCTAGGGCTCTGGCGGAGCTGTTCTGCCGGGGACACTTCCCTCCGGGAGGGGGAAATCATCGCCATCGTCATCACCAACGCTCCTCTCATCGGGAGGGGGCCAATCTCCATCAACATCTTCACCAGCACCATCTCCTCTCAAACCCTAGTTCATCTCTTGTATCCAATTCTTGTCTCTACGTCTGGGATTGGTACCTGTAGGTTGCTAGTAGTGTTGATTACTCCTTGTAGTTGATGCTAGTTGGTTTATTTGGTGGAAGATCATATGTTCAGATCCATTATGCATATTAATAGCCCTCTGATTATGAACATGAATATGCTTTGTGAGTAGCTACGTTTGTTCCTGAGGACAAGGGAGAAGTCTTGCTATTAGTAGTCATGTGAATTTGGTATTCGTTCTATATTTTGATGAGATGTATGTTGTCTCTCCTCTAGTGGTGTTATGTGAACGTCGACCACATGACACTTCACCATTGTTTGGGCCTAGAGGAAGGCATTGGGAAGTAATAAGTAGATGATGGGTTGCTAGAGTGACAGAAGGTTAAACCCTAGTTTATGCGTTGCTTCGTAAGGGGCTGATTTGGATCCACATGTTTCATGCTATGGTTAGGTTTACCTTAATACTTCTTTTGTAGTTGCGGATGCTTGCAATAGGGGTTAATCATAAGTGGGATGCTTGTCCAAGTAAGGACAGCACCCAAGCACTGGTCCACCCACATATCAAATTATCAAAGTACCGAACGTGAATCATATGAACGTGATGAAAACTAGCTTGACGATAATTCCCATGTGTCCTCGGGAGCGCTTTTCTCTATATAAGAATTTGTCCAGGATTGTCCTTTGCTACAAAAAGGATTGGGCCACCTTGCTGCACTTTATTTACTTTTGTTACTTGTTACCCGTTACAAATTACCTTATCACAAAACTATCTGTTACCGATAATTTCAGTGCTTGCAGAGAATACCTTGCTGAAAACCGCTTATCATTTCCTTCTGCTCCTCGTTGGGTTCGACACTCTTACTTATCGAAAGGACTATGATAGATCCCCTATACTTGTGGGTCATCACTACGGGAATCACAAACTTTAACACAAGTATTCCTCAAATCCACAATTACTCAACTAGCATGACTCTAATATCACCATCTTCATATCTCAAAACAATTATCAAGCATCAAACTTCTCATAGTATTCAACACACTCATAAGAATTTTTTTACTAATCTTGGTTGCCTATCATAATGAAAGCAAATTACCATGTTGTTTTGTAGGACTCTCAAAATAATATAAGTGAAGCATGAGAGAACAATAGTTTCTATAAATCAAATCCACCACCGTGCTCTAAAAGATATAAGTGAAGCACTAGAGCAAAAACTATATAGCTCAAAAGATATAAGTGAAGCACATAGAGTATTCTAATAAATTCCGAATCATGTGTGTCTCTCTCAAAAGGTGTGTACAGGAAGGATGATTGTGGTAAACTAAAAATCAAAGACTCAAATCATATAAGACGCTCCAAGCAAAACACATATCATGTGGTGAATAAAAATATAGCTCCAAGTAAAGTTACCGATGGACGAAGACGAAAGAGGGGATGCCTTCCGGGGCATCCCCAAGCTTTGGCTTTTTGGTCTCCTTAGATTTTCTTGGGGTGCCATGGGAATCCCCAAGCTTAGGCTCTTACCACTCCTTGTTCCATAATCCATCAAATCTTTTACCCAAAACATGAAAACTTCACAACACAAAACATAACAGAAAATCTCGTGAGCTCCGTTAGCGAAAGAAAACAAAACACCACTTCAAGGTACTGTAATGAACTCATTCTTTATTTATATTGGTGTTAAACCTACTGTATTCCAAATTCTCTCTGGTTTATAAACTATTTTATTAGCCATAGATTCATCAAAATAAGCAAACAACACACGAAAAACAGAATCTGTCAAAAACAGAGCAGTCTGTAGTAATCTGTAACTAACGCAAACTTCTGAAACTCAGAAAAATCTACCAAAATAGGACGACTTAGAAAATTTGTTTATTGATCTACTACAATTGGAATCAGTATTTTATCACGTCTTGGTGATTCTTAACAATTGTTTTCGTGAACAGAAAGTTTCTGGAATTTTCAGCAAGATCAAATAACTATCATCCAAGAAGATCCTATAGGTTTAACTTGGCACAAACACTAATTAAAACATAAAAACAAATCTAACCAGAGGCTAGATCAAAGATTTATTCCTAAACAGAAGCAAAAATCAAAAAAACTAAAATAAAATTGGGTTGCCTCCCAACAAGCGCTATCATTTAACGCCCCAGCTAGGCATACAAGCTAAGATAGATATAGGTATTGCCATCTTTAGTTTTAGGGAAGAAAAGAGCAAACTTATTATCTATGGAATTAATATTTCTATTTTGATAAAGCACGTGGCTATTAATGGTAGAAGAAAGATTAAGCACGTTACGGAAATTTGCATCTAAGATAGCCTTCATCTCTTTGATAGATTCGTTTTGGTAGGAGAGCAAAAGAGAGGTAGATTCAACTTTCTCATTCATGGGGTGCCCAAATATGGTCTTCATCTTTTCATAAGTATCTACGGCATCCCCTTCAAGAAAACCTTCTTCAAATATAGAATCTAAGACATGCTTAAATGAAGAAGGTAGGGCAACATAAAAGCTCTTTAAGTAAATTTCAATTTGGTATTGGGGCACATAGCTAGCCCGGATCCTTAATAGTCTATCCCAAGCATATTTTAAAGATTCATCAAGTAAATAACAAAAAATTCCGGAATCATCTTCATCAAAATTATTCTCTCATTGATAACTCCGGCAGGTTTTTCCATAGCATCATTATTTATGAGTTTAGATAGAATAGCAGGATTGTCCAAAGTACTAAAACTTGGGAGAGAAACCCCAACCCTTTTTGATTCCGACATGGCGAAAGGAAGGTGAGCGGAAAAGAGAGGGCGAATAAAACGGCAAGGGTGAAGTGGGGGAGAGGAAAACGAGAGGCAAATGGCAAATAATGGAATGCGAGGGATAAGAGTTTGTGATGGGTACTTGGCATGTCTTGACTTGACTTGACTTGGCTTGGATCTCCCCGGCAACGGCGCTAGAAATCCTTCTTGCTACCTCTTGAGCACTGCGTTGGTTTTCCCTTGAAGAGGAAAGGGTGATGCAGTAAAGTAGCGTAAGTATTTCCCTCAGTTTTTGAGAACCAAGGTATCAATCTAGTAGGAGATCACACACGAGTCCCTCACACCTACACAAACAAATAAGAACCTCGCAACCAACGTGATAAAGGGGTTGTCAATCCCTCCACGGTCACTTACGAGAGTGAGATCTGATAGATATGACAAGATAATATTTTTGGTATTTTTATGATAAAGAGAAATAAAGATGCAAAGTAAAATAAAAGGCAATAAAAATAACTAAGTGTTGGAAGATTAATATGATGGAAAATAGACTCGGGGGCCATAGGTTTCACTAGTGGCTTCTCTCAAGAGCATAAGTATTATGGTGGGTAAACGAATTACTGTCGAGCAATTGATAGAATTGAGCATAGTTATGAGAATATCTAGGTATGATCATGTATATAGGCATCACGTCCGTGACAAGTAGACCGAAACTATTCTGCATCTACTACTATTACTCCACACATCGACCGCTATCCAGCATGCATCTAGAGTATTAAGTTCATAAGAATAGAGTAATGCTTTAAGTAAGATGACATGATGTAGAGGGATAAACTCATGCAATATGATATAAACCCCATCTTTTTATCCTCGATGGCAACAATACAATACGTGTCGTTTCCCTTTCTGTCACTGCGATCGAGCACCGCAAGATTGAACCCAAATCTAAGCACTTCTCCCATTGCAAGAAAGATCAATCTAGTAGGCCAAACCAAACTGATAATTCGAAGAGACTTGCAAAGATAACCAATCATACATAAAGAATTCAGAGGAGATTCAAATATTGTTCATAGATAATCTTGATCATAAACCCACAATTCATCGGATCTCAACAAACACACCGCAAAAGAAGATTACATCGAATAGATCTCCAAGAGAATCAAGGAGAACTTTGTATTGAGATCCAAAGAGAGAGAAGAAGCCATCTAGCTAATAACTATGGACCCGAAGGTCTGAGGTAAACTACTCACACATCATCGGAGAGGCTATGGTGTTGATGTAGAAGCCCTCCGTGATCAATGCCCCCTCTGGCGGAGCGCCGGAAAAGGCCCCAAGATGGGATCTCACGGGTACAGAAGGTTGCGGTGGTGGAAATAGGGTTTTGGCTCCTGTTCTGATGTTTTCGGGGTACGTAGGTATATATAGGAGGAAGAAGTACGTCGGTGGAGCAACGTGGGCCCCACGAGGGTGGAGGGCGCGCCCCCTGCCTCGTGCTCTCCTCGTTGATTGCTTTACGTAGACTCCAAGTCCTCTGGATCATGTTTGTTCTGAAAATCACGTTCCCGAAGGTTTCATTCTGTTTGGACTCCGTTTGATATCCTTTTCCTTCGAAACACTGAAATAGGCAAAAAAACCAGCAATTTGGGCTGGGCCTTCGGTTAATAGGTTAGTCCCAAAAATAATATATAAGTGTATAATAAAGCCCATTAAACATCCAAAACAGAATATAATATAGCATGGAACAATCAAAAATTATAGATACGTTGGAGACGTATCACTACACATCACGAGGGATACAAGAGAAAGTTGCACATCACTGTTAGATAGTTGGCCATCGCAGCATATGAATTTGCACATCTACTGCTAGGCAGTTGGCCGATGCAGTAAATAGTGAAAGCACATCCACGGGTAGGAGGAAAGTTGCACGTCAACTACTAGACAGTTGGCCTTGGCAAGAGGCGAAGTTGCACATCTCACTCCAAGGGGGTAGTTTGGGAGTGGAGGTGCCATCACTAAAAACTGCACGTCCACAGGATAGGTGCGAAGTTGCATATCCACTGCAGTTAGTTGCACATGACTGCTAGATGGTTGCACAAAACAGGTACTAAAATTGCACAAAAAATATTTTACCAAAACATGCCCATGCGGCGCAAGGATTTCAACGGTGGAAACGGATCTTAATTCGGATTCGTGGTTTAAAAGTTATGGCTTTTCAAAATTCATAAATTGTAAATTAAATGCTAGATAGTCATCCACGCCATGCAGGGAAAAAGCCACAACTGAATGCATGCCGATCATTTAATGCACTATTGATGAGTTGTTTCCGTTTAGTCAATTGGGACCATAAAAATATTTCCTAATTAGATGGAGGAGACAAATACTTTCCAAGGTCCGGCTGCTGGGAAGCGCTAGCGAGCCAACAGCTGCTCGCTAGACGCGTCCTAGACTTTATTACTCAATAGCCAAGGTTAGAGGAATAATGTTCGGATCATTGAAATGACCCGACCAAGTATGGCGATCTTGATCTAAAGAAAGTGAATGCCTAGTTAAGTTATGAGCTTCGAAATTGTTATTTCTACTTTCAAAACTAAAGGTACATCCAATGAGTCCAATCTCTAATCTCACTAATAACCATTATGTGAATTGCGAGTGATCCCTCATGGATGTCCTTGACTACTGGCTTGCAAACAGACGCGACACACAAGTGTTGAATACCAAGGTTAGTGGCCAGTGCCAGCGCCTCGCGGAAAGTTGTTGCTTCAAGTGACGCCGGATCATTTAATCACCTAATGACCAGAGAGGACGATCCCATATAAATTTCTTTCTCATCTCGACATACCACAATTGCAGTTCCCAAGTTTCCATTAATTGATACTCCTGCATCCACATTGAATTTGAAATGTCCGGGTGGTGGAGGGATCCATCTCTTGTTGCCAACTGTTACCCTGGCTAACACCCTTACTGACTCTGGTTCCTTCAGTTTTTCAAGATCAGCAATAAAACTTGTGACAAAAAGACATGTCGACATCAGGCTTTGATAAATTCCCTCGTGCAACAATTTTCGTCTGGCTGTCCAGATTGCCCACAATGTCACCACTAACAGAATGAAACTCTCATGAGGTAGAACATCGATTATTCAGAACATCCAGTTCTGGTCATTTGGTTCTCTAGTTGTAAGTAGGTCACTAATTAGAGACCGAGCGCGTACCCACCCGCTGCCACTACTTATATTTGGACCGGCCTATTAACACTTTCCAAGTTTTTTGTGCTTTTTCTTATGTTTTTATCTATTTTTATATTTTATTTCTTTTTTCATTTTCTTCTCTTTTTCATTTTTCTTTCATTTACAAATTCGCTAACATTTAAAAAAAACTTGAAGATTGTTTGAATTTGTAAATATTTCTAACAAATTCACGAACACTTTTTAAACCGTGAATAGTTTTTTTAAACCCGTGAACATAATTTTTTGAATCGGTGAACTTTTTTTAATCAACGGCATTTTTTGGAAATCGGGAGAGCAATGTTTGAAATTCACGAACATTTTTTGTTTTGACAATCATTTTTTGAATCAGCAAACCTTTCTGAATCGACGAACTTTTTTATAATTCATGAACTACTTTGAATTTTGCTAACATTTTTTAAAAATTACTGAATATTCTCTGAACCTGTGAACATGTTTTCAATTTGACAGGCGATTTGTGAATCAACGAGCATTTTTTGGAAATCATGAACGTTTTTTGATGTCCTGAACGTTTGTTTTCAAAATCATGAATAAAAATTAGTATGTGAACATTTTATGATTTCTTGAACATTTTTTAAAAATTCAATATTATTTTAAATTTCAAAACTTCTTTGTAATCCCGAAAAAAATCAAAAAGGAAAGTAAAAATAAAAATAACAAAATAACAAAAAACAGCGCCCACACGTGGGCCGGCCCAAAAGGCGCGCTGGGGAAGAGGGGGTGCGTGTTGCTCCTCCTAGCGTGAGCTGCACCAAATAGGCGCTCCATTTTCTTGGGCTAGACCGGTATCAAATGGAAAGGCCGAGAAAGCGCACTTCTTTTCTCTTTTTTGGGGAAAGGGGGAAAATGTGCACTTGGCTCTTCCCAATTTTCTTGATGAGTGTTGTGTGTCAACTCGGGACTCATATGGTTCTTTTCAAGTTCTAAAAAAGGAAAGTATGGAGAAAAACTTGAATATGTACTCTTAAGTCTGAAATGAACCTTGAACTCGAAATCCTTGAGATTCTCACCGTGCCCTTTCTATTTTCCGGCTGATTTGTGCTAAAAGTTAATTTGTGCATCGAGATTGTTTACGTGGAACGGATTAGGGTGGAATCAGACGCCGCATTGGACTAACGTTGATCCCCGCTTGATGTCCATTTAACTTGCAGTGGGGGATAGGTGGGGAAAACATTAGGGTTCGAGGAGGGTTGGCGGGCGGCGACTGAGCAGTCGACAATGGCGTCGTTCTCTAGTTTGTTGTACTCAGGTGGAGTACTCCGTCGTAGGGCACCATCTAGGTCATCGGTGCCCTATAGGGAGAATCCGTTGGTGTACAAGCCGGAGATGCGATGCTACTACAAGCCGCCAATAAGGCTCTCTGCTGGATTTCTTGGAGCTATGAAAATCCTAAAAGAAGATACTATTGTTGCATGCTTGAGATTGTAAGATCCCCATCTTCCTCCTTCCCATCGAATTTTCCTCATTCATCTTTGAGATTTCCCGTTTTTTATTGTATGAACTGTTGATTCAAAGTAATGGTTGTGGGTATTTTGCATGGCATGATGATCCTTTCTCCCTATTTGTTCGGTAAGTACTTGTTGATCTTAGGGATGCAATTTGGAGGATGAATGATGAAGTGTCTGATGGTCGATAGGCATGTCTAGAACAAGGGAGAAGAAGTGGAGTAGAGATTGTCCTGACACAACAAATTCATGAGAATAATGAAGAAATTAATGCAATAAGGGCTAGATGTGAAAGGATGGAGGGAACTGCAATGTATACCAATGTTTTTATGGCATTATCATGTTAGTGGTTGGTCTCACTACTAGAATGTACAACTATTTGCAGGATTTGTGCTAGGTAGATTATTAATGGAATGGCTGAATGATGTAATGAATGGATGATGCACTCATATATTCTGTTTTCTTGACTAAATTTATGATGCGCTGCTACTGATATTAATTCCTTATGTGCACTTTACAATTTTTCTGATAATTATGATTAGGCAATAAGCAAGTCGCCTAATATTCATCTTTTTAGAATCAAGTCGCTTAACATGTAATGTATCACCTTGTAATATAACGTAGTTTGAATGATAAGCAACTAATCATTGTTTCATTGCGAAAAATAACTCTTAAAAGTACGGCGTTAATACAGAAGAAAATACGGAGTACTTTCATATATCGATTGTATACACTTGATGAAAGCTACCTAAAACTTCTATGCAAAAAAAGCTACCTAAACTATGGGGAAGCAGGAACCGCCCGCCACAAGGAGGAACCGCCCGCTTCAAGGAGACATCAAGGAACAACGGAGGACAGATAAGTAATCAGTGGCCGGAGGACGGAGAAGCAGGAACCGCCCGCCTCAAGGAGGGCAGCCCATTACAGGCTTTTTGTGGGATTTTTTTTCTGTGTGAGGCTTTTTTTTTTCTTATATGTTGATATTCTGAAAATACAGTAAATTATGGGGAAAAATCATTTTTAGAAAATGTTCACCACGCACTATAAAAATGTTTGGGGAATTGGAAATTTATGTTCGTATATTTCAGAAAAATGTTTACGTGTTTAATAAATGTTTGTGCGGTGTAATTTGTTCCCATAAGTTTTAACACAAATCACACCACCATAAAATGTTTGTGACAATTTAAAATGTTCACACGCTTAAAATATTATGTTCATGAAATTTTGAAAAAAAATCATCATGTATTGAAAAATGCTCAATAAGTATAAAAAAAATTCCGCGTGTATATGAAAAATGTACAATGTGTATTCAAAAACAAAATTCAACGTGTCTTTAAAAAAATATTAATCATGTATTTATAAAATTGCTAAGATTTATCTAAAAAGTGTTTCACATGTATACCGAAAATGTTCACCGTGTATTCAAAAAATGTTTAACATATATTTGAAACAAAATTTATAATTTATTCAAACTAATGTTCGACCATGTATTTGAACAAATGTTCATTATGCATTTGAAAATTGCTCAACACGTGTACAAACAATGTACAATGTGTATTAACAAAGGCCGACATGTATTTGTAAAAAGAAAAGGCAAATAAATAAATAAATAACAGAAAGCCCTATGAAAACCATAAAGAAAATATAAAACATTTTTCCTGCTGAGCATTTTTCCGGCAGCGATGCGGTACGGCTTCCTGGCTCCTGGCTGGCGGGCGGCGGCGGCGGCGCGGCGAGCTGGCTGGGTGGAGCAGCAGCGAGCTGGTCCGGTCTCACTCGTCTGTGTGACGGCTGAACTGGGTCTTGTTTTTCCTGCTGAGCAACTGGGCCTTCCTTATTGGGTCAGCTTTTTGTTTTTTTAACAATTTAGATTCTTTACAACATGTGTCACATGGTGACACACTTGACCAAAATCAATCCCTCAAAAAAAAACTTGACCAAAATCAGGCGGAATATGAAGTTTAATGGCAGGCTAGGCCGGCCCAGATGCACGGTTTTGTTCCGGTTTTCCTCCAATTTTCTTTCGGGTCTTTCTTGGTTTTTTCTACTCGATTTTGCGGTTTGTTTCGGTGGGTATTTGCATTTCTCACCAGTTTTCTTAGGTTTTCCTTTTTCTTTTTTCCTTTTTTGGGTACACATGGTACATTTTTCATATAGAACATATTTTTGATACATGTTGAATATTTTGTTCAAATAGTATTATGTACAGCTGACGCCACTGGTGACAACTTACCACTGGCGTCATACTAGCAGCGTCGGCAGCTGACGCCATTAGTGCAATTTACGGCTGGCATCATACTAACGGCGGCGGCAGACAACAGCACTGGTGACACCTTACCACTGGTGTCATACTGGCGGCGGCGACCTGTAGCAGCACTAATTGTGTTTTATAAATGCCGCTAGTAGGCATTTCTGTACTAGTGAAACCAAATCCTTAACTGTTTTATAACATCCATTTTCCTTCTCTATGCGATATATGTGCCATTTCAGCAACGCACGGGTCGTGGCGCAATAACGATGACCCTCTTATTTATTTTCCTTATTCTGTTATTAATTTTATTTCTACAATCCTATTCTCTGAGTTTTTTTTCCACCCATCATATTTTTTTGTTTAGTTTTCTTGCTATTATTTCCCTTGGTAAATAATGCTTATCTGTATGAGATACATGGGCACTCGTTTTTTAATAAGTTTCCAAAACATGGACATCTCTTTAAGATATAATGAACATTTCCTCACACATGAACATTTCTTTTCACACACAGGAATATTCCATAAAATTGCTAGACATTTTAATAAGTAGATGAATTTTTTCATGGACATGGACATATTTTACAATGCCTTGTAATTTTAATTATTTATTGAAACGATTCTATGAACGTTTTTATATATTTTTCTTACTTTTAGATATTTCTGTATTTCCTCTCCAAAAAAAACATGCCCGAAAATAGCATGCTTCGGCCCGCAGCAATTCCGGATGTGGGAAGCCCATGTGAGCGAGGCGCCGCTGCAGAAGGTCCGCCCCACATTCATCTTCCTCCGCTCGCGAGACTACTAGGGCTTACTACACTATCTTCCCTAAAAAAGGTTTTCTACACTATCCTCTCCTCTCCTCTCCTACGCGGCGGACATCTCCGAGGTCGAGTGGCGGCGGCTACGGTCGGTCGTGCTCAAGGTAAGGCACCGCCGTCTCTCGCTTCTCCTCTCTTGAGAGACCCCTCCCTGTTCGTGCGTTGTGTTAGGTTGATCTCTCTCCCGTTCGAGCCCAACGGGTCGAACGGGCCCCTGACTCGCGCCCTGGACGGGGGCGCCCAACCAAACCATGGTTGGTGGGCCCCTGTGACCCGCGCTATATAAACAGAGGTGGGGGTCGGGGCACGACTTACGAGGTTAATCGCTGCCACAATCCCCACCTACAATCCCTACCAATCTAGGGTTAGCGCGGTGCTCACGGGAAGCTCCACCACCGCCGCCGTCCACTCTCTGTCCACATCGTCACCGGCCCCTACTTCACCATGGCCGGTGCTGGATCGAGCTTGTCTGGACAGGCAGAAGGTAGGTTCACCGGAATGATCTAACCTATCCAATCCAAAGCAATCTATCAATGGTATCAGCCAGATCGGGTTAGACTTTTTCGGTTGAAAATAAATCATAGAAAGACTCCCTCCCCCAAAGAACCCTAGAAGGGCAAAGAAGAAAAGTTGTGCCGCCGCAAGGCCGCGCCGTTCCTCTCGATCTCGATGCGCATCGGCAAGCCGAGGCATCGAGAAGAAGAACACCACCCCTTTTCAGGGGCAAAGAACACCACCACCGACCCATTCGACGGCGGCGCGCTCACCGCAAGGGGAACACGCGATCGGCGAAGGGGTCGGCAGGGGCGCAGTCGCTCCGTCCATCTAGGTCGCCGTCGTGCGGCAGTTGCCTCTCTTTCTCTCTGTGGGGAGGTGGTGGATGGAGACAGTACATACAAAGGAGGGGGAAAGGATAGGGGAGGGGCTCCGGCGCGGTGGTAGATCCACGGCGTCGCCGGCGGCCGGCGCAGCTCCAACCTCACCGCCACTCGACCGCCGTCACGCGCAGTGGGGAAGAGGAGGGCTCAGCCACGCTGCTCTCTCTGCCACAGGAGAAAGAAAAGGAAGGAAAGAAAGGGAGAGGAGGCGCGCGGCGCGGTGGCTTTCGCCGCCGCCGCCGGCGACCGGACACGACGGCCGGGGCGCAGCTCCGTGCTCACACCAGAGCGAGCGAGAGAGGCGCGTGGGGGCGGACTGCGCTAGGGTTATGGCCGGATTGACCGGGTGGCGTTTTTGTTCGCCCGATCCGCACGCTGGACCGTCAGATTGAATCCGACGGCCAGGAGCCAAATAGCTGGCGATGGGCCCTTTGGGCCGTAAGTGGCAGGAGGCCGGCTGCGGCAAGGCCGCCACGCGCGCTGGGCCGAGCCCAGCAGCTGCGGGCGCCGCCGCGCGGCTGGGCCGCGCTGAGCCAAGGGCGGCTGGGCTGCAGTAGGCCGGGCCAGCTGCATTTTTCTCTGCTGCAGCTAATTCTGTTTATTCAGAGAATAGAAAATTTCAGAAAAAAAGTTTATGTATTTTATAAAGTAAAAGTTTCTGTAGAACTAAAAAAGTTCATGATTTTTTATTCGGTCATAGAAAAGTTTCTGTAAAAAGTAAAAAGTTCGTGAATTTTTATTCATGTTTTTCCACTGCGTAAATAATTAATGCTCTTTTACAAAGAAAATAAAAGTTTACATAGTATTAAGTTTTTAAGAGCATGTTAAAGTGACTATTAAAATGAATATGATTATGTTATTTTTTATGACCAACGTTGTTAATAACATGATCATGTTTTATTATTGAAATTTAAAGGTGCATTTATTTCTAATTTTTTGCCCAACGGTAATATAGATCTAATTGCATATACAATTATATGTTTAATTTGACCAATGTTAGATTAATGCATATGATTGTTATACTGATGTCACTTAAATTGTGATTTCAGGAGGCTTTCACTTGATGAGTTGCCTAAAAGATGTTCCGACACCCAGAGGTGACAATCACACTGAGTGGAGGAAGAAAGTTGAACTGGCATTTGTCTGTGCTGATCTGGACTGGGTTCTGGATGAACCACAGCCGGTCAGACCTACAGAGCCAGTAAGAGAGGCCACTGATGGTGATGCTGCGTGGGCTAAAAAGAGGGGGGATTATGCTCCTTTGGAGATGCCCTACATCATAGAAAACCAAAAGTGGGTCAATGCAAACAAAAAGTGCATGACCTTTATAAAGAATACAATTGAGAGCACCATTGTGGGCTCCATTGCAGAGTGCACTTCCGCAGGGGAGTTGCTTTCAAAGATAAAGAGCCAGTTCACTGGCTCTTCAAAGATATATGCCACCCAGGTGATAGAGCAACTCGTGACAGAACGCTACACAGGTGGTAGTCATGGAATAAGAGAGCACATCCTCAGGATGAGCAATATGGCAGCAAAGCTAAAGCCCATGGATGAGGATCTGGAGATCAAACCAAAGCTCCTGGTCCACCTGGTCATGGCTTCACTGCCAAAGGAGTTTGAAGCTTTTGTTGTGAACTACAATATGTCACCTAGAACATGGGACATTGAAAAGACAATAGCAATGTGTGTCCAAGAAAAGGACAGACTCAAAGCCTCACATGGTGGTACACTCAACTATGTGAAGGGTCACAAGAAAAAGAATTACAATCAAAACAACAAAAGTTCTCCATCAAAGCCACAAGGAAAAGCTTCCTATCAGCATCAGCGTCAGCAACAGCCTTTCCCAGTGGACAAAGACACTTGTCTCCATTGTAAGAAGACCGGGCATTACAAGAAAGACTGTCCTGATTGGCTAAAGTCAATCATGGCAAAAGGAGGTAACAATATAGTTTCATTTGTAAATGAATCCATGTATGCACAGTTTTCAAAATCCACTTGGTGGATTGACTCAGGAGCAACTGTTCATGTTGCAAATTCTTTACAGGGATTCCATTCGACGCGGACTACGCTAAGAAGCAAAAGACGCATTGAAGTGGCGAACGGAGTTGAAGCTGTCAGTGATATCTCCTTGGAGTTAGTTGATGGATTCAATCTTCTACTTAGAGATATTTTATTTGTTCCATCATGTCATAGAAACTTAATAAGTGTTTCTTGTTTGTACAAAGATAATTATGAATGTTATTTTGGACATGGCAACTATGCCATTTGGTTAAATAATGCTTATGTGGGTGATGCTTTACTACATGATGAGCTTTATTTGTTATCACTTCGTGAAAAAGTTTATTCCATTTGCAATGTGAAAGAACATGTTTCCGCGTCGAATAAAGAACAAAAGAAAAGGAAAAGAACATTCGACTCATCGAAATTATGGCACTGTCGCTTGGGCCATATTTCGAAGGGGAGAATAGAAAGATTAGTCAAAAGTGAAATTCTTCCTCCGTTAGAATTTTCAGACTTAGAACAGTGCATAGATTGCGTTAAAGGAAAGTACGTAAAACAAATCAAAAAAGGTGCAATCCATAGCACAGGCACACTAGAAATCATTCACACTGATATTTGTGGACCATTTCCGGTGAAAAGTGTGGATGGATATGACTCGTTCATAACATTCACAGATGATTACTCTCGCTACGGTTATATTTATCCAATCAAACAAAGATCAGAAGCGTTGGATAAATTTAAAATATTCAAAGCTGAAGTTGAAAATCAACACGATAAAAGAATAAAGATAGTAAGGTCCGGCCGTGGGGGAGAGTACTATGGTCGACACACTCCATATGGCCAAGTCCCTGGACCTTTTGCAAAGTTCTTGCAGGAAACTGGCATAGTAGCCCAGTATTCAATGCCGGCGAGCCTCAGCAAAATGGAGTAGCTGAAAGGCGCAACCGTACACTTATGGATATGGTGCGCAGTATGATGAGTTATTCCAACTTGCCATTAGGATTATGGATGGAGGCGCTTAAAACCGCCATTCACATTCTCAATAGAGTACCAAGCAAGTCGGTGCCCAAAACACCGTACGATCTATGGACAGGAAGGGTGCCATCCCTACAACACTTCAGGGTGTGGGGGTGCCCTGCTGAGGCCAAAATGTTTAATCCAAACATTGCAAAGTAAGATCCCAAAACAGTGAGTTGCCACTTCATTGGCTATCCAGACAGGTCAAAGGATTTTCATTTCTACTGCCCAGACAGATATACAAAGTTTGTAGAAACGAGACATGCAATCTTCTTAGAGGACGAAATGATGAGGGGGAGCTTGGTAGCTCGGAAAATTGATCTTGAGGAGAAGAGGGTGCATGCACCTAATCCGATGATTCAGGAGCCATTTTTCTCACTACCAGTTGCAACTCCACCCATGACAACTATGGAGGTAGACCCGGAACCTGTCCGCCAGGAGCCGATTGAACCCGTTGTTGAGCATGAAAGGGAGGTACAACAGCAAATTTTAGAAGAAGTGCCAGAAGTTGAGGCACAGAATGTGCCTGAAATTGAGGCCCTTAGAAGGTCTACAAGACCAAGAAAGTCAGCTATTTCTACTGACTTTAAAGTTTATAACACAGAAATGGTTCATGTGGAAAAAGATTGCACCTCATATGAAGAAGCCATGAGAAGCCCTCATTCATCGATGTGGATGAAGGCAATGGAAGACGAGATGAAATCGATGAGTTCCAAAGATGTTTGGGACTTAGAGGAAATTCCTAAAGGAGCCAAAACAGTAGGCTGCAAATGGGTCTACAAAATTAAGTGTGACTCTAAAGGGAATGTAGAAAAGTATAAAGCACGACTCGTGGCAAAAGGATTTACACAAAGAGAAGGGATAGATTACAATGAGACATTTTCTCCAGTCTCATGTAAGGATTCCTTCAGAATCATAATGGCATTAGTTGCTCATTTTGATTTAGAGTTACATCAAATGGATGTAAAGACG
The DNA here is from genome assembly GCF_018294505.1 of Triticum aestivum. NCBI lineage: Eukaryota > Viridiplantae > Streptophyta > Magnoliopsida > Poales > Poaceae > Triticum > Triticum aestivum. The sequence continues at coordinate 52,952,898 of NC_057796.1, forward strand.
ACATTTCTCAACGGGGATTTAAAAGAAAATGTCTACATGAAACAACCCAAAGGTTTTATCATGGAAGGCAAGGAAAATATGGGATGCCGCCTGAAGAAATCCATTTATGGATTAAAGCAAGCCTCTAGACAGTGGTATCTAAAGTTTAATCAAACGATTAAAAGTTTTGGATTTAAAGAAAATATTGAGGATAACTGCATTTATGCAAAGTTTAAAAATGGGAAATATATTTTCCTAATCTTGTATGCGGATGATATTCTGCTTGCTAGGAGTGATGTTAGTCTACTACAAGAAACAAAGAAGTTCTTATCCTCAAATTTTGACATAACAGATCTTGGTGAAGCATCATATGTTTTGGGCATAGAAATTCACCGAGATAGGAACAATGGAGTCATAGGACTATCGCAGAAAGCATATTTAGAAAAGGTTCTTAAAAAGTATAATATGCATGCGAGTAAAGCCACACCTGCTCCAATAGTCAAGGGTGATAGTTTTGGGAAATTCCAATGTCCCAAGAACCAGTATGAGATCGATCAAATGAAAGCAGTACCATATGCTTCGGTAGTTGGCAGCTTACAGTATGCACAAGTGTGCACTCGCCCTGACTTAGCTTTTATCACCGGGGTACTCGGTAGATATCAAGAGAATCCAGGCCTAGAGCACTGGAAGATGGTAAAGAAAGCATTGCGTTATGCGCAAGGCACGAAGGACTACATGCTAATATACAGGAGAAGTGATTCCCTAGAGATAAAAGGGTATTCAGACGCAAATTTTGCGGGGGACAAAGATGATAGAAAATCCATGTCAGGATACGTCTTCACTCTCGCTGGGGGAGCTATTTCATGGAAAAGCTCCAAGCAGTCGATAGTTGCATCATCCACGATGTATGCAGAATTTATAGCATGCTTCGAGGCCACGGGGCAGGCGATATGGCTAAAGAAATTTGTGCCCGACTTGAAAGTGGTAGATTGTATTCACAAACCACTAAAGATGTACTGTGACAACCAGCCCGCAGTATTCTATGCTCACAACAACAAGTCGAGTAATGCTGCCAAAACAATAGAGATAAGGTATTATGTTGTGAAAGATAAAATCCAGGATCAAACTATAAGTCTCGAGCATATAAGGACAAAGGATATGCTTGCGGATCCGCTAACGAAAGGCTTACCACCCAATGTGTTCAAGGAACACTTAGCCGGCATGGGTTTAAGGGAAAGCCTTATGATTCCTGGATAGGCCCAAAAGGAACAGAATTTGTTTCTGAACATAACGTATGTTGTAGTTGTATGATTCTATCGGCAATTAAGCTGTGATGATGAAACATGCTCTATGTACCAATATGTGATGAAACAAATAAACTAGAAAGTATAAAGTTAAAAGTAAAGTTGAGATCAAGGGGGAGAATGTTAGGTTGATCTCTCTCCCGTTCGAGCCCAACGGGTCGAACGGGCCCCTGACTCGCGCCCTGATCGGGGGCGCCCAACCAAACCATGGTTGGTGGGCCCCTGTAACCCGCGCTATATAAACAGAGGTGGGGGCTGGGGCACGACTTACGAGGTTAATCACTGCCACAATCCCCACCTACAATCCCTATCGATCTAGGGTTAGCGCGGTGCTCACGGGAAGCTCCACCACCGCCGCCGTCCACTCTCTGTCCACATCGTCACCGGCCCCTACTTCACCATGGCCGGTGCTGGATCGAGCTCGTCTGGACAGGCAGAAGGTAGGTTCACCGTAATGATCTAACCTATCCGATCCAAAGCAATCTATCACGTTGGTCCTCCTTCCCTGATTCGACATGTACCCACTTTTTTTTGGATTCGCGTTCTTGATTGACAGGGGAAACCAAACCGGTACTAGTATATGATATCATCCATAAAGTTTGTTAACGTTGTAAAGCCATTCTCTTAGGTAGTAGTACTAGAAAGTAAGCTTTTAATTTGCAACTGATCGAGTACTAGACTAGGGTTGCAGCAAACAGCTACATTTCTATCCAGTTCAACTGATATTAGATTGGCGTTATCTATTAAGAATAAGTGCACCTTGTGAACTCATCGGCTGTGGCAAAATGATTGATTTCCCTACTCTCTTTCTTGCCCAATCGAGAGCTGCATGCTTTGGTTTTCATGTTCAGATTCAGTAATTAGTAGTAATTCTGCTTGCAGAAATGTTTGCGTCGATTCTAGCTCGTTTATTAGTAGTAATCATGGTGGCAGCTAGTTTAATTTAATGATGTGGCTTGGAGCGTCAATTTTCCTTCCTAACAATCTAGACACAGATAAGGTGCTGGTGTAACGCCCCGAGACCGACGCTCCGATTGCCTTCCTTGTTTTGCGAGTCAGCTGTGTTTTATTTGTGTGTTGCATTCATCATCGCATCATTTGCATTGCATCGGCACTTCGTTGCCGTCATGTCAGGACCCCGATTCCAAGTCACACCGATCTAGCCTGTAACACCTCATATCACATTGCGGCCTCACGCACGGTACTCCCACGGGTGTCGCCTTACCAAGGCCCGGGACCGTTTGTGCCTTTTGGCTCACGTATATGACAATGTCGCTAGCATCCATATGACAGAGAACCCGGGCCGACATGGCTAGTCGTGAACCCAAAGCGGCACTAACGTATGGGGACAGGCATACATGAATCAATATCGAACGTGTCGGTCAGCAGCGTGTGAATCCGGGCTGTAGCACTGGGCTAACAGGACTCCGGGAACCCGGGCTGTAGCAGGCTAGGCAGGACTCCGGATGTCACCGCGTGACATTTCCCCGAAGGGACAGACACAGGAACGATATGAATCACATGCTGGCCAGTTAGGTGTCCAGAGCAGTAGTGCTGGGCTAGCAGGACTCCGGTGTACTGGGCTGTAGCGGACTACTATGGCTCAAGGAGGCACCAGACTACATTTCCCCATAAGAGAGGCTGCTAAAGATAAACAACTAGATTGTCGGATCCCACACATACCAAGCATTTCAAACATACACACAATATGCTCGATATGTGCAAATACAACATGGCATCACAACAAAACTCTACAACTCAAGTACTTTATTTAAAGGGCTCCGGAGAGCCTTACATAACTTGTTCATACAGGTAGGGGTCACATGACCCGACACTCAAGTCATACAATCATACAAGCACATGCGGAAGCAAACTGTCTGGGTACAGACACTAGAAAGAAAGAAGGCTTGACAAAGCCTGTCTATCTACATAGGCCCTTCACAAGCCTAGATCACCACCTGGGTGGCGCGTCACTCGTCGTCGTCGAGTTCTACGTAGAACCCGTCAGAAGGAGCGGTGCTGTCGTCTGAAAACAGTAATTAAAGCAACATGAGTACAAAGGTACTCAGCAAGTCTTACAACAGATCCTACTTTACATGCTCATTCTCAAGAAGGTAGTGGGGTTATTGCAGCAAGCCAGCTTTGACTCTTGGCTAAGCTATCCTACGATACACCACTTGTTTGAAATAGTTTTCGCACACGAGTCCACTAATCACCATCTCAATACTCCACCGTGGATCCTCCCTCGTCATCCAACGAGAGGGCCAACCGCGGTACTCACACTTATCTTGAGGCTTTTAGTAGTATCCATTTACTTGTCTATGAACTGCATAAGCGACCAAGTAGTCCTTTACCGCGGACGCGGCTATTCGAATAGTTTCATACCCTGCAGGGGTGTACTTCGTCACACACGCTCTCACCACTTATCGTCGCTACACGACGTGTACTCGGCAACCTTCAAGCGGAAGCCCAACGTGGGTGTCGGCCACAGCCTACCTAAACACTCAAGTCTCTAGTCCAGGTTTATCGCCTATTTAGGTTCCATCCGCAGGGAGTCCGGCCGAGGTTTCCACATACGGCCCCAAACGATGTGTGCAGGGTTCCCGGACACCAAACGGGCGACTCGGTACACCGTGCCACGAGCCTACCGCATCACAGCCCACCCCTTGGTCAGCGCTGTCCACGGCCTCCAGCTTACTACAAACACCAGAAACTACGTGCAACTCCTGGACAGAGGACAAGGGTGATTAAGAAGCCGAGGGGGTCCATTGGTTTCGGGCCCAATGTGTGGTAGTAGCTGAATCTTAAATCACGCATACAGATCTCAGTTCTTAAGGACGGTCTCAATGAAACAACCCACCATGTACTCCTACATGGCCTCCCATCGATACCTTTACCAAATCGTATTCAACACTTCACTCTCTTTACGACACACACACTTTCACTCTAGTTCATCACCCTGATGAGCCAGACCTGACACAACTCTAAGCATAGCAAGCATAGCATTGTAGGAACACAACATGGCTCAATCAACTCCTACACATGCTAGTGGGTTTCATCTAATTACTGTGGCAATGACAGGTCATGCAAAGGAAAGTGGGTTCAACTACCGCAACACACAGCAGTTTTGAATCGCGTTGTCTTAATGCAGTAAACGAGAGTAGAAGCGAGAAGATGAGTTTGTATCGAAATGATCAATGGGTTGCTTGCCTGACGGAGTGGTGGTGGGATACTGCCCTTCAGTTGGATACTCGTGAATATCCTCGGAGGCAGGACCTACCACAATGAACACATCGAAGCACAATCAACACCAAGCAAGTGCAACAATATGATGCATGCATGAGACATGGCAAAATGGATGTATTGGGCTAATGCAACTAAGACCAGATGGGTTTGGACTAATTTGAATCAAAGATTCAAATTCCAGGTTCATAAATGGCCCATATTAGTGCTTTATCTTGTTCTGTATAAAACAGTAGGTTAACTTGCCTAATCATGCATGAAACCAGTACAGATGGATAGAATGGATTTTTCTGATCATTTTTCATATATAAATCTTTTCATTCTGAGCTATAGATTATTTTCTATGATTTTTTGAAGTTTGTGACAATTTCTGGAACTTCCAATATAAGAATAATCCCAGCAAAAGCTTTACTGCGTCAGCCTGACGTCAGTGTGACGTCAGCAGGTCAACGGGGTCGTCCAGGTCAAACCTGACGTGTGGGTCCCCTGTGTCAGTGTCACTGTTAGGTAATTAGTTATTTAGGATTAGTTTTAACTCTAACTCAGATTAGTTAGCAGGCGGGCCCCACTCGTCAGTGACCCTGGGGGGGTTGACCCGTGGTCAAACCACGTTGACTCGCTGGCGTTTAGCCGCCGGCGACGTCCAGACGCGGCGGTGGAGTGCGGGATCCCTCTCCGGTGACCAAAAGGACGGCGGAGAGTACCTACGTGCAGCTGGGGGCGAACCGCGTCGACTGGTGGTGGTAGTGGAGCTCGGGGTCGCCGGAATCGACGCCGGCGACGAGCCGTGCGGCTGCCGGGGTACGGGCGTAGTCGGAACCGTAGCTAGAGAGCGCGGCGAGGAACGTGCGAGGGTGCTACGGGTTCCTGGCGTTGCGGTGAAGCTAATGGCTACGGTGGTGTGGCCGTTGGATGGCCCGAGCCTCGTCGGCGACGAGCTCGTGCGGCGGCGCGTTCGGGTGAGCTTCGTGCGGTAGCTACAGAGCTCGAGAGAGAGAGAGGAGGGGATGGGAAGGTGGCCATGCTCACGGCGGTTGCGACGGAGCAGACGGCGAGGTCGGAGACGAGCTGTAGCAGTGGTGACGGCGGAGGGGATCTCCGACGGTGAGCGGCGAAGGCGAGGTCGGTGACGGAGCTTCGGGGCAAACGAGCGCTCGGGGCTCGGCTTGCTCGAAGGAGTGGGCGACGGCGGTGCTGTAGGACACGGTAGTACGGCGCGGGGTCGACGGTGGCCGCGGTTACTCCGGTGAGGTGTCTGCGGCGGCGTCGGCCATGGTGGGGAGAAGGCGAGGGAGAGGCGATGGGGGAGAAAGGCAATGTCCAGGGGCTTGGGGCGCGTCGAGAGAGGTCGGCCAGCTCATCTGCGGCGAGGGCGGCAAGATGCTGGCGCCGTGGCGAGCTCACGCTCGCCGGCGTCAGCTCTCTGCCTGCTCTGGCGAGAGCAGGCAGCTGACTGGCGCGGGCCAGCACAGTGCTGGGCCGCTAGGTGGGCTGCCAGGTAAGTTTTCTGCCTTCTGTTCTTTTCTCTTTTTTATTTATTTCTGTACTGTGTTTTGAAATAGTAAAAATACTATTTCATTTGGAAAAATCCTGGAAATATTCTGAGGCACCTTTGAGATCATTCCCAACAGCCTAAAAATACTTTCCAGATTATTTGGGCATTTGAAAATATTTATAGCATTTAAAATGCCCAAATGCAAATACTTATGGCTTGTGCAAAAATCCAAGATGGCCTCCAAAAATATGAAACCATTTTTGGCAGAGGTTTTAACCAAGACCAAAGGTGGTGAACATTTATGGAGGGCATTTCAGGTTCATTGGAAAGAATTTTAGTAAACCCTAGTTGTTCCAGGGGGGGTGCTGGGGGTTTCTGGTATCCCCATTTCAGGTTTCTGTGAAATCTAGACATGATGCAACACTCTAATGCATGAACTAACTAGGATGTGACAACTCACCCCCACTCAAAAGAATCTCGTCCCGAGATTTAGGATCCGTTGGGAAGAAGGTGGGGTACTCAAGTCGAAGACGATCCTCCCTTTCCCAAGTAGCTTCTTTCTCGGAATGGTGTGACCATTGAACTTTGAGAAACTTGATGTTTCGGCGTCGAGTGGTACGCTCGGCTTGATCAAGGATTCGAACGGGATACTCCCGATATGTGAGATTATCTTGGAGATCAAGCGTTTCGTGGTCCACTCCACGGATAGGATCCGAGAAGCAACGCCTAAGTTGGGAAACGTGGAAGACGTCATGAACCTTGGAAAGATGCGGAGGTAGTTCCAATTGGTAGGCAACTTCTCCTCGCTTGGCAAGAATGCGAAAGGGTCCAATGTAGCGAGGGGCCAATTTGCCTTTGATACCGAATCGGTGGGTTCCCTTTAAAGGGGTCACCCGGAGGTAAGCCTTCTCGTCAACCTCAAAAGTCATAGCCTTATGTTTGCGATCATAATGGCTCTTTTGGCGAGATTGGGCTGTTTTCAATTTCTCACGAATAATGCGAACCTGCTCTTCTGCTTCCTGGATCATATCCGGGCCGAAGAGTTGTCTTTCCCCGGTTTCTGACCAGTTAAGAGGCGTTCGACATTTTCGTCCATAGAGAACCTCGAAAGGGGCTTTGCCCAAACTAGCTTGGTAACTATTGTTATAAGCGAACTCGGCGAATGGAAGGCATTTCTCCCAATCCATGCCGAAAGAGATAACAGAAGCTCGGAGCATATCCTCCAGAATTTGATTAACTCGTTCTACCTGACCACTTGACTGAGGGTGAAAGGCGGTGCTAAAGGAGAGACGAGTTCCCATAGCATTTTGGAAACTTTCCCAAAATCGAGAGGTGAAGAGACTTCCACGGTCTGAGTTAATTTCCAATGGAACACCATGCAGAGACACTATTCGGGAGATGTACAAGTCTGCTAGCTGGCTAGCGGTTATACTCTCACGAACAGGTAGGAAGTGGGCTACTTTGGAAAGACGATCGACAACAACGAAGATAGCATTGTTTCCCTTCTTGGTCCTGGGAAACCCGGTAATGAAATCCATACCGATTTTATCCCATTTCCATTCAGGAATAGCCAGAGGCTGAAGGGTGCCAGCAGGTCGTTGATGCTCTGCTTTAACACGACGGCAGACGTCGCAATTTGCAATGTATTGAGCAATTTCTCTCTTCATCCTAGTCCACCAAAACCTCTGGCGTAGGTCTTGATACATTTTAGTACTACCGGGATGAATGGTGAGAGGAGATTCATGAGCTTCCTTAAGGATCAATCGCCTCAGGTTGCGTACCTTGGGAACCACTAGGCGGTCTCCAAAGAACACAACACCTTGGTCATCAACGGAGAAACAATCCGCAACTCCTTTCTTGATGTTTCTCTTAATACGGGAGATTCCCGGATCTACCTTCTGAGCTTTGATGATCTGATCCGTAAGGGTAGGTTTCGCCACCAGGGTGGATAGAAATCCTTGAGGTACAATGTGAAGGTTAAGCTTACAGAATTCCTCGTGAAGAAGTGGTTGACTTTGTTGTAACATCAAGTTGTTACAATAGGATTTACGGCTTAGCGCATCAGCCATGACGTTGGCTTTGCCCGGGGTGTAAGTTATTCCTAAGTCGTAGTCTGAGATCAACTCGACCCAACGTCTTTGCCTGAGATTCAAATCCGGTTGGGTGAAGATGTATTTCAGACTCTGGTGGTCTGTGAAAATCTCGCAACGATTACCGAGAAGGTAATGTCGCCATGTTTTGAGTGCATGGACTACGGCTGCAAGCTCTAGATCATGTGTGGGATAATTATCCTCATGTGGACGCAACTGCCGGGAAGCGTAAGCAATCACATGACGGTCTTGCATGAGTATGCAACCTAGTCCTTGTCGCGAGGCGTCACAATAGATAACAAAGTCCTTAGAAAAATCTGGTGGTACAAGTACGGGGGCAGATGTCAGGCGTCTTTTCAGTTCCTGAAAGCTGAACTCGCACTGTGGGGTCCACTCAAACTTTTTATCTTTCTTGAGGAGTTCGGTTAGAGGTTTAGCAACCTTGGAGAAGTTTTCGACGAAGCGGCGGCAGTAGCTCGCTAAGCCAAGGAAACTCCGAACTTGCTTGACCGTTTCAGGGGGAGTCCAGTCAAGGATGGCTTGAACTCGCTCGGGATTGACAGCAATACCCTTACCAGAGATCACGTGGCCTAGGTAGGTCACTTCTGGCAACCAAAATTCGCACTTGGAGAACTTGGCATAAAGGCGATGCTCTCTGAGTTTTCCTAACACAAGTCTAAGATGTTCGGCATGTTCTTCCTCGTTCTTGGAGTAGATGAGTATATCATCGAGGTATACTACGACGAATTTATCCAAATACTCCATGAAGATTGAGTTCATTAACCGAGAGAAGGTGGCTGGAGCATTGGTTAACCCGAAGGACATGACTGTATACTCGTATTGGCCATAATGGGTAACAAAGGCCGTTTTAGGAATGTCCCCGTTCTTGATTTTGATTTGATGGTAGCCCAACCTCAAATCCATTTTAGAGAAAACCGAGGATCCAGCGAGCTGATCATACAGGTCGTTGATCCTGGGAAGCGGATACTTGTTCTTGATGGTGACTAGGTTGACGGGTCGGTAATCTACAACCATCCGATCCGTACCATCCTTCTACTTGACGAAGAGGACGGGGCAAGCCCACGGAGAAGAACTAGGACGGATGAAACCCTTTTTCAAGGACTCATCGAGTTGTTTCTTAAGCTCGGCTAGCTCTAGGGGTGCCATCTTATAGGGTCTTCTAGAGATTGGGACGGTTCCTGGAACAAGGTCTATCACGAACTCAACATCTCTGTCAGGTGGAATACCTGGCAGTTCTTCAGGGAAGACATCCGGAAAGTCACGGACTACCAGCACATCTTCGAGGTCTGGGAGAGGGTTGGCATTTAGTGAGTAGAGCTGACGCTTAGATACTCGGGTCAAAACATTCACTGTCTTGCCCGACGGATGGGTGAGTTGAACAGTCCTAGTAGAGCAATCAATCTTGGCATAATGGGCTGACATCCAGTCCATGCCCAAGATGATGTTTATGTCCGAGGACTTGAGAGCTATTAGTGATGCAAGGAAGACCAGTCTGTCAACAAGAATTTCATTTCCATGGCTTATTTTAGAGGTTTGCCACTTAGAACCAGGGGTTTGGATTACCATGGAAGTAGGCATGTCACAGAATGTGGTGTTGTGTAATCGAGCATAGCTCTCAGAGATAAATGAATGAGATGCTCCGGTATCGAAAAGAACAGTTGCCGGATGGCAATTAACAAGGAGCGTACCAAGGACGACGTTGGGATCCTCATGAGTTTCTTCAGCTGAAACATAGTTGACATGGCCACGTGCAGTGGTGGCTGGCTTGGCGTAGTAAGTCTTTCCTGCTGGCTTACCACGGCCAACGGACTGTCCAGGTTGATTGAGGTTGTTCCGGGGGCACTCGCGCAGATAGTGACCCGTTTCTCCACACTTGAAGCATGTCACAATATTGGGGCGTGGAGCAGCATTAGCAGCGGGGCCACCATAAACCTTGGGTGGTGCATGCTGCTGGTTGGGGCGAGGCGCCTCGAAGGATGGCCTCGGAGTGAACCTGGGTGGCAAAGCAGTATTCGGAATCCAGACCCGGCGCTTCTGGGATCCGGAGCCAGATGAGGAACCAAAGTCACGCGAGTGCTTGCGTGCAGCGTCATAGTCAGTCTGTCCTGTCTCGGCACTGATGGCCTTATTGACCAACTTCTGGAAAGAGGTGCACTCATGCAGACGGAGATCACGGCGAAGCTCGGGGCTAAGTCCCTTGCGGAACCTTGCCTGCTTCTTGGCGTCGGTGGATACCTCTTCAGGAGCATAGCGTGCTAGATTTCCAAACTCACGGCTGTAAGCATCCACGGTCAGTCTGCCTTGGGTGAAGTTGCAGAATTCTTCCCGCTTACGATCTATGAGACCCTCCGGAATGTGATGCTCACGGAAAGCCTCACTGAATTCAGCCCAAGTAGTGATTTGGCCAGCTGGGCGCATAGCCTCAAAGTTTTCCCACCAAAGGCTAGCAGGGCCTTCGAGGTGATAGGCAGCGTAGGTAACCTTATCAGCTTCGGCCACGTTGGCAGAACGTAGCTTATGGGTGATGCTGCGAAGCCAATCATCCGCATCAAGGGGCTCGACGGAGTGGTTGAACTTCGGTGGGTACAGCTTGATAAAGTCAGTGATGGACACCAGGTCGTTCCTCTGGTGACGTGCAGTATTCTGCTCAATTCGCTCTAGCAAGCGGTTAGTCTCACGCTTGTTTCTTTCTGCCTCCAGCATAACTTCGGCCAGTGAAGGCGGTTGGGGCAGAACCTCCGCCCTGGCTGCATTGGCTTCATCCTGCGCCTGGACAACAGGGTTGTTGCGGGTGTTAACCATCCTAGGAGAAACAAAGCAGCGGTTTAGACGAGGATGGCTAAATCTTGATAGGGAAAAGCGGAATGTAATGGATAACACGGAATGCAGAGATGACCATCAGTATGACATGGTAACATAGCAACATACATATACCAACGGTCATACACGCCATACATAGTTTAGTACAAGCCAGGCTAAGGTACAACTACGATGAAAGACGATACATCTCATCAGAGGCATTCCAAGCTCCTATACATTATTTTTCTACACCTCCGGAACGTGATACACACCAAGTCGTATCCTACAAGACACGCAGGACTGTGGAGATTACAACTGTTACAATACTAGTGGAACTAATACCAACTCAGACGTCTCCGTAGTAATCCTCATAGAAGTCACCACCATGTCCTGGAAGCTGAACATGATCATCTGGAAACAGTCGGTCCTGTGGAGCTTGCGGTCCATAGGGACTCGGGTGTGGCCTTGGTCCAACAAACGGTGGCAGACGGGGTCCACAAGGAGGGGTGATGCCTCCTACATCACGCCATTCCATACATTCTGGCAGACCAGATCGCACGGGGTATATGTCCCTCATGTCCATAAACCCAGCTTGCACGGCAGGTGCAAACCGTGTCAGAGTGGCCCAGTGATCAGCACGAGCATTAAAGAGCTCCATTCGCAAGGCACGATTCTCACGGTCCTTGTCCTCCAGCATCTCGGTGGTGGTACGGAGTAGTGAGTCCTCATGGGTAGAATCACGGTAAGTGGCCTGATAGTACCCCTGTGCCCCAGGGAGTGCTGCTGGCATATAGCAGAAGTCGGTGTTCTGAAGCAAGGCAGTTCTGGCTCGCATGATAGTCATCATTGAGTAAGCTGCGTCCTGCACAGACATCTCGATAGTAACCCCAAGTCCAGAAGAGCAATGGAGGGGTTCAGTGGCTCCAGGATAGGATGGGTAGATCCTGACTGTGCAAAGATACTGACTTTGATTAAAGTCTCGGAACTGCTCGTCGACGGTATACTCGGGATACCAACGATAGCCTGTCTCAACCATCACTCGGACCAACATGGCCGTGTGACCAGGTACGCCAATGCACCGGGTCAGACGAACCACTTGGTTTTGGGAATGGGTGGCCATCTGAAAGCACGAAATAATGCAAGGCATTAGTATTTCTAGGAAAATTCGGACAGCATAACGGCTGTAAATGCTCGAAAAGGATTTGAGACATTCGCAACAGTTTGCAATACCACTCAACAACATCATGTCAAGGTTCTGGTTCAACCGACAACATACTAGGGTAGTAGAAACTGAACCGAAGCATGGAACCAACAATCCTATAAGTTACTACGGATTAGTAACACGTGAACCTGATAGAGAGGAGAGAGCCTAGTCCTTAACCCACGTAGAATGAGAAGAGTATGACTCAGATCAGAGGGCATGAGGTAAAGGAGTAAAAGCACCTTACGTTCCCTCCCACAATCAATTCCCCTACATATAACTAAAGCATTTCTAGACTCGACATCGACCAGTTTGGCTTATCGCACCTACAGGCAGTCCGGCTCTGATGCCAACGCTGTCAGGACCCCGATTCCAAGTCACACCGATCTAGCCTGTAACACCTCATATCACATTGCGGCCTCACGCACGGTACTCCCACGGGTGTCGCCTTACCAAGGCCCGGGACCGTTTGCGCCTTTTGGCTCACGTATATGACAATGTCGCTAGCATCCATATGACAGAGAACCCGGGCCGACATGGCTAGTCGTGAACCCAAAGCGGCACTAACGTATGGGGACAGGCATACATGAATCAATATCGAACGTGTCGGTCAGCAGCGTGTGAATCCGGGCTGTAGCACTGGGCTAACAGGACTCCGGGAACCCGAACTGTAGCAGGCTAGGCAGGACTCCGGATGTCACCGCGTGACATTTCCCCGAAGGGACAGACACAGGAACGATATGAATCACATGCCGGCCAGTTAGGTGTCCAGAGCAGTAGTGCTGGGCTAGCAGGACTCCGGTGTACCGGGCTGTAGCGGACTACTATGGCTCAAGGAGGCACCAGACTACATTTCCCCATAAGAGAGGCTGCTAACGATAAACAACTAGATTGTCGGATCCCACACATACCAAGCATTTCAAACATACACACAATATGCTCGATATGTGCAAATACAACATGGCATCACAACAAAACTCTACAACTCAAGTACTTTATTTAAAGGTCTCCGGAGAGCCTTACATAACTTGTTCATACAGGTAGGGGTCACATGACCCGACACTCAAGTCATACAATCATACAAGCACATGCGGAAGCAAACTGTCTGGGTACAGACACTAGAAAGAAAGAAGGCTTGACGAAGCCTGTCTATCTACATAGGCCCTTCACAAGCCTAGATCACCACCTGGGTGGTGCGTCACTCGTCGTCGTCGAGTTCTACGTAGAACCCGTCAGAAGGAGCGGTGCTATCGTCTGAAAACAGTAATTAAAGCAACATGAGTACAAAGGTACTCAGCAAGTCTTACAACAGATCCTACTTTACATGCTCATTCTCAAGAAGGTAGTGGGGTTATTGCAGCAAGCCAGCTTTGACTCTTGGCTAAGCTATCCTACGATACACCACTTGTGAAATAGTTTTCGCACACGAGTCCACTAATCACCATCTCAATACTCCACCGTGGATCCTCCCTCGTCATCCAACGAGAGGGCCAACCGCGGTACTCACACTTATCTTGAGGCTTTTAGTAGTATCCATTTACTTGTCTATGAACTGCATAAGCGACCAAGTAGTCCTTTACCACGGACGCGGCTATTCGAATAGTTTCATACCCTGCAGGGGTGTACTTCGTCACACACGCTCTCACCACTTATCGTCGCTACACGACGTGTACTCGGCAACCTTCAAGCGGAAGCCCAACGTGGGTGTCGGCCACAGCCTACCTAAACACTCGAGTCTCTAGTCCAGGTTTATCGCCTATTTAGGTTCCATCCGCAGGGAGTCCGGCCGAGGTTTCCACATACGGCCCCAAACGATGTGTGCAGGGTTCCCGGACACCAAACGGGCGACTCGGTACACCGTGCCACGAGCCTACCGCATCACAGCCCACCCCTTGGTCAGCGCTGTCCACGGCCTCCAGCTTACTACAAACACCAGAAACTACGTGCAACTCCTGGACAGAGGACAAGGGTGATTAAGAAGCCGAGGGGGTCCATTGGTTTCGGGCCCAATGTGTGGTAGTAGCTGAATCTTAAATCACGCATACAGATCTCAGTTCTTAGGGACGGTCTCAATGAAACAACCCACCATGTACTCCTACATGGCCTCCCATCGATACCTTTACCAAATCGTATTCAACACTTCACTCTCTTTACGACACACACACTTTCACTCTAGTTCATCACCCTGATGAGCCAGACCTGACACAACTCTAAGCATAGCAAGCATAGCATTGTAGGAACACAACATGGCTCAATCAACTCCTACACATGCTAGTGGGTTTCATCTAATTACTGTGGCAATGACAGGTCATGCAAAGGAAAGTGGGTTCAACTACCGCAACACACAGCAGTTTTGAATCGCGTTGTCTTAATGCAGTAAACGAGAGCAGAAGCGAGAAGATGGGTTTGTATCGAAATGATCAATGGGTTGCTTGCCTGACGGAGTGGTGGTGGGATACTGCCCTTCAGTTGGATACTCGTGAATATCCTCGGAGGCAGGACCTACCACAATGAACACATCGAAGCACAATCAACACCAAGCAAGTGCAACAATATGATGCATGCATGAGACATGGCAAAATGGATGTATTGGGCTAATGCAACTAAGACCAGATGGGTTTGGACTAATTTGAATCAAAGATTCAAATTCCAGGTTCATAAATGGCCCATATTAGTGCTTTATCTTGTTCTGTATAAAACAGTAGGTTAACTTGCTTAATCATGCATGAAACCAGTACAGATGGATAGAATGGATTTTTCTGATCATTTTTCATATATAAATCTTTTCATTCTGAGCTATAGATTATTTTCTATGATTTTTTGAAGTTTGTGACAATTTCTGGAACTTCCAATATAAGAATAATCCCAGCAAAAGCTTTACTGCGTCAACCTGACGTCAGTGTGACGTCAGCAGGTCAACGGGGTCGTCCAGGTCAAACCTGACGTGTGGGTCCCCTGTGTCAGTGTCATTGTTAGGTAATTAGTTATTTAGGATTAGTTTTAACTCTAACTCAGATTAGTTAGCAGGCGGGCCCCACTCGTCAGTGACCCTGGGGGGGTTGACCCGTGGTCAAACCACATTGACTCGCCGGCGTTTAGCCGCCGGCGACGTCCAGACGCGGCGGTGGAGTGCGGGATCCCTCTCCGGCGACCAAAAGGACGGCGGAGAGTACCTACGTGCAGCTGGGGGCGAACCACGTCGACTGGTGGTGGTAGTGGAGCTCGGGGTCGCCGGAATCGACGCCGGCGACGAGCCGTGCGGCTGCCGGGGTACGGGCGTAGTCGGAACCGTAGCTAGAGAGCGCGGCGAGGAACGTGCGAGGGTGCTACGGGTTCCTGGCGTTGCGGTGAAGCTAATGGCTACGGTGGTGTGGCCGTTGGATGGCCGGAGCCTCGTCGGCGACGAGCTCGTGCGGCGGCGCGTTCGGGTGAGCTTCGTGCGGTAGCTACAGAGCTCGAGAGAGAGAGAGAGGAGGGGATGGGAAGGTGGCCATGCTCACGGCGGTTGCGATGGAGCAGACGGCGAGGTCGGAGACGAGCTGTAGCTGTGGCGACGGCGGAGGGGATCTCCGACGGTGAGCGGCGAAGGCGAGGTCGGTGACGGAGCTTCGGGGCAAACGAGCGCTCGGGGCTCGGCTTGCTCGTAGGAGTGGGCGACGGCGGTGCTGTAGGACACGGTAGTACGGCGCGGGGTCGACGGTGGCCGCGGTTACTCCGGTGAGGTGTCTGCGGCGGCGTCGGCCATGGTGGGGAGAAGGCGAGGGAGAGGCGATGGGGGAGAAAGGCAATGTCCAGGGGCTCGGGGCGCGCCGAGAGAGGTCGGCCAGCTCATCCGCGGCGAGGGCGGCAAGCTGCTGGCGCCGTGGCGAGCTCACGCTCGCCGGCGTCAGCTCTCTGCCTGCTCTGGCGAGAGCAGGCAGCTGACTGGCGCGGGCCACCACAGTGCTGGGCCGCCAGGTGGGCTGCCAGGTAAGTTTTCTGCCTTCTGTTCTTTTCTCTTTTTTATTTATTTCTGTACTGTGTTTTGAAATAGTAAAAATACTATTTCATTTGGAAAAATCTTGGAAATATTCTGAGGCACCTTTGAGATTATTCCCAACAGCCTAAAAATACTTTCCAGATTATTTGGGCATTTGAAAATATTTATAGCATTTAAAATGCCCAAATGCAAATACTTATGGCTTGTGCAAAAATCCAAGATGGCCTCCAAAAATATGAAACCATTTTTGGCAGAGGTTTTAACCAAGACCAAAGGTGGTGAACATTTATGGAGGGCATTTCAGGTTCATTGGAAAGAATTTTAGTAAACCCTAGTTGTTCCAGGGGGGGTGCTGGGGGTTTCTGGCATCCCCATTTCAGGTTTCTGTGAAATGTAGACATGATGCAACACTCTAATGCATGAACTAACTAGGATGTGACACGTCATGTTTTAAAAATTTGCATTCGTTCATAGTTGCCGCGTCCCCCCTTGCGTTCGTCGACCGTTCCGGGTCTAACCGGATTTTCGATTCTCTCTTGTCTGACCGTTTGACCCTCTCTGTACAACCACCAACCCCCTCTGGCGTGCGTCCGAAAACTTCCCCGAACCCGACCCGGACTGTTGTGACCGTTGGGTCCGGATCATCCCCTAACATCTACAAAACATCACCGTTTTCTTTGTTGGACGCTCTAGCCTACTTATTCTCGACCGCCCGATTATAAACGGAGGGCCCGAATAGCCCCTAGCCTAACCCACCCGCTATATATGCTAGTCTAAACCGAGACCAAATCCCTAATTTCTAGGGATCCTCCCTAGCCGCGCCGCCACCCACTCAGCATCTTCCTCGGGATCCTCCAGATCCACCAAACCAGCCACCCTCTCCTCGATCCAAAATTCCCCCTCGCTTTCAGCACCAGGCCAGCCACTGCTCGCAGCCGCCTCCCCTCCCGGCTCCCGTGCGTGTCCAGCACCAAAGGAGAGGCTTCCTCGATCCTCTCCCGAGCAGGTGCTCGCCCGGAGCCCCTTCCCCGCGCCGCCGTTCGTCCATGCCTCCAGCGCCCGTGCTGCCTCTCCAGCCGCCGCCGACCTCCTTCGTCTCGTCCCAGCGCCGGACGGGGAGCCGCGACTCCCGTCGGTCCTCCTCACTGCCCGAGGCTGCTGCCTCCCCGTCGTCTTCCTCGAGCAGGAGCTCACGCCCGAGCTCCATCGCCACCCGTTGCCCCTCGCCGAAGCCAGCAGGTCGCCGTCTCCTCGCGCCCCTTCTCCCCTTTTTCCCTGGTTCTCCTCTAACCTTCGCTCTCTGCTGCTCATGAACCAGCGCCGGCCGCCGCCGTCCCGTTCGTCTTGCAATGAGGCGAGGTACCGAGCTCCGCCGCAAGTCCCTTTGTTGCTCCGCGTCGTGCCGCTGCTCTTCTTCCCGGAGGGCCTCGACGAGAGCCTCGCTCGCGCCCCCTCCATCCCGTCTCCTGGATCCCGCCGCCAGCGCCCCCGAGTCCCGTCCAGCCGCCCTGGAGTTTCCTCGCCGCCATGCCCTGCATCCCACATCGCCAGCCGCCGTCCCCTGCTTCACGAACGAGACAGCCAGCGCTGCCCCTCCGTTGACTTGGTCCAGCGCCAGCGTGGCCGGTCTCCAAGTCCCAGGCGCCAAGGCCCAGCTCGCCCTCCATCTCCTCGCGGCCCAGATCCGCCAGCCCAAGCCGGCCAGTTTTGGCCCATGGTGAGAAACCCCCCCAGGGCCCCTTTGTTTTTCTTCTGTTGGGCCTGCTCCAGTTTTAGATTCGGCCCAGTGTATTTTTTTTCATGTCTGCGATTTGTCTATTTTTCCAGAGAATTACAGATTTACAGAAAAACCCCAAAACTTCATGCATATAATAACTTCACAACCGTGCATCGGATTAAAATAATTTATACATGTAAACTGCTTAGAATTTTGTGTAGATTAATAATTTGCCACTTTCATCCCATGTTAAAATTGTTTAAAATGCTGTTTGGTTAAATTTGCTCAAATTACATGCTAAATGCTTTAATTCATAACTAAATAACCGTAGCTCGGATTTTAATAAACTTTATATGTAAATGGGGTAGAAAAATGCCTAGTTTAACATGGTGCACTTTGTTTTACTGTTTAACAACTATAAAATTATGTAATTGGCAGAACAGTACCCAATCTAAATTATGGACACGAGAATTTTCCGGAAATTGTTGTTTGTTGTTCCGGCCTCATTTAAATTGCCTAAAATAGTTAGTTTCCATATGCTTCACCTCTTGCCATGGTTAATAACATTTAATATTGTTGGGTACATAAACGAGAGAGAACTAAATAATTAAATGTGGTGTTTCGTCAATATGCAACTCGTTGCATACTGAGCTCCACTTAATTTGTAGTGTTGTTTGTTGCACTTTGCCATGCCATGCCTCATTTAACCGGACATGCATCATATTTGTTTTTGCATCATGCCATGTGTATGTGGTGGTTGTTCACTATGTTGTTTGTTTCTTTTCGGGTTGCTTCTCTCGTTACCTTCGGTTTCGTTCCGGAGTTGAGAGGATTCGTTCGACTCCGTCTGTTTGTCTTCTTCATGGACTCGTTCTTCTTCCTTGCAGGATCTCAGGCAAGATGACCATACCCTTGAAATCACTTCTATCTTTGCTTGCGAGTTGTCCGTTCTATTGCCATGCCGCGCTACCTACCACTTGCTATATCAAGCCTCCCAAATTGCCATGAACCTCTAACCTTTGTCACCCTTCCTAGCAAACCGTTGTTTGGCTATGTTACCGCTTTGCTCAGCCCCTTCTTATAGCGTTGTTAGGTGCAGGTGAAGATGAAGATTGCTCCATGTTGGATTATGTTTATGTTGGGATATCACAATATCTCTTATTTAATTAATGCATCTATATACCTGGTAAAGGGTGGAAGGCTTGGCCTTATGCCTGGTGTTTTGTTCCACTCTTGCCGCCCCTAGTTTCCGTCATACCGGTGTTATGTTCCTTGATTTTGCGTTCCTTACGCGGTTGGGTGATTTATGGGACCCCCTTGACAGTTCGCTTTGAATAAAACTCCTCCAGCAAGGCCCAACCCTTGTTTTACCGTTTGCCTACCTAAGCCTTTTTCCCTTGGGTTCTGCAGACTCAAGGGTCATCTTTATTTTAAACCCCCGGGCCAGTGTTCCTCTGAGTGCTGGTCCAAACTAGAGCCCTTTGCAGCGCCACCTCGGGGAAACTTGAGGTCTGGTTTTAGTTGTACAGACTGCTCATCCGGTGTGCCCTGAGAACGAGATATGTGCAGCTCCTATCGGGATTTGTCGGCACATTCGGGCGGCTTTGCTGGTCTTGTTTTACCATTGTCGAAATGTCTTGTAAACCGGGATTCCGAGACTGATCGGGTCTTCCTGGTAGAAGGTTTATCCTTCGTTGACCGTGAGAGCTTATGATGGGCTAAGTTGGGACACCCCTGTAGGGTATTATCTTTCGAAAGCCGTGCCCGCGGTTATGTGGCAGATGGGAATTTGTTAATATCCGGTTGTAGAGAACTTGACACTTGACCTTAACTAAAACGCATCAACCGCGTGTGTAGCCGTGATGGTCTCTTCTCGGCGGAGTCCGGGAAGTGAACACGGTTTCTGGGTTATGTTTGACGTAAGTATGAGTTCAGGATCACTTCTTGATCATTGCTAGTTCACGACCGTTCCGTTGCTTCTCTTCTCGCTCTTATTTGCGTATGTTAGCCACCATATATGCTAGTGCTTGCTGCAGCTCCACCTCACTACACCATCCTTTCCTATAAGCTTAAATAGTCTTGATCTCGCGGGTATGAGATTGCTGAGTCCTCGTGACTCACAGATACTTCCAAAACAGTTGCAGGTGCCGACGATGCCAGTGTAGATGATGGGATCGATCTCAAGTGGGAGTTCGATGAGGAACGTGGTCGTTACTATGTGTCTTTTCCTGATGATCAGTAGTGGAGCCCAGTTGGGAAGATCGGGGATCTAGCATTTGGGGTTGTCTTATTTTCATCTGGATTTTGACCGTAGTCGGTCTATATGCATGTATTTTGGATGATGTATGAATTATATTTATGTATTGTGTGAATTGGCGATTGTAAGCCAACTCTTTATCCCATTCTTGTTCATTACATGGGATTGTGTGAAGATGACCCTTCTTGCGACAAAACCACTATGCGGTTATGCCTCTAAGTCGTGCCTCGACACGTTGGAGATATAGCCGCATCGTGGGCGTTAAAGCTGGCTAGCTACCTTAATAAAGCTCCATGCTTATGAAGAACACACAAGTTTTGAATGGATACGGAAAATGCTAAAACTTTGTCAATACTATATTCTTCGTAATGAGTGTCTGTCGCCAGTGTGATCTCCATCTATCTTCACATGCATTATTTATTCTAATATATCATAAGTTTGATGAGTCCAGCTCTTTGGTTGTTTTCTCAACCTTGATATATATTACCTGATGATTGGTACAACAGAATTGAATTTGTTCGATGGAGGACCTACCGGAGGCTCTGCTGACCGAGATTCTCAAGAGGATCACCACGACAAGTGATCTCAATTCTCTTTCCCTTGTGTCAAAGCAGCTCTACAAGATAGAGGGGAATCAAAGGGGTGCTATCCGTGTTGGTTTTGGTCTATGCACCGCTACAAAAGCACTGACATCGTTCTGCACCCACTTCCCAAATCTGCAGAAAGTGGAAATCGATTACTCTGGCTGGATACCTGGACATGGAAAGCAGTTGGACAACAAAGGCCTTTCTGTGTTTTCATCTCACTATTCCTCGCTGATTGACCTCACCTTAAGCTTCTGCTCATGCATCGATGACTCTAGGCTTGCTTGTTTAGCTTATTGCAAGACATTGGTGTCTCTCAGGCTCAACTCCGCACCAAAAATAACGTCAGTTGGGCTTTTCTCGGTTGCAGTTGGTTGCACAAGTCTATCTGCTCTCCACCTTGTCGACTGTGAGAAAATCGACACTGTAGAGTGGCTGGAATACCTTGGTAGGGATGGATCGTTGGAAGAGCTTGTAGTGAAGAATTGCCAAGGAATCAATCATCATGACTTCCTAAAGTTTGGTTCTGGATGGATGAAGCTCCAGAAGTTTGAGTTTGAGAGGAAAAGAGACACATATGATTGTCTTCCAGGTGATGTGGTGTATGACTCCTCGTATGATGCTCACATCATGGATATATATGATTTCTGCTGTGAGAGTTTGAAGGATTTAAGGTTGGCGCATATTAAAACTTGGCCAGAAGTAGGACTTCGTGTTCTCCTTGGGAAGTGTAAAGGATTGGAGAAGCTTGTCCTTGAGTATGTTCATGCCCTAAATGACAATGACATGATTGCATTGTCTCGGAGCTGCAGCAACCTGAAAAGCATCTTACTTAGGCTCAACCTGCAGCGCTACTCTAGTGATGTCAGCTATTGTGAGACCAGGACGTCTTTTACTGATAACAGCCTTTACGCTCTAGCCCTCAACTGCCGTATGCTTCAGACGGTAGACCTCAACTTTACAAGATGTTCCCCTGACTGGCCATCAGAAATAGGATTCACACAAGAGGGTTTTCTGGTGCTCGTTCAGTCTTGCCCAATTCGTGTTCTCGTGCTCAACAACGCCAACTTCTTCGATGACGAGGGGATGAAGGCCCTCTCATCCTCACCACATCTGGAGACACTCGAGCTTATATTGTGTCATGCGGTAACCGATGCTGGGATTCGCTTCATTGCGCACATGCCATGCTTGAGTAATCTCTCACTTCGGGTGTGTCATTACATTACTGATGTTGGAGTGGCTGAACTGGGGCGAGCACATAAGTTAGAGTCTTTGGTCATTGAGTATTGTGGTGAGGTCTCTCCGCAAGGTGCGCAGGGTGTTGCCAAGTCAGTTCACTACTCCAAGTACTCTTCAGATGCCCTTATGAAGAGAATTGGTCTTGGCATCTATTAATGATGTGGTCTCCAAAATTTTCAGTATGAATTTGCTGCTGAAGCCATTAAGTTGTTCAGTGTGCATCATCCGACTTAGATTCACTTGTCTAGACTTTCTATTGCCTTCTACCTTTACTGCTATGGTTTTTCTGTATGACAGTCTAATGATGATCTTTGGACGGCATCTGGTGAATGAAACTTTAAGACTACCCACAATGGGAATAACATAGGTAGTAACATCACACATATCTAGATAAAGTAGATGATGTGGCAAGCAATAAATGAAGAAAGAGAGGAAAGTAGTAACATAGCTAGTAGTATGAGTAACATCACACATATCAAGGCAAGATGTGTCTATAGCCTAATAAATGAAGTGTTGCATGTTACCACACATATGTTACTCCCCACTATAGAGGTAGTAACATAGAAACTAGTATCATGGGCATGTTTACTACCCATTGTGGCTAGTCTAATAGCAGGCACCACTCATTCTTCTTGCGTAATTTCTACTCTATTTATAGCTATTTTGTAATCCGCACAAATCGGCCCCAAGATTCCATGTTTTTGCCTGTTTGGTAGTATTGTTTTTGTAAGAAATGTTGTGAACCCTTTTTACTACGCAGGGGATTTTAAAGACATATATACCTGCCTGCTATTTTCGTGTGGGAATTTTGGTATGGATCAGTGTGGTAATGGTCAATGTTTCACATGGACCTGCAGTACAAAGGCGGCATGCTTGTTTTGTTGGAATTGATTTATTTGGGGATTGTCTTTTTGTTGCTTCTCAAAATATATAACTTACGAGTAGTTACTAGCATAATTTGGATTTTTAGATTCCAAAATTACAAATGCAGTGTAGTCATCTCATGGAAGCTGATGTACAACCCAAACTTGAACCACTGAAGGCATTAACATAGAATAGCTGTGTGCTAATTACATGCTTGAAACTAAAAGGGGCTTGCGTTTCTGTTTACCTAGCAAAAGTATGATGAGTGTACTCAGAATTGAGTACACCATTTGAGAATATCGTACCTTAAAATTGGAGAAGCCACCGCCGAACTTTGGTTGTGATTGCCATGTACTAAGTTCAAATCTGGATAAGAAACTGGACTCTAAAAAGTATTGGTTGTGATTGTCACGTACTAAGTTCAAATCTGGATGAAAAACCGAACTCTTAAAAACTATTACTCACTCTGTTCCAAAATATATGTAGAACGTTTTTTAGGCAATATACGTAGAACGTTTTGGTAGGCTAAAGGTCCTACTCTGAGAATAATGATATTTGACCTCATCCTCGCAAAAAAAAATATTTAACCTTAGGTAAAAGAGCGTACTCCTATATTTCTCCCTTTTCTGTAGAACCGTTCTTTTCTTTTAGTTGTTCTTCACTATTATCTCGAGTCATTGTGTGTGTAAGCTCATGGTGCCTCCACTGTGGCAGGGTCACAACTTAAACTATTTTCCATGGCGGCGGCAGATGAGAAAGAGCAACTAGGCACATAAAAGGAATACTGGTCTCAGCCCAATACTCTGTTCAGCCCTCGGCATCACATGCTTGTCGAGTACTCATCTCCTTCCGCTCAAAGAGAGTAGGCAATGCGAGCAAGACTATGGTTTTAGCACGGGACTCGGTTGATCGATCAACACCTTCAAGATCGATTGCATGGGACTAGGGTGTTGAAGTTTGACAGGCCCTATTTGTTGTCTGTCAATTCGCAATGCATATGTTTGTTAGTTTAGTTTCTTTTGGCTTCACCCTTCTTTTTTATTTAGATAAGAGGCATACGCCCAAGAGAGGATTTTTGCCTCCCGGTCCGGGGATCATGGAACCTAGTAAGACCAAATTTTGTTAGAATCGCAAAAATAGTGAAACAAATCAGGCATGTAGATCGTCAAGTGATTCACCATTACAAAATGTTTTAGAAAATATCATCTTGGTTTGAATCCTATACACAAAAAGCAACACGACACATATCCATTTTATAGTGATTACCATCTGCCAGTCGATCAAACCCCATCCCATATATGCTTGGGCATGTTTTTCAAGCATGAATCAATCCGGCCACCATAACAGAGGAGAGGGTACAGTCTCTTCTCCACTTTCTCAGTAATCTACTAAAGTTAATTGCCACTAGATTTTTATTTGAAATTTGGATATTCTTGGGGTTACGATCCTGACAATGAGTATTAGCGGTACGAATAAGGGGCAGAACCTAGCTACGACACAGGTGTAGCACTCGGTGTTTAACGAGTTCAGACCCTTCTCGGCGGAGGTAATAGCCCTACATCTCGTGCCTTGAGGCTTGCTTTGATTTGATGGGTATGGTTACCAAGGTTGCTCGCCCCTAGCTCAGGAGGTGGGATGCGGCTTATATAGAGTGCGCCGCAGCCCCATATCCTCCACGTCTCTAGGGCACTTAATGACATTGATTGCGTCAGTTATAGGTGTTATGAGCTTCTACTACAGTAGTTACAGGTAACGATAGTCTTGACTCTGCCTTAAGGGTGACTCAGGATTCCTCGACCGTTGCATCTCCCATGCCGTCCCTTCACCTCTTTAGTCTGAGTGGTGGTTTGTCCAGCCGAGTGATGGGTGGTCGTCCGAGTGTTGTCGAGTTGTCCGAGTGGACTCCTTGATAAGTGCATCTCAATGCCGGTATGGTCCAGGGACCTACCTATCATGGTGATGGGCCCCATGTGGGTCCCATATGATGGGTCCTTGACCCTACCTGTAATAGGTGACCTCATCATTAGCCCCAAAATCGGTTGAGGTTTCGTAGGACGAGCGGACCGATCCTAATTTGGTTAAGTCTGAGTGCTGCTGGAGCACCCGGAATACGTTTCTGAGTCATAGCTCGCTATCTCTTGGACAAAAACACAACGAATTCTGGACTACGAGTTCACCCAGATGACCGGGTGTTGTTGATCGCCGAGAAAAACCCGGTGACATTCATTTGTCTCTCGGAGGAGATAGACTTGAGGCCCGAGTGAGAGCATGCCATAACAACTCGAGCGGCGACGTTGGCGCGTGTTCTGATTCTCTGGAGAGATGCCACTTCTTATCCCGGGGAAACGCCAACGTGGGCCTTCTACGAGTCCAGGTTTACAAGTCATGCGCCTTGGAGCCTACTGAAAGGTTCAAGTGAACCCGCGGAGGGGCGTCAAGCTTGTCTCATAGC
This sequence comes from Triticum aestivum, assembly GCF_018294505.1. NCBI lineage: Eukaryota > Viridiplantae > Streptophyta > Magnoliopsida > Poales > Poaceae > Triticum > Triticum aestivum. Next base: position 52,978,122 of record NC_057796.1, read on the forward strand.
AATCCCGAAGAGGACTTCAGTCAGGTGTTTAATGTGGCCGAGTTCACGGGCCCCCACGGAGGATGGTCAGTCAGACTGACATGCGTCCTTTAGGAAAGGAATCACGGGTAATCAATCAGATTGATTCACTTCGAAAATCATGGGATTTGAGTTTGTGTGTGTGCGCGCAGAAGCGGTAACCACATGCGTTAGTGGGGAAAGTGGGGGCGTGACTCCTTGATTTTCATGCACGATATCCGCCACGTGCTGCGCTTGCTCTGCATGATGCTCTATTGCGCGCGCTGTTGATCCGGAGATCTGCGGTGTGAGATCCGCCTCACGATTTGCTCTGTGATATAAAAGATTTGGAGAACGAGTCCAGGACCTCAGATCCCCTTTCTTCTGCTCCAGCTCCTCTGCTTCTTTTCTTCACTCGAGCGCACAGAGTCTCCACAGCGATGGCGAGAGACTCCACGGCCAAGGCGGAGAAGGTGAAGAAGGCCGGGAAGGCCACCTCTTCTGGCTCCGGCGCGGTGGGGGATTGGATCCCTTCACGTGTCTCGGCTCGGTGATTGGCGGAGCTTACGGAGGAGGGGCTCATCTCGTAGGATGGGTGGCGCTGCTCAAGCGCGGGGAGGCCAAGCCAGCACCGCAGGAGGACGAGCATGTCCTGCTGGTCATCCACATCGAGCGGGCTTCTCTATGCCTCCACACCCCTTTTTCCGAGCATTCCTCGATTACTTTGGTGCGCAGCTCCATCATCTTCATCCCAATGCCATCATTTACCTCTCGGCCTTCATCTCTCTCTATGAAAACTTCCTGGGCTGCCATCTCCACTGGGGTCTCTTCAAGTATACCTTCACTTGTCGGTCGATGATCGTCAAGAAGGACTCGCCAACTAGCGAGAAGACCAATGTCACCCAGCTGCGCGGGGGCCTAGGCATCCTGGTTCGTGGGGGTAGGTCTTTTCCAAAGATGAGCTTCCCGGACTCTGTCAAGGGGTGGCAGGGAACCTGGTTCTACTGCAGGGATGTCCCCGGCGCCAGCAGTCAGTCGGGCCTTCCGTCGTATTCGTTAGAGAGAGTAAGAGCCCCTGCGTCCCTTTCTGCGATGAACGAGGAGAAGACAAACGTTGGCATCTTGTCCAGCATGTTGGTCGGAGTTGTGACCGCCGGCATGAATGGCATGGATTTGCTGGAAACCTTCTTCATTTGGCGCATCCAACCGCTGCAGGCCAGGGCCCAACCCATGTGGTTGTACGAGGGACTGAGTGACCCTACCGGAGTGCACCCCGAGGAGCTCACCGAGAAAGACGTGGGGTCCAAGATCAAGGCCATCACCTGCGCCTGAGACAACCCACGAGGAGCTTGGTTGGTGCCAGCTTTCCACAAGGACTTGCCGCCCGTTGAGGTAATTGTCTACTGCTCAGTCGGCTTGTCCATATGTTGCCCCTTGTGTAACTGATTCCGGCGTTGTTATGTGTTTGCCTTTCAGGACTTTCAGAAGTTGATCTCCAAGATCCCGGTGGTGGACCGGTCGCCTGAGGATGTGATGAGTGACACCGAGCAGCGGTACTCGAAGGACTTTGACAATGGTGACGAAAGAGACAGGGAGGAGGAGAGCTCTGAGGAGGGGGAGGAGGCGAAGTCCTCTTCGTCCTATGAGGCTCCCAAGGAACCCTGCTCCAAGGCGCTGCATGATCCAAGTGGTAAGGCGGGTGGGGCTCAGCAGCCGACTGCCTCTGGGCGGACGACTCGCAGCTCGAAGCGCTCACGTGCGAAGATGGGGGGCTCCGCCGAGAAGCAGCCCAAGCAGACCGCATCCAAGCCTCGGAAGGCTGCGGTGCCTCGGATCTGGGTCAGTGCCCGTGGACTCCACATAAGTATTCTTGTTAGTTTGATATTTGTTGTTTGATCTTCGTAGCAACGACACCTCGACGACGTCAGCGGACTTGCAGGCACACAAGCAGGACCAGGGCGATGCCGATGCGGCCGACGCCGCCACTTGCCCACTTCCAAAGGTAATTTCATGCCGACTAGTCATAGCGCCCGAATCCCTTCCGACTGCTCTTCGTTGAATCTTCTGGTTTGTGTATTCGTGTAGCTCCGCCTGAGATCATCCAACTGGACGACGATGAGAGGCATGTCCAGCCCAATCCAGTGGCTGGCAAGGAAAAGGTGTTGGGTGCCGACGTGGTCATGCAGGAGGTCTCCCCACGAGTGGATCGCGGTTCCCCGGCGAAGGCCACCGCGAAGGCTACGGGGCCGAGTCCTCTGGCCGAAGGCAGCTCAGCGTCCGCGACTGCAGTATCCCAGCAACGAGATCTATGCTGGCTCCTGCGAGCAGGCCGCCGCCCGCAGCCCCGGTGGACCCGGTGCCGAGGCCCGCATCAGCATCTCCATCGGCCCCTGCTACGCCATCTCCCTGCACTGCGTCCTGGAGGACCAAGTGGGGGCGAGCAAGGAGGCCCTGATTCAGATGGGTTGATGTGCAGTCAGCTGAAGGATGCCTAAGATGCTAGCGAGGCGCTGTAGACCAACGTCCGAGTAAGTACCATTGTGAGTAGAATTTCCCACTTCATTTGTCGAATTTCTGTTCCTTTTTCCACGGTAGGGTTTCTATAAGTGGGTTTTGAAGGAAATATGCCCTAGAGGCAATAATAAAGTTGTTATTTATATTTGCTTATATCATGATAAATGTTTATTATTCATGCTAGAATTGTATTAACCGGAAACTTAGTACATGTGTGAATACATAGACAAACAGAGTATCCCTAGTATGCCTCTACTAGACTAGCTCGTTAATCAAAGATGGTTAAGTTTCTAGCCATGGACATGTGTTGTCATTTGATGAACGGGATCACATCATTAGAGAATGATGTGATGGACAAGACCCATCCGTTAGCTTAGCATTATGATCGTTGAGTTTTATTGCTATTGCTTTCTTCATGACTTGTACATGTTCCTCTGACTATGAGATTATGCAACTCCCGAATACCGGAGGAACACTTAGTGTGCTATCAAACGTCACAACATAACTGGGTGATTATAAAGATGCTCTACAAGTGTCTCCGATGGTGTTTGTTGAGTTGGCATAGATCGAGATTAGGATTTGTCACTCTGATTGTCGGAGAGGTATCTCTGGGCCCTCTCGGTAATGCACATCACTATAAGCCTTGCAAGCAATGTGACTAATGAGTTAGTTGCGGGATGATGCATTACGAAACAAGTAAAGAGACTTGTCGGTAACGAGATTGAACTAGGTATTGAGATACCGACGATCGAATCTCGGGCAAGTAACATACTAGTGACAAAGGGAACAACGTATGTTGTTATGCGGTTTGACCGATAAAGATCTTCGTAGAATATGTAGGAACCAATATGAGCATCCAGGTTCCGCTATTGGTTATTGACTGGAGATGAGTCTCGGTCATGTCTACATAGTTCTCGAACCCGTAGGGTCCGCACGCTTAACGTTCGGTGACGATCAGTATTATGAGTTTATGTGTTTTGATGTACCGAAGATTGTTCGGAGTCCCGGATATGATCACGGACATGACGAGGAGTCTTGAAATGGCCGAGACATAAAGATTGATATATTGGATGACTATGTTTGGACTTTGGAATGGTTCTGGGTGAGTTCGGGCAATTACCGGAGTACCGGGGGGTTACCGGAACCCCTCGGGGAGTCTAATGGGCCATATGGGCCTTAGTGGAGAGAGAGAGGGGCGGCCAGGGCAGGCCGCGCGCCCCCTCCCCCTTGAGTCAGAATTGGACTAGGGAAGGGGGGGCGGCGCCCCCCTTTTCCTTCTCCCTCTCTCCTCCTTCCTTCCTCTCCTACTCCAACTAGGGAAGGGGGGAATCCTACTCCCGGTGGGAGTAGGACTCCCCTTGGGGCGCGCCATGAGAGGGCTGGCCCTCCCCCTCCTCCACTCCTTTATATACGGGGGAGGGGGGCACCCCATAGACACACAAGTTGGTTGTTTAGCCGTGTGCGGTGGCCCCCTCCACAGATTTCCACCTCGGTCATATCGTTGTAGTGCTTAGGCAAAGCCCTGCGTCGGTAAATTCATCATCACCGTCATCACGCCACCGTGCTGATAAAGCTCTCCCTCGACACTCAGCTGGATCTAGACTTCGTGGGACGTCACCGAGCTTAACATGTGCAGATCGTGGAGGTGCCGTACTTTCGGTACTAGGATCGGTCGGATCGTGAAGACGTATGACTACATCAACCGCGTTGTCATAACGCTTCCGCTTTCCGTCTACGAGGGTACGTGGACAACACTCTCCTCTCTCGTTGCTATGCACCACCTAGATGGATCTTGCGTGTGCGTAGGAATTTTTTGAAATTACTGCGTTCCCCAACAGGTTTGCGCAGGGCACACCCACTGGGTGTTCTTCTTCGGTCCAGTGGGGCCACGTTGAGTGCACCCACTGGGTGTAGTCCCCGAGGCTCCTGTTGGCTGGCACAGCCGGCAAGAGTCTTAGAACTTAGTGCTTTTGAATTTTGTCACTTTCACTCGGTCGTAGCCGAAGTTTTTCTGACCTAGTGGGGGCACGCTGAGTGCACCCACTGGGTGTAGTCTCCGAGGCTACCATTGACTGGAGACAGTCGGTGGTAATCATAGAACTTTGGCTCTTTCATTTTTTAGCTCAACACGAGTCACTTTCCAGTTGGGGCACGCCGAGTGCACCCACTGGGTGGGTGTAGTCCCCGAGGCTCATGTTGGCTGGCACAGCCGACAGGAGTCTTAGAACTTAATGCTTTTAATTTTTTTCGCTTTCACTCGGTCGTAGCCGGAGCGTTTCCGAGTTTTTGCGACCCAGTGGGGGCACACTGAATGCACCCACTGGGTGTATTCTCCGGGGCTACCATTGACTGGACACAGTCGGTGGTAGTCTTAGAACTTCGACTCTTTCATTCTTTTTATCTCAACACGAGTCACTTCCAGTGGGGGCACTGCCGACTCGGTGGTAACAGGGTACTTGAGGATTTGGTACAGATCAAGCTTGTTCCTCCCAGGGGTGCACTGCCGACTCGGTGGTAAGAGGGTACTTGAAGATCTGGTACTGATCAAGCTTGTTCCTCCCGGGGGTGTACTCAGTCGCCAGCCGAGTGGTTGTATATTAGGGCTTCGTGAAGGAAATATGCCCTAGAGGCAATAATAAAGTTGTTATTTATATTTCCTTATATCATGATAAATGTCTATTATTCATGCTAGAATTGTATTAACCAGAAACTTAGTACATGTGTGAAGACATAGACAAACAGAGTGTCCCTAGTATGCCTCTACTTGACTAGCTCGTTAATCAAAGATGGTTAAGTTTCCTAGCCATAGACATGAGTTGTCATTTGATTGACGGGATCACATCATTAGAGAATGATGTGATGGACAAGACCCATCCGTTAGCTTAGCACTATGATTGTTTAGTTTATTGCTATTGCTTTCTTCATAACTTATATATGTTCCTATGACTTTGAGATTATGCAACTCCCGAATACCGAAGGAACATTTGTGTGCTATCAAACATCACAACGTAACCGGGTGATTATAAAGATGCTCTACAGGTGTCTCCGATGGTGTTTGTTGAGTTGGCGTAGATCGAGATTAGGATTTGTCACTCCGATTGTCAGAGAGGTATCTCTGGGCCCTCTCGGTAATGCACATCACTATAAGCCTTGCAAGCAGTGTGACTAATGAGTTAGTTGCGGGATGATGCATTACGGAACGAGTAAAGAGACTTGTCACTAACGAGATTGAACTAGGTATGATGATACCGACGATCGAATCTCGGGCAAGTAACATACCGATGACAAAGGGAACAACGTATGTTGTTATGCGGTTTGACCAATAAAGATCTTCGTAGAATATGTAGGAACCAATATGAGCATCCAAGTTTCGCTATTGGTTATTGACCGGAAGTGAGTCTCGGTCATGTCTACATAGTTCTCAAACCCGTAGGGTCCGCACGCTTAACGTTTGATGATGATCGGTATTATGAGTTTATGTATTTTGATGTACCGAAGGTTGTTCGGAGTCCCGGATGTGATCACGGACATGACGAGGAGTCTCGAAATGGTCGAGACATAAAGATTGATATATTGGACCATGTTATTGAGACACCGGAAGTGTTCTGGGTGGTTTCGGGTAAAACTGGAGTGCCCGAGGGGTTACCGGAACCCCACGGGGGAATTAATGGGCCACCATGGGCCTTAGTGGAGAGAGAGGAGGGAAGCCAGGGCAGGCCACGCGCCCCCCTTGGAGTCTGAATAGGACAAGGGAAGGGGGGCGGCGCCCCCCTTTCCTTCTCCCTCTCTCCCTCTCCTTCCTTCCCCTCTCTTCCCTTGTTGGAAACCTACTAGGAATAGTATTCCTAGTAGGAATCCTACTTGGGGCGCGCCCCATGAGAGCCGGTCGGCCTCCCCCTTGCTCCTTTATATACGGGGGCAGGGGAGCACCCTAGAACACACAAGTTGACAGTTGTCTTAGCCGTGTGCGGTGCCCCCCTCCACAGATTTCCACCTCAATCATATCGTCGTAGTGCTTAGGCAAAGCCCTGCGCCGGTAACTTCATCATCACCGTCACCACGCCATCGTGCTGACAGAACTCTCCCTCGGCCTCAACTGGATCAAGAGTTCGAGGGACGTCACCGAGCTGAACGTGTGCTGAACGCGGAGGTGCCATACGTTCGGTGCTTGGATTGGTAGACGTTCGACTACATCAACCGCGTTACTAAACGCTTCCGCTTTCGGTCTATGAGAGTACGTGGACACACTCTCCCCGCTCATTGCTATGCTTCTCCTAGATAGATCTTGCGTGATCGTAGGATTTTTTTTTGAAATTACTACGTTCCCCAACAATGGCATCTGATACGTCTCCAACGTATCTATATTTTTTTATTGTTCCATGCTATTATATTATCTGTTTTGGATGTTTAATGGGCTTTATTATTCACTTTTATATTATTTTTTGGACTAACCTACTAACCGAAGGCCCAATGCAAATTGCTGTTTTTTTTGCCTATTTTAGTGTTTCGCGGAAAAATAATTTCAAATGGAATCCAAACGGAATGAAACCTTCGAGAGAGCTATTTTTGGAACAAACGCAATCCAGGAGACTTGGAGTGGACGTCAACCAAGCCACGAGGAAGCCACGAGGCAGGGAGGCGCGCCCAGGGGGTAGGCGCGCCCCCCACCCTCGTGGGCCCCTCGTGGCTCCACTGACCTACTTCTTTCGCCTATATAAACTCATGTACCCTGAAAACATCCGAGAGCACCACGAAACCCTATTTCCACCGCCGCAATCTTCTGTACCTGTGAGATCCCATCTTGGGGCCTTTTCCGACGCTCCGCCGGAGGGGGAATCGATCACGGAGGGCTTCTACATCAACACCATAGCCTCTCCGATGATGTGTGAGTAGTTTACCACAAACCTTCGGGTCCATAGTCATTAGCTAGATGGCTTCTTCTCTCTCTTTGGATCTCAATACCAAGTTCTCCTCGATTCTCTTGGAGATCTATTTGATGTAATTCTTTTTGCGGTGTGTTTGTCGAGATCCGATGAATTGTGGGTTTATGATCAAGATTATCTATGAACAATATTTGGTTCTTCTCTGAATTCTTATATGTATGATTTGTTATCTTTGCAAGTCTCTTCGAATTATCAATTTGGTTTGGCCTACTAGATTGATCTTTCTTGCCATGGGAGAAGTGCTTAGCTTTGGGTTCAATCTTGCGGTGTCCTTTCCCAGTGACAGCAGGGGCAGCAAGGCATGTATTGTATTGTTGCCGTCGAGTATAAAAAGATGGGTTTTATATCATATTGCTTGAGTTTATCCCTCTACATCATGTCATCTTCCCTAATGCGTTACTTTGTTCTTATGAACTTAATACTCTAGATGCATGCTGGATAGCGGTCGATGTGTGGAGTAATAGTAGTAGATGCAGAATCGTTTCGGTCTACTTGTCGTGGACGTGATGCCTATATACATGATCATGCCTAGATATTCTCATAACTATGCGCTTTTCTATCAATTGCTCGACAGTAATTTGTTCACCCACCGTAAATTATGCTATCTTGAGAGAAGCCACTAGTGAAACCTATGGCCCTTGGGTCTATCTTCCATCATATTATTTTCCTACCAATTTATTATTTCTTCCGGTATTTATTTTGCAATATTTACTTGCCAATCTATATCATAAAAATACAAAAAATATTTATCTTATTATCTCTATCAGATCTCACTTTTGCAAGTGGCCGTGAAGGGATTGACAACCCCTTTATCACGTTGGTTGCAAGGTTCTTATTTGTTTGTGTAGGTACAAGGCGACTTGTGTGTAACCTCCTACTGGATTGATACCTTGGTTCTCAAAAACTGAGGGAAATACTTACGCTACTTTGCTGCATCACCCTTTCATTTTCAAGGGAAAAACCAACGCATGCTCAAGAGGTAGCGCATCCGAGCCAGGTCTATGCGTAGATGTTATATGCACGAGTAGAACACAAAGAGTTGTGGACGATAATAGTCATACTGCTTACCAGCATGTCATACTTTGATTCAGCGGTATTGTTGGATGAAGCGGCTCAGACTGACATTACGCGTACGCTTACGCGAGACTGGTTCTACCAACGTGCTTCGCACACAGGTGGCTAGTGGGTGTCTGTTTCTCCAACTTTAGTTGAATCGAGTGTGACTACGCCCGGTCCTTGTTGAAGGTTAAAACAGCAAACCTGACGAAAAATCGTTGTGGTTTTGATGCGTAGGTAAGAACGGTTCTTGCTAAGCCCGTAGCAGCCACGTAAAACTCGCAACCACAAAGTAGAGGACGTCTAACTTGTCTTTGCAGGGCATGTTGTGATGTGATATGGTCAAGACGTGATTATATGATTTGTTGTATGAGATGATCATGTTTTGTAACACCGTTATCGGCAACTGGCAGGAGCCATATGGTCATCGCTTTATTGTATGAAATGCAATCGCCATGTAATTGCTTTACTTCATCACTAAGCGGTAGCGATAGTCGTAGAAGCAATAGTTGTCAAGACGACAACGATGCTTCGATGGAGATCAAGGTGTCAAAACCGGTGATGATGGTGATCATGACGGTGCTTTGGAGATGGAGATCAAAGGCACAAGATGATGATGGTCATATCATATCACTTATATTGATTGCATGTGATGTTTATCCTTTATGCATCTTATTTTTCTTAGTACGGCGGTAGCATTATAAGATGGTCTCTCACTAAATTTCAAGGTACAAGTGTTCTCCCTGAGTATGCACCATTGCGACAGTTCGTCGTGCCGAGACACCATGTGATGATCGGGTGTAATAAGCTCTACGTTCACATACAGCGGGTGCAAGCCAGTTTTGCACACGCAGAATACTCGGGTTAAACTTGACGAGCCTAGCATATGCAGATAGGGCCTCGGAACACTAAGACCGAAAGGTCGAGCGTGAATCATATAGTAGATATGATCAACATAGTGATGTTCACCATTGAAAACTACTCCATCTCACGTGATGATCGGAATGGTTTGGTTGATATGGGTCACGTGATCACTTAGATGATTAGAGGGATGTCTATCTAAGTGGGAGTTCTTAAGTAATATGATTAATTGAACTTTAATTTATCATGAACTTAGTCCTGGTAGTATTTGCATAACTATGTTGTAGATCAATAGCTCGCAATGTAGCTCCCCGTTTATTTTTGATATGTTCCTAGAGAAAAACTATGTTGAAAGATGATAGTAGCAATGATGCGGACTACGTCCGTGATCTGAGGATTATCCTCATTGCTGCACAGAAGAACTATGTCCTTGATGCACCGCTAGGTGACGGACCTATTGCAGGAGCAGATACAGACGTTATGAACGTTTGGCAAGCTCGGTATGATAACTACTTGATAGTTTAGTGCGGCATGCTTTATGGCTTAGAACCGGGACTTCAAAAACGTTTTGAACGCCACGGAGCATATAAGATGTTCCAAGAGCTGAAATTGGTATTTCAGACTCATGCCCGAGTCGAGAGGTATGAGACCTCTGACAAATAATTTGCCTACAAGATGGAGGAGAATAGCTCAACCAGTGAGCATGTGCTCAGATTGTCTGAGTACTACAATCGCTTGAATCAAGTGGGAGTTAATCTTCCAGATAAAATAATGATTGACAGAGTTCTTTAGTCACTATCACTAAGTTACTGGAACTTCGTGATGAACTATAATATGCAAGGGATGACGAAAACGATTCCCGAGCTCTTCGTGATGCTGTAATCGACGAAGGTAGAAATCAAGAAAAGCATCAAATGTTGATGGTTGACAAGACCACTAGTTTCAAGTAAAAGGGCAAGGGAAAGAAAGGGAACTTCAACAAGAATGGCAAGCAAGTTGCCACTCCCATGAAGAAGCCCAAAGCTAGACCCAAGCCTGAAACTGAGTGCTTCTACTGCGAAGGAAATGGTCACTGGAAGCGGAACTGCCCCAAATACTTGGCGGATAAGAAGGATGGCAAAGTGAACAAAAGTATATATGATATACATGTTATTGATGTGTACTTTACTAGTGTTCATAGTAACCCCTGGGTATTTGATACCGGTTCAGTTGCTATGATTAGTAACTCAAAACATGAGTTGCAAAATGAACAGAGACTAGTTAAGGGCGAGGTGACGATGTGTTGGAAGTGATTCCAAGGTTGATAAGATCACCATCGCATACTCCCTCTACCTTCAGGATTAGTATTGGAACTAAATAAATGTTATTTGGTGTTTGCGTTGAGCATAAATATGATTGGATCATGTTTATTGCGATACAGTTATTCATTTAAGTCAAAGAATAATTGTTGTTCTGTTTACATGAATAAAACCTTCTATGGTCTTACATCCAATGTAAATGGTTTACTGAATCTAGATCACAATGATACACATAATATTGATGCCAAAAGATGCAAAGTTGATAATGATAGTGCAACTTATTTGTGGCACTGTCGTTTAGGTCATATTGGTGTAAAGCGCATGAAGAAACTCCATGCTGATGGGCTTTTGGAATCACTTGATTACGAATCACTTGATGCTTGCGAACCATGCCTCATGGGCAAGATGACTAAGACTCTGTTCTCTGGAACAATGGAGCGAGCAACTGACTTATTGGAAATAATACATACTGAGGTATGCGATCCGATGAGTGTTGACGCTCGCGGCGGGTATCGTTATTTTCTGACCTTCACAGATGATTTGAGCATATATGGGTAATCTACTTGATGAAACACAAGTCTGAAACATTTGAAAAGTTCAAAGAGTATTAGAGTGAAGTGGAAAACCATCGTAACAACAAAATAAAGTTTCTACGATCTGATCACAGAGGCAAATATTTGAGTTACGAGTTTGGCCTTCATTTAAAACTGTGGAATAGTTTCACAACTCATGCCCTCCTGGAACACCGTAGCGTAATGGTGTGTCCGAACGTCGTAACCGTACTTTATTAGATATGGTGCGATTTATGATGTCTCTTACCGACTTACCACTATCGTTTTGGGGGTTATGCATCAGAGAAAACTGCATTCATGTTAAACAGGGCACCATCTAAATCCGTTGAGACAACACCATATAAAATGTGGTTTAACAAGAAACCTAAGCTGTCGTTTCTTAAAGTTTGGGGCTGTGATGCTTATGTGAAAAAGTTTCAACCTGATAAGCTCGAACCCAAATCGGAGAAATGCGTCTTCATAGGATACCCAAAGGAAACTGTTGGGTACACCTTCTATCACAAATCCGAAGGCAAGATATTCGTTGCTTAGAATGGATCCTTTCTGAAGAAGGAGTTTCTCTCAAAAGAAGTGAGTGGGAGGAATGTAGAACTTGATGAGGTAATAGTACCTTCTCCCGAATTGGATAGTAGTTCATCACAGAAATCAGTTCCAGTGATTCCTACACCAATTAGTGAGGAAGCTAATGATGATGATCATGAAACTTCAGATCAAGTTACTACCGAACCTCGTAGGTCAACCAGAGTATGATCCGCACCAGAGTGGTACGGTAATCCTTTCTGGAAATCATGTTACTAGATCATGACGAACCTACGAATTATGAGGAAGCGATGATGAGCCCAGATTCCGCGAAATGGTTTGAGGCCATGAAATCTGAGATGGGGACCATGTATGAGAACAAAGTATGGACTTTGATTGACTTGCCCGATGATCAGTGAGCCATTGAGAATAAATGGATCTTCAAGAGGAAGATGGACGCTGATAGTAGTGTTACTATCTACAAATCTCGAATTGTCGCAAAAGGTTTTCAACAAGTTCAAGGTGTTGACTACGATGAGATTTTCTCACTCGTATCGATGCTTAGAGTCTGTCCGAATCATCTTAGCAATTGCCGCATTTTATGAAATTTGGCAAATGGATGTCAAAACTGCATTCCTTAATGGATATCTCAAAGAAGAGTTGTATATGATGCAACCAGAAGGTTTTGTCGATCCTAAAGATGCTAACAAAGTGTGCAAGCTCCAGCGATCCATTTATGGACTGGTGCAAGCCTCTCGGAGTTGGAATATACACTTTGATAGTGTGATCAAAGCATATGGTTTTATACAGACTTGTGGTGAAGCCTGTATTTACAAGAAAGTGAGTGGGAGCACTACAACATTTCTGATAAGTATATGTGAATGACATATTGTTGATCGGAAATAATGTAGAATTTTTCTGGAAAGCATAAAGGAGTGTTTGAAAGGAGTTTTTCAAAGAAAGACCTCGGTGAAGCTGCTTACATATTGAGCATCAAGATCTATAGAGATAGAACAAGACACTTGATAAGTTTTTTCAATGAGTGCATACCTTGACAAGTTTTTTGAAGTAGTTCAAAATGGAACAGTCAAAGAAGGAGTTCTTGCCTGTGTTGCAAGGTGTGAAGCTGAGTAAAGACTCAAAACCCGACCACGGCAGAAAATAGAACAAGAATGAAAAGTCATTCCCTATGCCTCAGTCATTGGTTCTATAAAGTTTGCTATGTTGTGTACCAGACCTATTGTGTACCTCACCATGAGTTTGGCAAGAGGATACAATAGTGATCCAGGAGTGGATCACTGAACATCGGTCAAAATTATCCTTAGTGGAATAAGGAAATATTTCTCGGTTATGGAGGTGACAAAGAGTTCGTCGTAAAGAGTTACGTCGATGCAAGCTTTGACACCGATCTGGATGACTCTAAGTCTCAATCCAGATACATATTGAAAGTGGGAGCGATTAGCTAGAGTAGCTCCGTGCAGAGCATTGTAGACATAGAAAATTTGCAAAATACATATGGCTCTGAATTTGGCAGACCCTCTCTCACAAGCAAAACATGATCACTCTTTGGGTGTTAATCACATAGCAATGTGAACTAGATTATTGACTCTAGTCAACCCTTTGGGTGTTAGTCACATGGAGATGTGAACTAATCACATAAAGATGTGAACTATTGGTGTGAAATCACATGAGGATGTGAACCAGATTATTGACTCTAGTGCAAGTGGGAGACTGAAGGAAATATGCCCTAGAGGCAATAATAAAGTTGTCATTTATATTTCCTTATATCATGATAAATGTTTATTATTCATGCTAGAATTGTATTAACCGGAAACTTAGTACATGTGTGAATACATAGACAAACAGAGTGTCCCTAGTATGCCTATACTCGACTAGCTCGTTAATCAAAGATGGTTAAGTTTCCTAGCCATAGACATGAGTTGTCATTTGATTGACGGGATGACATCATTAGAGAATGATGTAATGGACAAGACCCATCCGTTAGCTTAGCACTATGACCGTTTAGTTTATTGCTATTACTTTCTCCATAACTTATACATGTTCCTATGACTATGAGATTATGCAACTCCCGAATACCGGAGGAACACTTAGTGTGCTATCAAACGTCACAACGTAACTGGGTGATTATAAAGATGCTCTATAGGTGTCACCGATGGTGTTTGTTGAGTTGGCATAGATCGAGATTAGGATTTGTCACTCCGATTGTCGGAGAGGTATCTCTGGGCCCTCTCGGTAATGCACATCACTATAAGCCTTGGAAGCAATGTGACTAATGAGTTAGTTGCGGGATGATGCGTTACTGAACAAGAGACTTGCCAGTAATGAGATTGAACTAGGTATGATGATACCGACGATCGAATCTCGGGCAAGTAACATACCGATGACAAAAGGGAACAACGTATGTTGTTATGCGGTTTGACCGATAAAGATCTTCGTAGAATATGTAGGAACCAATATGAGCATCCAGGTTCCGCTATTGGTTATTGACCGGAAGTGAGTCTCGGTCATGTCTACATAGTTCTCGAACCCGTAGGGTCCGCACGCTTAACGTTCGATGACGATCGGTATTATGAGTTTATGTGTTTTCATGTACCGAAGGATGTTCGGAGTCCCGGATGTGATCACAGACATGACGAGGAGTCTCAAAATGGTCGAGACATAAAGATTGATATATTAGGCCATGTTATTCAGACACCGGAAGTGTTTCGGGTGGTTTCGGGTAAAACCGGAGTGCCGGAAGGGTTACCGGAACCCCCTGGGGAAATTAATGGGCCACCATGGGCCTTAGTGGAGAGAGAAGAGGGCAGCCAGGGCAGGCCGCGTCCCCCCTTGGAGTCCGAATAGGACAAGGGAAGGGGAAGGCGGCGCCCCCCTTTCCTTCTCCCTCTCTCCCTCTCCTTCCTTCCCCTCTCTTCCCTTGTTGGAAACCTACTAGGAATAGGATTCCTAGTAGGAATCCTACTTGGGGCGCGCCCCATGAGAGCCGGCCAGCCTCCCCCTTGCTCCTTTATATACGGGGGCAGGGGGCACCCTAGAACACACAAGTTGACAGTTGTCTTAGCCGTGTGCGGTGCCCCCCTCCACAGATTTTCACCTCGGTCATATCGTCGTAGTGCTTAGGCTAAGCCCTGCACCGGTAACTTCATCATCACCATCACCACGCCGTCGTGCTGACGGAACTCTCCCTCGGCCTCAACTGGATCAAGAGTTCGAGGGACGTCACCGAGCTGAACGTGTGCTGAACGCGGAGGTGCCGTACGTTCGGTGCTTGGATCGGTTGGATCTCGAAGACGTTCGACTACATCAACCACGTTATTAAATGCTTCCGCTTTCGGTCTACGATGGTACGTGGACACACTCTCCTCGCTCGTTGCTATGCTTTTTCTAGATAGATCTTGCATGATCATAGGAATTTTTTGAAATTACTACGTTCCCCAACACTTCGTTCTTACTTTCACGCTTTCCGACTGACTGCCTCTTGTGTGACGCAGAGGGCCTGCGAGCTAGGATCTCACTATGTTGCCTTGGAGCTGCGAGTTTCTATTAATTGATACTCATGCGTCCACATTGAATTTGAAATGTCCGGGCGGTGGAGGGATCCATCTCTTGTTGCCAACTGTTATCCTGGCTGACACCCTTACTGACTCTGGTTCCTTCAATTTTTCAAGATCAGGAATAAAACTTGTCACAACAAGACAGGTCGACATTAGGCTTTGACAAACTCCCTCGTGCAACAATTTTCGTCTGGCTGTCCAGATTGCTCACAATGTCACCACTAATAGAATGAAACTCTCATGAGGTAGAACATCGATTATTCAGAACATCCAGTTCTGGTCATTTGGTTCTCTAGTTGTAAGTAGGTCATTGATTAGAGACCGAGCGCGTAGCCACCCGCTGCCGCTACTTATATTTGGACCGGCCTATTAACACTTTTCGGGTTTTTTTTGTGTTGTTTCTTTTATTGTTTCTAATTTTTTAGTTCTTTTCTGTCTTTTTTTTTTCATTTTCTTCTATTTTTCATTGTTCTTTCATTTAAAAATTTGCTAATATTTTTTAAAAAACTTGAACATTTTTTGAATTTGTAAATATTTCTTACAAATTCATGAACAATTTTTAAACATTGAATAGTTTTTTTGAAACCCGTGAATATATATTTTTTGAAATCGACGACATTTTTTGGAAATTGGGAAAACAATGTTTGAAATTCATGATTTTTTTACGAACATTTTTTAAATGAATGAACACTTTTTGAATAAGAAAATATTTTTTGAATCGATGAACATTTTTGTAATTCATGAACTATTTTGAATTTTGTTAACATTTAAAAAAAATTATTTAATATTCTCTGAATTTGCAAACATTTTTTCAATTTGACAAACAATTTTTGGATCGACGAACATTTTTTTTGGAAATCATGAACATTTTCTTAATTTTCTGAACGTTTGTTTTCAAAATCATGAATAAAAATTAGTATGTGAACATTTTATGATTTCTTGAACATTATTTTCAGAATTCAATATTCTTTTAAATTTGGAAACTTTTTTGTAATCCCGAAACAATCAAAAGCAGAAAATAAAAACAAAATAATAAAAAACAGCGCCCGCACGTGGGTTGGCCCAAAAGGCGCACTGGGGGAGGGGGTGCATGTTGCTCCTTGTCCTAGCGTGCGCTGCGCCAAATAGGCGCTCCGATGAGGAGATGTAAGCGCTCCGTTTTCTTGGGCTAGACCGGTATCAATGGAAAAGCCTAGAAAGCACACTTATTTTCTCTTTTTTGGGGAAAGGGAAAAACATGCACTTCGCTCTTCCCAATTTTCTTGATGAGTGTTGTGTGTCAACTCGGGACTCATATGGTTCTTATCAAGTTCTAAAAAATGGAAAGTCTGGAGAAAAACTTGAATCTGTACTCTTAAGTCTGAAATGAACCTTGAACTCGAAATCCTTGAGATTCTCACAGTGCCCTTTCTATTCCCCGACTGATTTGTACTAAAAGT
Organism: Triticum aestivum; assembly: GCF_018294505.1. Classification (NCBI taxonomy): domain Eukaryota; kingdom Viridiplantae; phylum Streptophyta; class Magnoliopsida; order Poales; family Poaceae; genus Triticum; species Triticum aestivum. The sequence continues at coordinate 52,994,896 of NC_057796.1, forward strand.
TCATTTGTGCATCGAGATTGTTTACGTGGAACGGATTAGGCTGGGATCAGACGCCGCGTTGGACTAACGTCGATCCTCGCTTGATGTTCATTTAACTTGCGGTGGGCGATAGGTGGGGAAAACATTAGGGTTCGAGGAGGGGAGGCGGGCGGCGACTGAGGAATCGACAATGGCATCGTTCTCTGGTTTGTTGAACTCAGGTGGAGGACGCCGGCGTAGGTCACCATCTAGGTCGGTGCCCTATAGGGAGAGTCTGTTGGTGTATAAGCCGAAGAGGCACTAGTAGAAAACAGGGCTTTGGTCCAGGCCGGGTAAGCCCATTAATCCCGGTTCACTCACGAATCGGGACCAAAGGGGGCATCCGTCCTGGTTCCTGAGTCCAGGGGGCCGGCCGGGCCTCGTGGGGCATTGGTCCCGGTTCGTCTGGACCCTTTGGTCCCGGTTATAGACACGAACCGGGACCAATGGGCCTCGCTCCTGGCCCACAACCATTGGTCCCGGTTCGTGGCTAGAACCGGGACCAAAGGGGGTCCTTTAGTCCCGGTTCCAGCCACGAACTAGGACCAATGAGATGCCTATATATACCCCCTTGCCCGCGAGTAGAGCAGTGGAGTGCTCTGTTTTTTTGGCCGGCTGTGGGAGAGCTTTGTGGTGCTCTAGCTCACCTCCTATGCACATGAGGTGTTCGATGAAATGCCCGAGCCACACTTAAGCTTTCTCCTCTCGAAGCTCCTTGTCCAAGCTCCATTTTCCTCAAGATTTTTCTAGGTTTGGCGGTCCGTCCTGTCCCGTCCCCGTCCACACCGCCGCCGATCGCCTGTGCCGATCTCGTTACCGGCACCACCGTGGTGAGCCTCTTGATCTTATCTTCTTTGTAAAATAAAAAAGTTCTTACTTGTATGATCTAGATAAATACTTGTGTAATTTTCTTACTTTTATTATTGTTTGTTATTATATAGTGCGATGGTTTTGGTATCCGCCTCCATCGGCCCTCGTCCTATCTATGATTCGGATGTGGTATATATTATCTTTTATAAATATTTGGTTCATTTAGTATTTATGACAATTATGTCGACCAACATGACATAGATTTTTTTTATCTAGGAGGTATGTGAACCGGAAATTCCAACCGACCCTATTGTCGAGTGGTTAAATTTAGTTGAAGAAGAAAACAATTACTTGAAAGAAAAATTGAAAAAAATTGAGGAGGAGTGATACGTCCATTTTGCATCATGCTTTTATATCTATATTTATTGCATTATGGGCTGTTATTACACATTATGTCACAATACTTATGGCTATTCTCTCTTATTTTACAAGGTTTACACGAAGAGGGAGAATGCCGGCAACTGGAGTTCTGGGCTGGAAAAGGAGCAAATATTAGAGACCTATTCTGCACAACTCCAAAAGTCCTGAAACTCCACGGAAGTCAGTTTTGGAATATATAAAAAATATTGGGCGAAGAAAGCACAAGAGGGGGGCCACCCACCATCCACGAGGGTGGGGGCGCGCCCTACCCCCTGGGCGCGCCCCCAGCCTCGTGGGCCCCCTGGCGGGCCTCCGGTGCCCATCTTTGGCTATATGAAGTCTTTTGCCCTGGAAAAAAAATCAGAAGGAAGCTTTCGGGACGAAGCGCCGCTGTCCCGAGGCGGAACCTTGGCGAAACCAATCTAGGGCTCCGGCGGAGCTGTTTTGCCGGGGAAACATCCCTCCGGGAGGGGAAAATCATCACCATTGATCCTCTCATCGGGAGGGGGTCAATCTCCATCAACATCTTCACCAGCACCATCTCATCTCAAACCTGATGCGGAGCATCCTATGGACATCACCATGTCAAGAGTCCGTTCGGCGAGTGACACGTGCGGCATCTACTTCACATACACAAAGGTGAATCATCTCCTTACACGTGGTCACCTCACACCTTCGAGGATGGTATACTACTTGACACTCCACTCGTGTGCATGCATAGGTATTGTCGGAACACTACAGACGACGAGGAGGAGTGCAAGCGCCAAGGAACAACTACACCATCCGCGAGGGAAGCCTGGAAGCGACGACGACGGAAGAAGACGGAGCTGCTGAAGCTACAGCGGCCGGACATCCGGGCCAAGGGCCGGACATCCGGCGCCTGTGCAGCCGCCCAACAGCTGCACCAACAGAAGGCCGAACAAGCTTCAGCGACCGGACATCCGGCGCCTGTGCAGCCGCCCAACAGCTGCACCAACAGAAGGCCGAACAAGCTTCAGCGGCCGGACAACCGGCGCCTCACCAAAGCCTAGACATCCGGCGCCTCCCCCGGAAATCCGGCATCGACGATAGAACGCACCAGAAGTTTGCCCATCTTCGAGCCGGACATCCGGCCAGTGCCCCGGACATCCGGCGACTCGCGAAGCCCCGGACATCCGGCGTCTGCCTGCGCAGAGTCAGGCAAGAGGCCCATGTATCCCTTTCCCACATACCCTTTCGTGGCTTAGACTATAAATAAACCACCCCTCCTCCATTCTAGGGTTAGCAAAGGATTAGCTCATTTGAGATAGAGCTTTTCTCATCCATTACGGATCTACTCCACGAGAGAGACCGCGGCCCCTCTACGGAGAAGATCACCTTGGATTCAAGACCCCCTCTTGGGTGGCCCCCTTCAAGACCTCCTCATGGAGATGAACCTTACCTTGTATCTTTCCCTTTGTTGTTCATGTACCTTGTGGATCTTGTGTGTTTGATTGTCTAGTGGATGTGTGATTGGACTTGTTCTTGAGTGTTTCCCCTTGTGATTTCTCTCTGTTCTTCCCCGTGTTCTTCGTGTTCTTCGCGGGATCCGCTCCTTTCGTGAAAGATCGGCCGTATAGGGTTCCACCCTACATCATCTTGGATCAGAGCAAGGTTGATCACGAATTTGGAGTCCCTACCCCCTTGTTTTCTAGCCTAATGTTGTTGATTTCGTCCTAAATTCGAAAATTCCCCACAAAAATAGCCCCCAATTTTTTTTGTGATTTCTTAGTTTGATGATGTTTTGTTGATTTTGATCCATGGATTTGTGTCGGAGTAATTGGCCACGGGTATCCCGAAGACGGCAAGACAATATTTCAAGACATCGGGGCTAGCAAAGCCCCTCAGTCCGACTGCCCGGCTGCTCCTGCCGGCTCCCCGTCCGACAGCTCTGCCTGGCCGGCTGCCGGCTGTCGACTGCACCAACTAGCCGGCTGCCGGCTTCAGCCCGACTCGACACCGACAAGACACCGACGAGACGGTCGTACCCGAGCACTATTCACGTGTCACCCCAGCCATCATGTATAGTGTCACTTGTCCCCTGGCACTATTTATGAAGTGACCCGGGGGACAAGCATGACATGCACCATGCCTTGCTCCCATACCACCACATAGCTTAGATAGTAAGCTAGCTCCACACTATATATAGCCATCCATCCATCCATCCGGGGGGACTCATTCTCACACTCACGCATGAGCACCCACATGCTACGGCCATGAGCATGGCCGGCCACTAGCATGCCATATACGAGGCCAGACGCCAGATGCCTATGGCACTGACCTCAGATACAGCTCCAGGAGCAACTCTGTACCAGATATACTACAGATACACAGACATGCAGGAGTAGGGGTATTATCTCTCCGGAGAGCCCCGAACCTGGGTAAACTAGCGCGTGCTACTCGCATACCCGCTCCCGGTCCTATCAGCAGCAGTCTTACCCTCACACTAAGCCCTTGTGGCATCTGTCGACTCGCAAGCCCCCCGTGAGAATACCACGACAATTTGCTTGGTTTCAAGTGGATAGCATATCCCCAAGTTTCCCCACTTTCCATCCACGAAATCTCTCCAATTTTGCCACCGAAATCATCAATTTCCGCCCCAAATCGAGTTTCGAAGTCCAAATCCCGATCTGGAATCGTCGGGCCGGACATCCGGCTCCTGGAGCGCAAAATTGCGCAAGTTTCTGGACATCAGGTCCCGGATATCCGGCCACGACCCCGGATGTCCGACCCCTGGAGCATCAGCCTCCCGTGTTTCACCGTTTTGACCGTAACCTTCACATCCGGAGTCCGATTTTCGCGTTCTTTAGCTCGTTGGGTAGCTATTGACATCCTCTATCTATCTAGATAGGTTACATCACTATTTGACTCCATCAAAGTTTTGGCACTTTGGCATCTTTGCCTAGGGCTTCCACCATAACTTCCGCATAAAGACCACCGACTTCCGCAACCTAACACATTTTGTTCCCCTTAGCATTTGTGGTTGTTTGAGTTGTGATTCGAGTCTCCTAAGGTGTTTCGGCTACTTAGGGACGGTTGCTTCTTCATCAACCACCACCACTACCATAACTTCCGCATCGGCTTACCCACCATACACTTCCGCCAACCCAACTTAACCCAATTTCGTTTGTGTTGTGAGTTGTGTCTCCTAAGGTGTTTCGGCTACTTAGGGACCGTGCTTCCAACTCCGACACCGTGTATAGTCCTCCACCTTACCCTCCACTTCCGCATTGCGTTCTCCAAACCCCATCATTGCATTTCCGCAATCCCATTGAGTTTCCGCAAAACTACCACCGCATTCCCGCTACCACCATTTGACATTTGACTTTGAGATTTTGAGTTCGCGGTTTTTCCGTTTCCTAAGGTGTTTCGGCTACTTAGGGATGAGTCTCCATCATCTTGGTATCTACATCAAGAACACCGCCACTCATCATTGCCTCGGACGGTAACCTCCATATCATCTTGGTATCGTGGTATCCCTCCATTGTATATTCCCTTGCAATTGCATTGATAACCCCTAGCCCATTTTGTGTCACTTGCCTATCGAGACTAGCCATTTGAGTATTGCCGGCAACGTTACTTGTGCACATTAGTGATCATCGATCTATACCTTCCATTGCATACATACCATATCATATTGGTATTTTCATATCATATCATCTCGTGTGTCACAAGTTTGTTCCCACATATACACTATTGCTATCTTGGTTTGTGCATTGTGCAAAAGTAGCCATATCAAAAAAAAGAATAAGCTTTTAAGCAAAGAGAAAGAGCAAAGAAGCTTGTAAGCAAGAGCCATAGCATCATACCACATTGCATATAAAATTGTCATATCCGATCATCTTGGATCATCTTGAGAGAACCACCGGGAACCATACATATATAGCATACTTGGGATAGGAAGTTTATCCATTTTTCATCTTATAGGTTGTGCACAAGTGTCGTATCCGCCTATGGAGCAATCGTGCTAGCGTCTCTCTTGAGTTGTGCAACACGAGCGTTTTCTGTGGATTCCACATTTTGAGCTCATTCCTTGGTTGCACAACCCCATTTATCTATCCGTGTGTGTGTTTCTGTGTGCCACATATTGCTATTGGTCTACTTGTTTCACTTATTTCACTTGCGAATTTGTGAATGTTTTTCAACATTATTGACTCTTGCTAACATTTTGCATTAAATTTTTGTGCCACTATCCTCACCGAGCTACTCCATAAGCTTTAGTTTGTAGGTATGAGTGAACAAGTCCGGTACCAATTCCACTATTCTTTCATCTCACATTGAGTGAAACGGGATACATCCTCAACTTTGGGAAAAGGTAACTTGGTATTGTTTATCTCATTTCCTACTCACCTCTACTCGAGTCTTGTGATGGATAGGCAAGGCATTTCACCTTCGGTCTACAACAACAACGACGAGTTCGATGCCACGAATAACTCTACCGACGCCAAGATGCAAGCTCAAATGGATGAGATCAAAGCCATCATCAAGTCCTACAAGCGATCTTCCTCATCTTCGAGAAGACGCTCAAGAACACATGCTTCCGAGCTACCATCTCCGGCAAGATCACATCGGCATCGACACCATCACCACCATGAACGTGAAGGTCAAGAACTCAACACCAACAACCGCTCAATGACTTCACCATCTCCCTTGGCATCTTTGCCAAGCGACTTCAAGGCATCTTCGCCTATGGACATACGACATCTTCGCCTACAAGCACCTCAAGACTACGCTCAAGAGAAGCTCCCCAAGCTCAAGTCCGCGACTTCCACGAGCTACTACGACCTCGACATCGACCACAAGATTCCTTTCTATGGGACTCAAGAACCCGAGGAGTATCTTGAGTGGGAGCGTTTGATGGACGACTACCTCAAGCTACATCAAGTCCCTCCCGAAGATCAAGTGAAGTGTGCCACAAGAAACTTCCACGACTACGCGTCCACATGGTGGCTTCACACACCTTTGGAGAGCTACGACATGAGTTGGCCCAAGACAAAGAGAGCTTTCCGGCGAGAGTTTGTGCCTCCAACCTACACGGAACAACTTCTACGCCAATTGGAGAACACCACCCAAGGATCCAAGTCCATCTACGAGTACTTCAAGGAGATGAAGAATGCCTTGCGACGTGCTGGCGTGGACGACCCCATGTCAATGAAGTTCCACTTCATGATGGGATTGAACAACGACATCTCCAAGACTATCTTCCTCAAGAACTACAAGTCCCTCGACAACAACTACATTGGTGCTCTCAAGGCGGAACAAGAACTCATGAAGGCCCAGGCTTCTCCACCCCAAGCACACTTCTCGAAGACCAAGCTCAAAGACGACGAGCATGAGGCTAGTATCACCAAGATGTCCAAGCCCGATGAGCTACAAGACGATGCTCCCAAGTTCGACATCACCGCCATCCCTCTTTGTGGCATTGATGATGCCGAGTCCTCCACGACTCTTTTTCAAGATGGTGCGGCGACGAGTACGACTACGGAGACCTTCAAGGACCAAACTTTGGAGGCGAGCGACTTGGTGACGAGCAAGGATGATGCTTCCATCTTAGGAGGCGAGAGTGATGATGTGCCATCTTCGGCCTTCATCCACGGCGACGGTGACGAGATGATCGAGCATGGGATTTTCCCTTCTGTCATGGAGGAGAGTGATGATGTGCCATCTTCGGCCTTCATCCACGGTGATGGCGATGAGACGGTTGAGTATTTCACCTCGACCACGGTGACGTATGATGACTTGAGTGACTTGTGCCACCATATTGAGAGTGAGAGTGACTTCACCACTAGCCCCATATATGATGTGTTGCCACAATTCCCATGTGAGGAGAGCCACAACCCCCACAACTTGAGTGAGATGAGTGACTCCAACATATGTGAGTTTGAGTGCACCTACTTTGAGGGAGTGAGTGAACCACCACATAGAGAGAGTGAGATAGTTGATAGGTCTCATGAGGCCATTTGCATTTCTAACAACTTGACCTCTACCTCTATTGTGTCTTCTCATTTGGTGCTAGGTCCCATATATGATGACGCGCCGATTCGCGATGACTACGTCCTTCCTTTGGACAAGACGATGGCCATGGTGGAATATGATGCACCCCCCGCATGGTTCCATCAAGATGAAGATGACCACCATTTGGTCTTTCCCACCTCATCTACACCACTTGAGTGGAACGACAAAGGTAACATAGGTGACGGTGATGCTCTAGTCCCTCTAGTGGACATTCTTGACATTGATTGCTTGCATGATGTTGATCAACCTATTACCATGCTTCATTCTAGTATGATTTCCCCATGCGACGATTTACCAATTTATGATGAGTTTGATGATTGTCATGTGGAGTCTATTAGTTGTGATGCCATGTTACATAGGATTTCTTGTGACAATTCTCTAGGTCACATCATGTTTGACAATCCACTTGACTTGTCATATGCTATGCATGAGATCAATCATATGTCATATTTGCAATCTCATCTTAGTGACTATGCATATGCCATTGAAATGAACCCAATTTGCACATATGGCATAGATGACAAGCCCATGGTTATTGGCATTTGTTTTTCTTGTCATGATATTGATATGCTCCCTTTGCATCATTTATCTCGTATGCCATGCCATGACCACCTAGCTTCGGATATGCATTGTTTTGGATGTTGTCCATTTTCTCCATATGATGTTTCCAATATTGCTCATGAGGAAACCCCCATAGTTTCCTCATACATGTTAGGAGATTTTGATCAATCCCATCCATTGCATGATCCTCATACTTATGTGCACAATATGCTTCCCATGAATACACATGATATTGATCTGCCATATACTTGCATTCTCAATTTGCATCCCCATCGTGGCATACACAATAACTATTCCTTCATGATGGATGACATGTTCTTATACCATGCATCTAATTTCTTTGAGCGATGCTTATCTTGTGCTAACTCCAACGTGCACATACACATCATGATGGATGATGTGTACATTTACCACGCGCACAATTTCTTTGGTTTGTGTCTCTTTTGTGTAGGTACCCATGATTACTTGTCAACCTCGCAATCCCATGAGTTGACAAAACGAGCTCTAGAGAGAACTGATGACTTGGGATCCCGTGGATTGTCCTTACCACCGTTCCCATCAGGCGAAGTCTTCGTGCATTTCTTCTACATGGCCCTCACTTGGCTATGGGTTATTGTCCATTACATATTATATGCCCATCTTGCCGTGTTCACTTTGCATGATATGCTCATTCCTATGCCTTTGCCATGCATTTGTGACCTATGCTTTGCATTACACATGATGATTGATTCTACTACTTCTATGTGTATTTGCAAACTTGGTGGAGATATTGCTTGTTATAGCCATATTTGCTTTGTACCCCATGCCTATGATTATACTATGATCTTGCTTTGTGTTCGTGTTTGCAATATGTCATGTGCATTGCCTATGCCTATTATTTGCTCACATGACATGATTGCCATGATTTCCTCTAGTATGTTGCATCTTTGCACTACTAGCTTGCACGACTTGATCGATATGCTTGCTTATGTTGCATCACCAATGATTCATACTTGCTCACTTCATGCGGTTGATGACAACCATCTACATGCTTTGCACATGATTGTTATTGCTTCTTGTCATATCTCTCCATATGTTGCCTCCCTCATGCTAGATGATTTGCCATGTATTGAGTGCAACTATGCCTTTAGTCATGATAATGAGTTTTCCCCCATAGCATTCTCACATATATTTGGAGATTTTGACATAATTCTTGTGAAGCATGCTTGTCTTACCTCTTTGCACCATATACCTAGTGCCATGAATATTGCCATTGTTCCATCATATTATTCATGCACTTGTGCTTCTAATGGTTATGTGCAAAAGAAGAGAACCATCATGATGGATGATGTGTTCATCTACCATGCGCATACATTCTTTGTTTTGTTGTGTGCATGTGTAGGATACTTGGACTTTGTGTCGACTTCCACGTCACGTGAGTTGACCATTCGAGCTCTTGAGAGCGAGCCTCAACATTCGACCACGACTCGCTTCTACACCATATATCCTACCACTTCGGCATTGTGAAGGATGCACAAGGACACGCCTTCAAGGTGACATCTTTCTTGAGCATGAATATTGCGGATCATACTACTTGTGTTGCTTTCACCATGAGACTTATTGTTCATCTTGGACCATTTGATTGCGCACATGTTAGAGATCTTGCTTCGACTTGTCGTTTTCACCGTCCCATGCATCATGATATATATGCCTTGTGTGTTGCATCCAATTCTTGGATTACTTGCTCCTCTCATATGTTTGGTTGCAACAATGTCATCACTTCACATATGCCATGTCCCATTGATTCCTACATGCTTGCCTTGATTGCCTCACACATGATGAACAATTGCTCTTTCCATTGTGTTGAGTGCCACACGATATTCACTACACCCCATGCACATTATGCTTGGATTGTCTTGCACTTGACCCATGTGTTTAGACACTTCATTTTATTGTGTGTTGTGAATGCTTCTTATGCCTAACATAGACCTTTCAGTGAGCGCTTTGCCCATGCTTGCTATGACTTTGAGGTAGATGCTTATTCTCTTGTTACACATATTCGCATCACTACCTCACATTTACATGCTTGTCCCCATGATACCTTTGCTTGTGCTCGATTGATATACTTACATGCCATGTCACAATCCTTTGTCACACCATATGCTTTGCATGATGACGACACTTGTTGGGTTACTCACCACTTGAATGTTTGGTTTTGCACTAACGCTAACCACATTAGTTTTTCCAAGTGTTTGTTGTCCTTACTCCTTTTGAAGAAATCACAAGACGGTGCGACATTGGAGAGTGCCCATTTCGAGCTTCAAGATGACAAGTACTTGGTGACAAGTACTTGGTGCACGTCGACTTCTACACGGCGAAGCCATCTCTTTCCCATGGTGATTTGGTTTTCGATCCGAGTTCAGATCTTTCCCAAGGGAGGGGAGATGATGCGGAGCATCCTATGGACATCACCATGTCAAGAGTCCGTTCGGCGAGTGACACGTGCGGCATCTACTTCACATACACAAAGGTGAATCATCTCCTTACACATGGTCACCTCACACCTTCGAGGATGGTATACTACTTAACACTCCACTCGTGTGCATGCATAGGTATTGTCGAAACACTACGAATGACGAGGAGGAGTGCAAGCGCCAAGGAACAACTACACCATCCGCGAGGGAAGCCTGGAAGCGACGACGGAAGAAGACGGAGCTGCTGAAGCTACAGCAGCCGGACATCCAGCACCTGTGCAGCCGCCCAACAGCTGCACCAACAGAAGGCCGAACAAGTTTCAGCGGCCAGACATCCGGCGCCAGCCCCGGACATCCGGCGCCTGCCAAAGCCCGGACATCCGGCGTCTCCCCCGGAAATCCGGCATCGACGAAAGAATGCACCAGAAGTTTGCCTGTCTTCGGGCCGGAGATCCGGCCAGTGCCCCGGACATCCGGCGAATCGGGAAGCCTCGGACATCCGGCCCCCAGCACGGACATCCAGCGCCTGCCTGCACGCAGAGTCAGGCCAGAGGCCCATGTATCCCTTTCCCACTTACCCTTTCGAGGCTTAGACTATAAATAGACCACCCCCTCCTCCATTATAGGGTTAGCAAAGGATTAGCTCATTTGAGATAGAGCTTTGCTCATCCATTACGGATCTACTCCACGAGAGAGACCGCGGCCCCTCTACGGAGAAGATCACCTTGGATTCAAGACCCCCTCTTGGGTGGCCCCCTTCAAGACCTCCTCATGGATATGAACCTTACCTTGTCTCTTTCCCTTTGTTGTCCATGTCCCTTGTGGATCTTGTGTGTTTGATTGTCTAGTGGATGTGTGATTGGACTTGTTCTTGAGTGTTTCCCCTTGTGATTTCTCTCCGTTCTTCCCCATGTTCTTCGTGTTCTTCGCGGGATCCACTCCTTTCGTGAAAGATCGGTTGTATATGGTTCCACCCTACATCAAAACCCTAGTTCATCTCTTGTATACAATTTGTCCCAAAACCTCAGATTGGTACCGGTGGGTTGCTAGTAGTGTTGATTACTCCTTGTAGTTGATGCTAGTTGGTTTATTTGGTGGAAGATCATATGTTCAGATCCTTTATGCATATTAATACCCCTCTGATTATGAACATGAATATGATTTGTGAGTAGTTACGTTTGTTCCTGAGGACATGGGAGAAGTCTTGCTATTAGTAGTCATGTGAATTTGGTATTCGTTCGATATTTTGATGAGATGTATGTTGTCTCCCCTCTAGTGGCGTTATGTGAATGTCGACTACATGACACTTCACCATTATTTGGGCCTAGAGGAAGGCGTTGCCAAGTAATAAGTAGATGATGGGTTGCTAGAGTGACAGAAGCTTAAACCCTAGTTTATGCGTTGCTTCGTAAGGGGCTGATTTGGATCCATCTGTTTCATTCTATGGTTAGGTTTACCTTAATACTTATTTTGTAGTTGTGGATGCTTGCAATAGGGGTTAATCATAAGTGGGATGCTTGTCCAAGGAAGGTCTGTACCCAAGCACCGGTTCACCCACATATCAAATTAACGGACGCGAATCATATGAGCGTGATGAAAACTAGCTTGACGATAATTCCCATGTGTCCTCGAGAGCGTTTTCCTTTATATAAGAGTTTGTCCAGGTTGTCCTTTGCTACAAAAAGGATTGGGCCACCTTGCTGCACTTTATTTACTTTCGTTACTTGTTACCCGTTACAAATTACCTTATCATAAAACTATCTATTACCGATAATTTCAGTGCTTGTAGAGAATACCTTACTAAAAACCGCTTGTCATTTCCTTCTGCTCCTCGTTGGGTTCGACACTCTTACTTATCAAAAGGACTAGGATAGATCCCCTATACTTGTGGGTCTTCAAGACTCTTTTCTGGCGCCGTTGCCGGGGAGTGAAGCGCCTTTGGTAAGTGGAATTTGGTAAGGAAAAATTTATATAGTGTGCTGAAATTTACTGTCACTTGTTAGTATGGAAAGTAATCCTTTGAGGGGCTTGTTCGGGGTATCTTCACCCCGAACAGTAGAGCAAAGAGTTGCTCCTCAACCTACTGAACCTACTGACAATGTTTACTTTGAAATTCCTTCGGGTATGATAGAGAAACTGCTAGCTAATCCTTTTACATGAGATGGAACATTGTATCATGATTTGCACCTAATCTATGTGGATGAAGTTTGTGGATTATTTAATCTTGCAGGTATGCCCAAGGATGTTATCAAGAAGAAGGTCTTCCCTTTATCTTTGAAGGGAAAGGCATTGACATGGTTTAGGCTATGTGATGATATTGGATCATGGAACTACAACCGATTGAAATTGGAATTTCATCAGAAGTTTTATCCTATGCATCTGGTTCATCGTGATCGTAATTATATATATATATATATTTTGGCCTCACGAAGGAGAAAGCATCACTCAAGCTTGGGGGAGGCTTAAGTCAATGTTATATTCATGCCCCAATCATGAGCTCTCAAGAGAAATTATTATTCAAAAAATTTATGCTCGGCTTTCTCTCAATAATCGCTCCATGCTCGATACTTCTTGTATTGGCTCTTTTATGATGAAGACTATTGAATTCAGATGGGATTTATTGGAAAGAATTAAACGCAACTCTGAAGATTGGGAACTCGATGAAGGTAAGGAGTCAGGTATAACACCTAAGTTTGATTGTGTTAAATCTTTTATGGATACCGATGTTTTCCGTGAATTTAGCACTAAATATGGACTTGACTCTGAGATAGTAGCTTCTTTTTGTGAATCATTTGCTACTCATGTTGATCTTCCTAAGGAGAAGTGGTTTAAATATCATCCTCCCATTGAAGTAAAAGTAGTTTAACCTATTAAAGTTGAAGAAAAGACTATCACTTATAATGTTGATCCTATTGTTCCTACCGCTTATATTGAGAAACCACCTTTCCCTGTTAGAATAAAGGATCATGCTAAAGCTTCAACCGTGGTTCGTAAGAGTAATGCTAGATCACCTACACCCTCTGAGCAAATTAAAGTTGAACCTAGTATTGCTATGGTTAAAGATCTCTTGGCCGATAATATTGATGGGCATGTTATTTACTTCTGTGATGAAGCTGCTAGAATTGCTAGACCTGATACTAAAGGTAAACATAGACCTGTTGTAGGCATGCCTGTTATTTCTGTTAAAATAGGAGATCATTGTTATCATGGCTTATGTGATATGGGTGCTAGTGCGAGTGCAATACCTCATTCCTTATATGAAGAAATTATGCATGATATTGCACCTGCTGAGTTAGAAGGTATTGATGTTCCAATTAAGCTTGCCAATAGAGATACTATTTCACCAGTTGGGATTGTTAGAGATGTTGAAGTCTTGTGTGGGAAAGTTAAATATCCTACTGTTTTTCTTGTTCTTGGTTCCCCACAAGATGACTTTTGTCCCATTATATTTGGCAGACCCTTCTTGAATACTGTTAATGCTAAGATAGACTGCAAAAAGGATATTGTTTCTGTTGGTTTAGGGGATATGTCTCATGATTTTAATTTTGCTAAATTTCGTAGACAACCCCATGATAAAGAATTGCCTAGTAAAGATGAAATTATTGGTCTTGCTTCTATTACCGTGCCTCCTAACGATCCTTTAGAACAATATTTGCTAGACCATGAAAATGATATGTTTATGAATGAAAGAAGGGAAATAGATGAAGTATTCTTCAAAGAAGGACCTATTTTGAAACACAACTTGACTGTTGAAATTCTAGGGGATCCTCCTCCACCCAAGGGTGATCCCGTGTTTGAGCTTAAACCGTTACCTGATACTCTTAAATATGCTTGTCTTGATGAAAAGAAGATATATCCTGTTATTATTAGTGCTAACCTTTCAAAGAAAGAAGAAGAGAAATTATTGAAAACTCTGAAGAAGCACCATGCTGCTATTGGATATACTCTTTATGATCTTAAGGGCATTAGTCCCACTCTATGCCAGCACAAAATAAAATTGGAGAAAGACGCTAAACTGGTTGTTGATCACCAACGACGGTTAAATCCTAAGATGAAAGAAGTGGTAAGAAAAGAAATACTAAAGCTTCTGGAGGCAGGTATAATTTATCCCATTGTTGATAGTCAGTGGGCAAGTCCTGTCCATTGTGTCCCTAAGAAGGGAGGTATTACTGTTGTTCCTAATGATAAATATGAATTGATCCCACAAAGAATTATTACAGGTTATAGAATGGTAATTGATTTCCGCAAATTAAATAAAGCTACTAAGAAGGATCATTACCCTTTACCTTTTATTGATCAAATGCTAGAAAGATTATCCAAACATACACATTTTTGCTTTCTAGACGGTTATTCTGGTTTCTCTCAAATACCTGTGTCAAAAGAGGATCAAGAAAAGACCACTTTTACTTGCCCTTTCGGTACCTTTGCTTATAGACGTATGCCTTTTGGTTTATGCAGTGCACCAGCTACCTTTCAAAGATGTATGACTGCTATATTCTCTAACTTTTGTGAAAAGACTGTTGAGGTTTTCATGGATGATTTTTCCGTATATGGAACTTCTTTTGATGATTGCTTAAGCAACCTTGATCGAGTTTTGTAGAGATGTGAAGAAATTAATCTTGTCTTGAATTGGGAGAAGTGCCACTTTATGGTTAATGAAGGTATTGTCTTGGGGCATAAAATTTCTGAAAGAGGTATTGAAGTTGATAAAGCTAAAGTTGATGCTATTGAAAAGATGTCGTGTCCTAAGGACATTAAAGGTATAAGAAGTTTCCTTGGTCATGCCGGTTTTTATAGGAGGTTCATTAAAGACTTCTCTAAAATTTCTAGGCCTTTGACTAATCTCTAACAAAAAGATGTTCCTTTTGTCTTTGATGATGATTGTGTAGAAGCATTTGAAATACTGAAGAAAGCCTTGATTTCTGCACCTATTGTTCAGCCACCTGATTGGAATTTACCCTTTGAAATTATGTGTGATGCTAGTGATTATGTTGTAGGTGTTGTTCTAGGACAAAGAGTTGATAGGAAATTAAATGTTATCCAATATGCTAGTAAAACTCTAGACAGTGCCCAGAGAAATTATGCTACTACTGAAAAAGAATTTTTAGCAATTGCATTTGCTTGTGATAAGTTCAGACCTTATATTGTTGATTCTAAAGTAACTGTTCACACTGATCATGCTGCTATTAAATACCTTATGGAAAAGAAAGATGCTAAAACTAGAATTATTAGATGGGTTCTCCTACTACAAGAATTTGATTTGCATATTATTGATAGAAAGGGAGCTGAGAACCCCGTTGCAGACAACTTAGCTAGGTTAGAGAATGTTCTTGATGACCCACTACCTATTGATGATAGCTTTCCTGATGAACAATTAGCTTTCATAAATGCTTCTCGTACTACTCCATGGTATGCTGATTATGCTAATTACATTGTTGCTAAATTTATACCACCTAGTTTCACATACCAGCAAAATAAAAAGTTTTTTTTATGATTTAAGATATTACTTCTAGGATGACCCACACCTTTATAAAGAAGGAGTAGATGGTGTTATTAGACGTTGTGTACCTGAGCATGAACGGGAACAAATCCTACGCAAGTGTCACTCTGAGGCTTATGGAGGACACCACGCTGGAGATAGAACTGCACATAAGGTATTACAATCCGGTTTTTATTGGCCCACTCTCTTCAAAGATGCCCGTAAGTTTGTCTTGTCTTGTGATGAATGTCAAAGAATTGGTAATATTAGTAGACGTCAAGAAATGCCTATAAACTATTCACTTGTTATTGAACCATTTGATGTTTGGGGCTTTGATTATATGGGACCATTTCCTTCCTCTAATGGGTATACACATATTTTAGTTGCTGTTGATTACGTTACTAAGTGGGTAGAAGCTATTCCAACTAGTAGTGCTGATCATAACACCTCTATTAAGATGCTTAAAAAAGTTATTTTTCCGAGGTTTGGAGTCCCTAGATACTTAATGACTGATGGTGGTTCACATTTTATTCATGGTGCTTTTCGTAAAATGCTTGCTAAGTATGATGTTAATCATAGAATTGCATCTCCATACCACCCACAGTCTAGTGGTCAAGTAGAATTGAGTAATAGAGAGATTAAATTAATTTTGCAAAAGACTGTTAATAGATCTAGAAAGAATTGGTCCAAGAAACTTGATGATGCATTATGGGCCTATAGAACTGCATATAAAAATCCTATGGGAATGTCTCCGTATAAAATGGTTTATGGAAAAGCATGTCATTTACCTCTCGAACTAGAACATAAGGCATATTGGGCCATTAAAGAGCTCAATTATGATTTCAAACTTGCCGGTGAGAAGAGACTATTTGACATTAGCTCACTTGATGAGTGGAGTACCCAGGCCTATGAGAATGCCAAACTGTTTAAAGAAAAAGTTAAAAGATGGCATGACAAAAGGATACAAAAGCGTGAGTTAATGTAGGCGATTATGTTTTGCTATACAACTCTCGTTTAAGATTTTTTGCAGGGAAACTCCTCTCTAAATGGGAAGGTCCTTACGTTATCGAGGAGGTCTATCATTCCGGTGCCATAAAAATCAACAACTTTGAAGGCACAAATCCGAAGGTGGTGAACGGTCAAAGAATCAAACATTATGTCTCAGGTAATCCCATAAATGTTGAAACTAATGTTACTGAAACCGTAACCTCGGAGGAATACATAAGGGACACTTTCCAGAACGTTTCAAACTCCGAAAAGGAATTGGTATGTGGTACGGTAAGTAAAGCGACTCAAAACATTTCTAATAGCAATTTTTCTCCGTTTTGGAATATTTAAGAAACAGGAAAATAAGAAGTAGTCCGAAGAGGACACGAGGCATCCACGAGGGTGGAGGGCGCGCCCTACCCCCTGGGCGCGCCCCTGCCTCGTGGGCACCTCGTGTGCCCTCCGGACTCCGTTTTCTTGCACGATACTTCTTTTGGTCGGTAAAAATTCATTATATAATCTCCCAAAGGTTTTGACCACCGTACCACGCAAATATCATCTGTTTTTATTTTGAGTTGGTTCTGCCGCCGATTTAGAGCAAGATGTCATCTCAAGACTCTGACGGAGAGAGCTATGTCTCACATCTCATTGCTGACCCAAAGATATATGGGGACCTATCTCCTTGTGGTCGTACTACGGATGATGAGGAGGATGCTCATTTGACGAGGATCGATGATTCAAGTTCGGAGGAGGAGGATGTCCCTCTAACTCAACCTGGGGATATGCACGTGAAGTTCAAGAAGTCTAGTATCCCTAAGAGGGCTAACTGTCTAACAACCGATCTATTCCTTCTCGTTTTCGGCAGAAAAGCAAAGGAGATTTATGTGACAAGATCTTGAAGCTGGAATCGGAGGTCGATGATTTAAAGGAGGAAATTGCTCTTCTCAATTACAATGTGAAAAAGCTGAAGGCACAATTGTCATCATCATCACCACCTTCATCACCGCCGAAGAAAGAGACATAAACACATGGGTATGGGCACTCCCCTTGGCAACTGCCAAGCTTGGGGGAGGTGCCCCGGTATAGTATCACCACCACACTTCTATCTTTACCGTTTTTCTTAGTTCGATCCTTTTGGTAATATCTTGATCTAGTAGAATAAAGTTTTGGTATGATCTAGTTTTGAGTTTTGCTTTATGATCCTTCTATGTAATCGATTCCGTGGGCTATATATAATAAAGATTAGTTTTGAGTCAAGGGCTTTGCTATCTTGCTATGATCTTGAGGGAATTAAAGAAAGAATAAAAAGGAATAGAGAGATCATATTGATCTTATGGAGAGTAATGACTTCACATATAAAAGAGTATGATGAATAAAAGTTGTTGAGAGTTGACAAACATAGTTTTGGTCATCGTTGCAATTAATAGGAAGTAATAAAGAAAGAGAGGTTTTCACATATAAATTTACTATCTTGGACATCTTTTATGATTGTGAGCACTCATTAAAATATGACATGATAAAAAGTTGATGTTGGACAAGGAAGACAGCGTAATGGGTTATGTTTTCTTATATCTGAAATAAAGTATATTGTCATGGATCATCCAACATGTTGGGCTTGCCTTTCCCCCTCATGCTAGCCAAATTCCCTGCACCAAGTAGAGATACTACTTGTGCTTCCGAATATCCTTAAACCCAGTTTTGCCATGAGTGTCCACCATACCTACCTATGGATTGAGTAAGATCCTTCAAGTAAGTTGTCATTGTTGCATGCAGTAAAAATTTCTCTCTAAATATTTATGATTTATTAGTGTGGATAAAATAAGCTTTATACGATCTTGTGATATGGAAGCAATAAAAGTGATAGACTGCATAATAAAGGTCCCTATCACAAGTGGCAATATAAAGTGACGTTCTTTCGCATTAAGATTTTGTGCATCCAACCATAAAAGCACATGACAACCTCTACTTCCCTCTGCGAAGGGCCTATCTTTTATTCTTGTCTTATACCTTATACAAGAGTCATTGTGATCTTCACCTTTCCTTTTTTACATTTTATCCTTCGGCAAGCACATTGTGTTGGAAAGATCCGTATAT